>NC_088207.1:39627094-39939832 GCF_037126465.1 Ornithodoros turicata
GCGACGCAACAAACTGCACGCCGGCCCCGCCTACAGACGTCGCCGCGCCAGCGCCAGAGCCCGCCACAGAACTCTTTTTGTGATCTTCATGGTTTCGCAGAAGAGGTGTGTCTATGTCTACATAAACGCATATCTACTAGATCGCTATCCAGAGAGAAGGGATGTTTAAATGCACCGAAATAAAGGAATGATTTGTGAGAACAAAGAGAGCGGGAGTTGACGTGCTTCAGTATACGACAACTGGAAGGCAGTACCTTCCTAATGAAAAGCAGGCATGTAATTTGGAGAAAAAGGTGCTGGGGCAGTCTATAGGTGGTGCGGCATCTTTGTGCCGCGCACAAGTGAGTGTTTGTAGATGAATCCTGTCATCGGGCACATTATAGTCACACATGAAACGATATTACATGACAGGTTACATTTTTCTTCTGCAATTAATGGTTAGAAGAAGTGATATTGGAACAGTGTTCATACTACGAGAAACGAACGTGGAAGGGTTATAAGTTTCTGATGTGGGATGTACCCGCAACGGATACCTAAACATATTGCAGGCACGTGGTGAACAAATGGGGAATTATATTACTTGCAAATTATAACCTGGTCTTGAAGAAATAAGTATGGCAACATTAACAGGGATTAGTTACAGGGACACATTACACGCATTATAACACTTTGGGGTTCTAGCAGGTTCCAAGCACATCTATCAACGGACAAAAAGTTTTGTTCGCGCATCAAAATGTCACCCTTAGAGGACACATTGACAGCAGGGTTGCAGAATGGGAAACCCCATTCCATTCCAATTCCATTCCTTTCAATTCGTGGGAATGAAAAGGCATTGGTCAGTTCCCACTCCTGGAATGGCTTGGCAAACCCATTCCATTCCTTTAGTTCCACCAATAAAAGAAAAGGGACCGGTAATCGTATTATTGGCAAGCCCAGCAGTGTTAGAGGAGACTGACATTACCCAGCACGGAAAAAGCACACTCTTGACCGTGTGCAGGTGCGGTGCGTGTATGCAAAGGGCGCAAGGGCAGAAACCAGCGGGTTGAAACCAAAACTACCACCGAGGCACCAAGACCATTCCATTCCCATTCCATTCCTGCGAAAAATGCCCAATTACATTCCCATTTCATTCCTATAGGACAGTTTCTGCCATTCCATTCCATTCCACTCCGGGGTCCGCTAAATTTGAAATAATCCCGGATTCATTCCAACTCCAGAGTGGCAACTCCGCAACCCTGATTGACAGTAGATTACTCTTGAGTTTTATACTACAGCTGTATACTACAGCAGTTGTATACAGCATTTATGTCACAACTGCCCATGCGAAGCCTACAAGGACTACTTACGGTCACAGTCTTGAACATTGCGGGTGAACACTGTCAACCATGTTCACTCGCTTGGGGTGCATGATGGCTTTCGTGTTCACTTTTTGGGTCTTGAAGATCACGTTTTGAATCAGGGTGTCGGAGCGAACCGAAAACCGGAACCGAAAACCGAAAAAAAAAACCGCTATTTTGATGCGAACCGGAACGGAATCGAAACCGTATACGTTTTTTTCGCTCAGGAGGGAAACCGAAAAATATATTTAACGGTTTTCGGTCAAAGAAAAAACTTCGCCGGTTTGGACTACGGATAGGCGAATGAAACAGACGTCGTGTGCTCTGAAGTCATGTCATGGATACTATACGAGGGTTACGGTTACGGTGCAATGTATGTCGGTATACTATGACCCTTAGGCTCCCTTTGTAATGGTTTATCGTTCGCGCACGCACACACACTTAGAGGTAGATGTGACTCTCTAGCAATGTGCCGTAGTGTTCGTTTTAATTTGATCCCCGAAACTCCCCTCAACTAAACAGCGACCCAAGGGGGCTGCATAACGGCTTCTTTATCGCTATTGTCGCGCAACGCGTCCCTTGTTTGAGAGCAGCTAAGTTGAATACATTTACGTATACGCGAGGCAAGCCCGTGCGAAGTGGCAACTCTTTTGTGGACAGGACACGAAGAAAATAAAACGGAGCCGTCGAGCGCGTTTGTGAGAGAGGGTGTTCCTCGATTTGCGTCGTACTCGTTCGGTGGTGCTTGCTGGCTATACAGTAGCAACAGACATTCGGATGGGACGCGATCGCTCCAACCCAGCAAGAAAGTACTTTACGTATGACATCACGACAAACAAGTCCGTTTGTAGCATGCGCTTCAAGAAAGGAGAAAGCCCACTTGAACAGACAGTAGCGTACAGGAACCAGGAGCTACCAATTTCACAGCTGCCTATTAATATTAAATACCATGTATGCGGAATAAACGGGTTTACATTTTGTAACGTTGATTTTTTATTTGTGGGGATGAATATTCCCAGCAGAAGCGGAACCGGTTAAAAACCGGTATGAACCGTTATTTTTTTGCTCCGGAGCAGAACCGGTACCGGATCGTTTATGATGTAACCGGAACGAAAACCTGAACGAAAAACGTTTCGGTTCGACACCCTGTTTTGAATGATCGAGGAGCAATTAAGCTTTCGTACCACAACTCCACTGAGCAGTAGCGATGTTTGCATCAAAATGAATTGTGTCTCTTGTTTTCAGCAAAGGTTTCAGATATATAGGCCCCAGAGTTTAATTTTCGTGTCCGAGTCTTGTTGTGAGGGGCACTAAAAACACTGCCTTCAATACCAAAGAGACTAAAGATTCGATGCTTCCCCTTACTCCTTTACTACGTCGTTAAGTGCCGTACCAGCGGTGCATGGCAAAGACGTGTGGGGCTCACCATCGCAAAGAAAAGTGACTGTGTATGCGGACTCGCCCCACATTTTCACTTCTCCAGCGCACCCGTTATATGTGCTGTGACTAGTGATGCATACGTAAGCGAAGCATGTAACACCACTCACGTTGTACGCCCTCTGTAGGTCATTGGGTGAAATCTTGACATTCGCCAAGGCACAGTATAATGTTGATCCAGCCCTGTACGGCACGACCTATAGAGAAAGTTGCGGGAAATGGGTGCCTTTCATTGAGGCCGTTAGAGGAGCTAAGCTATCACTCTCAACTACGCCACCAGGGGGTCTCATCACCCCTATGCGTGTGCGTACTTTATCTATTTCTTCGTCTTTAATGTCCACGTCGTTGTCCTCGTGATGGACGTTGGTCATGTTGCACAGCTCTGGAACTGCAGAAGGCGTGACGGTGATTTCAGCCTCGGGACTTTTGGCTCCTATGTGCACCAGTACGCAGTCCCTCAGTTTACTGTGGATATCCTGCGCCGTAGAGTTAACGTGACCCAACTTCACAGTTACACCACAGAGTAGTGGAGCATGGGGCGGTATTGCAAATATAACGTTGATTTCCCTTTCCTTAGGTTAGATCCACTTGGATGCCGGCAAGCAGTTGTCAACTACAGCCTAGTCTCGCAGACCAGTCAGCAGTGGTCCTGAGGTAAATTCTGTGCTACTGCTTTTTAGCTGTAGAGACAACGCCTTGTCCTTCTCCCACGTACGCATGGGCAGATGTTTGGACGTGTCTTGTACTTGCACCCATAAACCCACAAAATCCGAAATCCTTCAACCGTAAACTTTCGGTGTATCTTATCCCACTTATATGCAAATGAGCCAACTCATTTCAAATGCGTCTCAGTAAGTCAAATGTAGACACCGAAATATGGTTCTTGGTTTAGGAGTGCTAGGTTCTTGTACGTGCCTTAACTGTTGAGGACTTCACTTGGCTGTGACGTCGCCTCATTTGCAAGCAGCTGCCCACATGTAGCACCTTATAAATTACATGTAGATCTTACTAAATCAGGAAAGGTTACCAGACTAACCTTGACGCCGTACACCCTTGCCGCACAGTCGATGAGGACTTCGGACACCTCTAGCATTCTCTCGCCTGTGCGAAGCACGGATACAGTTGATAACGTGCGGTCATGTAACGGGTTAATTCGTTCTGGGACTTTGAAACATAGTTAATACGGCGCGCAAGACAAAGCTGACTTTTTTTTTTTCATATGAATCAGTGAACATCCTACACTTAGAGGTTTCTGTAAGACTCACTGCAAATTTGAATGAGGAGCTGCTGGATCTGGTTGCCTTGGGCACAGCCGCTTCCAAGTAGAGTCAACAGGACCAGCACGGAGACCCAAAATTTAGCCAGAGGCTAAATAAGCAAGGGAAATTATTATGTGAGAGGTCATCCATAAATATTGTCCATCTTCCCTTTATTTGCATAAGCATCTATCCTGATCTTTCGTTTGGCAAAATGTCGAGACAACCGGGTCATACTCGTGCTCACAGTATAGCCGTGCTGAATACAGTAGACGTGCGTCAATAGAACGAACTCTAGAAGGTTGCGATCATGTAACAAGATGCGCTATGAGCTGTTACCCTAATAATAAACGACGGACATTTGAAGCTGTTTCAGGGCAAAACGGGTCATAATAGGACACAGTAAAGCAGGGTAATTTTTTGAATTAGTCACGCTGAATGCTGTAGCGCAGCATGCCCTCAACTATACAGCTTGCTTACCACATGGTAAGACATGGCGGATGTCAACGTTTATGGTTCCAGAGAGTGGCTCAGTTCGGAGCGGTCATGTCTGTCAGCGTGTCATGTCACTGCTACCAGTGCCTCACGCTGTATCACGTGCACCACGTGGTACACACGTGACTACGCAAGCAAAGACACACACAAACTGCTTCTTCCTTCGACATCGTGATATTGTCGGATTTGAGCGGAAACAGCGAAACTGTGTCATGCAGCGGGCAAATGAGCGAAGAGTGCTCGACAAAGATACACATTGCATCGAACTACCGTACTTCTGGGAGGTGGTGGGGTCGAACCCCACTACCGGCTGTGCTGTCTGAGGTTTTCCCTGGGATTTTTCGCAGTCTTTCCTAATAGATGTCGGCACCCTTCCCCTGAAGTTGGCCGGGGACGCGGGCTGAACCAACCGCCTCCCGTTGCTTCCTCCTGTTCTCTCTCCACCTGTCCACGTCTGCACGCCTCTCATAGCCACAGTTGATTCGCGGTGCTAAGAAGGAATAAAAATAATTTATTTGAATGACGATGATGATGATTAGTGTGTTCCTTCGCACGTGGATAAAAACGAAGACCTCTTTGTATTTCCACAGTTGTTTACCCGTATATACAGGGTGCGTCACTTAACGTGTCATTTGACCTTTGTAAAAAAAAAAAAACGGCTCAACAGAAAAATATGGGGTAAGCGGCTACCCATTCAATTTGCCACCTACTAAAATTACTTTTGACGCCTTTTAATTGAAGTAAATTAAATTTCTCGAATTGAACTGGGAAATTCGCCTAGTCAATGTAACGTTTTTCTTGCTAAATCAGATAGACCGTGGTTGAATTAGCCAAACCCACCGCAAAATACGTTACGTAGTACGGCGGTTATGTCCAGAAAAGTCTCCCGAAGATTGAGGTTTAATTGCGCATTTGTCAGCGACGCACTAAATCGGCCGCAAAACAGCGGCGTGAGGAGGGCATATCACTCGCCACCTGACAGAGCGATAACAAGGGCGGTGACCTCCACGTGTAATATCCGTAGACAGCAGCAAACTACGTTGTCGCTACCCTTCCCTTATTTTTCAGCTGCTCTGTCTATCAGGTGGAGAGTGGTATACCTCATCACGGCGCTGTTTTGCGGCCGACTTAGTGCGTCGCTGAAATATGCGCAACTAAACCTCAATTTTCGGACGACTTTTCTGTACATAACCGCCGTACTACGTAACGTATTTTGCGGTGGGTTTGGCTAATTCAACCACGGTCCACCTGATTTAGCAAGAAAAACGTTACATTGACTAGGCAAATTTCCGAGTTCAAATAAAAAAATAATAATTTATTTCAATTAAAAGTCGGCAAAATCATTTTTAATAGGTGGCAAATTGAATGGCCGAAAGGCAGCCGCTTACCCCATATTTTTCTGTTGAGCCGTTCTTTTTTTTTACAAAGGTCAAATGACACGTTATACGTGACGCACCCTGATGTACACTATACACAGCACGGAGTGTTATGTAGTCAGACACAGAGAAAATTAATTGAATGAACCTCGCATGTTGTTGTTCACTCCCGTTTTTGTTATCTCTTCATGCAGATGATGAAGTAAATTGAAATACACGAGGAGTGACGTCGCACTCTCTAAACGGAAGGAGTGGACCTTGACTGCCAATTAGGGAACGGCATTGGCAGTGACGAGGAAGCGACCAAATTGGACGCAAGGTCGAGCACTGCCTTCTGTCCAATGCGTAGATGTAACAATTAACAAAAAGTACGCGTTCCTCACTCCTGAAATAACGTCCGCTATCTTGCCCCCCTTTGTGTATACCTCTTGCAGCAGCACGCAGTTCTCCTTTCTGTCTGTCTGACTGACGTGGCCTGATGCTTACCGCTTATGCGACTTCCGTTGATCGGTGAACAGTGCGTGGATCGGAGTAGATAGAGGACAAAAATACGGATTCCTCGAAGGCACCGAAAAACAGCCCTCTTAAGAAACCAACTGTGTAACCCCACGGTTGAATCACGGCTTGACCTGCGCTGCCCAGGAATCCAACGATGATCCTGTTCGTAAAAACGTTCGCTCCATGTTTTGGGAAAAGTGTTAAAAAACGTCAGGAAACAATCACCTCACGCTGCATCGCGGAATCGCCACAGCACTACATCGCGCGTTCTGAACCGTTTCGCAGATCGGTAGACGTTTCACAATCTTGTTTTGATTCAGACCGCTACATTTCGTCTATAAGAAAAATATTTTCCGTTTGATTTCGATTCAGTAGGAGACAGGTCAACGGTTTACGAAGCCTCGGTACAGTACTGGACTAATGGACTGGACACGGCAGCGTATAGTCACTGCCTCTATGACGGCGACACCCTGGCGACGAACGGAAGCGGCACGTACACCTATTCATAGGAGTCGACCCGTTAAAGTCTCTGGGTGCTTTATTTATTATACCTTAATGGCGATGCGTGTGTTCTGTAAACTTTTTGTCAGCGCCGTACGTGCGCAGTTCTGGTTTAGGTTCCTTGTGGACGTTGGCGCCTTCTAGGACCCTGCTCTCTGGTCCTCCTCTGGTTCACGTATGTAATATACCCTCCGAAAAGGGGTCGTCTATGACGAGCATCCCCCACAACCCCCAAAAATATTACAACATAATTAAAAACGATAAACCCCTAGTGCCAGGGAGACAAAAGGACTGGACCTTTTTAATATCACAACATATCTCAAAATAGCTGCCAAAAAGGTATAAAGAAAGTGCGGAAGGTCGGCAGCGATACGAGTGTCATTGCCTCCTGGTACGAAAATCCTGCGGAAATCTCTATCCATAACGGCTTCAATAACTCGGGGGTTTTACGCCGCGGAACAACTACAGCAATGAACGGCGGTTAATTCATGAATTAATTTTTCCTCACCTGAGGCGAAATACCTGCGCTCAGACCTCGACACGTGACACCGCGTCTTTAGCGTCACTTCCGGAAGACTAAGCAACTCGTGCAGCATGCCACCAATTCACTGACGTCATTGAAGCCGCAGTTTCGCGATCAATAAGCGGACAGGTTACCAACTACCGACGACGGCAGCAAAATACAAAGTGTATAAAAGCGACTTTTCTTTTACCATTGAGGAAGTCATTCAGCCTCCCATGGCACCATTATGATTCTGTTGACTACATGAGATGCTTATCGCACACACTGCCATAATTCATTTCCATCGCGAAAAAAGAAAGAAAAACTGGAAAATAAAAAAAAAGATACACGCGCCTACCTGTGATCATCTGCGAGTCAGCGGGTTACTGTCCAGGAGACTTACTGGGCCAATACCAAAAGGAATATTAAACAGACAACGTGGATGACGTAGTCGTTGGCGGTTAGGAACTGGCGAGTTGCGCTGTTTCATATTCAAGGAGGAAGACACCTGTGCCGCTTCACGTCGTCTCTGGGCTCTATCCCTCTTGAAAGTGATTACGCAAACCCCAAGTAGAAAGAAAGACGAGCTCTGAAGACAAGGGACATATAGTGGCGTCATCTCGTTTTCCGACGGGTTTTTCGCATAACCTTGGAAGATGTACGCAGTGCAATCTAAATATAGTTACTTTTTAAAACAGTAGGCAATATGCGCCTGTATACTGTCCCAGACACCGTTCCACCTTGAGTGACTTTCAGGAGACCTTTCAGGAGACGAACGGGGTGAAGTCAGGGCTCGTTTCGCTAAGGTAAGTTTCGGTAGCTCGGATTCGGTAACGGATTGTGAGCAATATCTAGGTACGCATAAAGAGGACAAACGCAAGAGTGAGGTGTCGTCGTACCCCATCGATGGTGTCAGCACTGTGTACCTGTTCTGCGGCGCCAAAGGACAAAGCGAAGAGGGAAAGTTTTGGTTTACTGTTGAGCTACACGACTTATCCAATAGCGAGTTTTAGTAAATGCCAAAATGCTTACGGTAGCGCTTCCGAAAACACGATAAGCCGATCGCATCGTGTGTTTTGCTGCAAGGGATCTCTCACGCAGAGTCGTAGACTGCATTCCAATTGCAACCTCAAGAGGGGAATGTTGTTGTTGTTCACCTGAAGCATTGGCACTCAGTCAAGTGTTTGTTTGTTTGTGTGTTCAACTAAAACACTGTAGGATATCACTAGTCTGGTCTATAGTTTAGAAGGCTCTCCCTTTCTCGGGATATCAATTATTATTATATAACAGCGTGACATGAACATGAGTGCCGCTGTGGGCAAGGAAACGCATGCGCAGCCCTTCCCCCATTTCGACACCATTTGCGTCTCACTAACCGGAACATTCCACGGACACGTATTTCAAGCGGCCACATACCTCCTATCCCTTGTACCATTTGTTCTTAGTATTCGTCGGCAGTGTATACAGGCTTCACACGAGTATGTGGAACTGGCGGGGTTTCACTCTGGCAAGTCGAGTAAAGTGGGAGGAATAATGTCTTATAATATATATAGTCTTATAGTATGAGAGTAATCACTTCTACAGTGTGCCGTATTCGACAATGAATTATTAGACCAGTCCCTGTTAAGGAGATGCCGCTGTAGTACTTTTCCTCTGACGTAAAGAGAGGTCACCGTTCTGTCGTCTTGGTATGCCGAGCAAGGTATTACAACAATTTTCCACGTCGGTATTGCGTGTGGGCCTAGCGGGGGCCGGGGGATCCCTACGTTGCGACATAGAGCGGAATTATTTGTAGAATCAGCGACGGGCAGAGTCATGAAGTAGAAGTGCTTGCAGCTATACTGGAGTGACTCGTAAATTCTTATACCTTCGAGATGATGTGGTAGTACGCCTTTACGATAGAAATAGCACATGTAATCAATGCTGGAAATGAAGTCCATTATGTTCAATTGAATGACGGCAGTTGAAGAAAAGGCAGCAGCAGTGAGATGCGACCCCATACCCCCTAATTGCCGGCCAGAGATGCGGGTGTGGGTTGTGGGGTGCAGGATGTGGAGTTGGAACCCCACTGCTTGCCTTTTCTTTGCCATCATAACTGTCATATAACTGCCATATATGGCCATATGCCATATAACTGCCATTATTCAATTCAGGTATGCAACTGGGCGTTGTGAGGCTTGTGTTGTGTTTGTCCTTTTATATTTAATTGCTTATTCCACTACCTCACCCAGCACCGTTCCATGCAACGTTCCATCATCATAGTAGTAGAGGAGGCAACTGAACATAGAAGGAAAAACGAAGCACAATTCCATTATATGCTATTATGTTCGTTGGTTTGTAGTCAACGCCGAGACAAACTTTGAACCCCGCCGCCTTGATACCACTTGGGTTTGGTTTTACAGCGACAAAGGACTCCAGTACCACAGCTTCCACCTTACCTTGGTTGAGGAATAATCTGCCAAGAAGGAAGTGAGCCATGGACCGGAAATGGTGGTAATCATATAGGTCGCGGAGTCTGGACTATATGCTGGGTGAGGTATTATCCTGATACCGTTGTAGTGCGCACCATCGTTACCGACGACGTGTGCGGGACGAATTATGCGAGCACGTAGAGACAACCATCGCACGCAGTAAATCAGTCTACTGCTCTTCGCAGTGTTACCACCCTCCTAACCAGCCACCAACTACTTTGACCGTCGTTACCAGCAGATCCTGTCCGCCAAAGATCTGGGGGGACAGGCGGCCTTCGCAATTTCTGCGACACATTAAAAATCTTCTTGGTGACAGGAGGGCCACTTTCGCTGAAACGCTCCTCAAGGAGTTGTTGAGCTAGAACAGTGTTTGTCTTCTCCCCTGTCAGTCCTCGTTCGTTAGTGCTAGTTTACTACGATGGATCCATACCAACTTGCCCGGTTCACCACCGTCAAACAAATATTTCCCTGAGTGCTGAGCTTGCTTGCTATGGAGGACGCTCAGCCGCCTGAGCACGCCATCAATTCATCTTCGTCCCTGGAGCCTTCTCCAATGCCGGCCATGCATACTTCGGTACCGTCGCGTTTGTCTCGCTCCAAGGACTCGGATAACAAAGTAGTGCCGCTGGCAGCTGATATTCAGAGCATAACTGAGCTGGTGGCCTCCGGCGTTCCCCGGCGACCTGTCGACACCGGCCACCGCGTCACAACCCGTCGTCTTCACGCCCTCTCCCCGTCTTCACGTCATTAACGTTTCCTGGACCATTCGCAGGCGCGGCCTAACCCATCACCATTCTGCTGGTACCACTGATCTTTCGGCGCCCAAGCCTGAAGCTGCGCACCATACCTTGCTCCTGGCCGGGAAACGTCCCCGGGTATCGCTAGAGGTGACGAGCGGCCCCCTTACGCCTAGCAGCCCAGGTCGTCTCTTGTATATTATACCAACATCGCATTTCACCTGCCTCTGCGGCATTATCTGCCGTCTGCGGGGAGCGGTCGCTTACATTAAATCTTGGGTTACGCCGTCCTTTCCCTTGGATCTTCAAGGTGGCGGCTGTCGACCGTCATGTGGCTGTGACCGGCTGTCGACCGTCATCATCGGCGTGAATTTCTTCCAAAACTTCGGACTACTGATTGACAACCGGAAATCCCTGATATGCTCACAAACCAGACTGCACGCCTTGGGAACAGGATCGACCACCCGCATTCCTTTCCCCATTTTGATACTTTCGTCCCTTCAATCCCCTTTTGCTGCGGTGCTCCGTGAATTTCCTTCCCTTTCATTGCCACCAGACTGGACAAGGCCTGTACGTAATAACGTCTTGCACTACATTCCGATGTCTGGTGCCCCGGTTCACTTCAAGCCCCGTTGTCTGGCACCCGAAAAGTGGAAAATTGCTCGCAGCGAATGTACATGATGGCAATGGGGATCGCACGACCGTCTTCAAGCGATTAGGCTTAACCACTTCCACATGGTTCCCAAGAAGACCGGCGACTGGCGTCCATGTAGGGATTGTCGAGCCTTGAATCTTGAACCTTGACGCCTTGAAGCCCGACCGATATCGGCTACCCAACATCCAAGACCTCACAACGAATCTCGAGTGAGCAAAATCCTTCAGTAAAGTCGACCTAACGAAAGCGTACCATCAGATAGCTGTGGCTACGGACGACTTCCATAAAACAGCAATCACTACGCCATGCAAACAACTCAGGGAAAAGAGGTGCTGACGCCAGGAATCGAACCTGGGTCTTCTGATTCTTCTGATTCCTGGCGTCAGCACCTCTTTTCCCTGAGTTGTTTGCATTCGTTAATTTCTGGGCGTTTGAGGCTTACTTGTCTGTGCCGTCCCTGATTGTTGGTCTGCCTCGGCCAAATCTCGTTGTTTACATCACTACGCCATTCGGCATTTCGAGTTTCAGCGCATGCCTTTCGGCTTGAGCAATGCTGCGCAGACATTCCATCGCTTCATTGACACCGTGCTACACACATTGACGACCTTCTCATTACCACCGAGACGTAGCATTATCAACACCTGCGGCTTGTATTCAGCCGCCTCGAAAGCCACGGCACCGTAATTAACGTCCAGAAGTGTTTGGTAAATTGTCTTTCGAATTTCTTGGCCATCACGTGTCATCAGATGGCATCTCTCCACTCTCAGAGAGGCTAGATCACGGACTTTCTCCATAATCGCTGCGTCAACTGTGCCGTTTCCTGGGGTTTCTGAACTTTTACCGCTGGTTCGTGCCGGCGTGCGCTTCGCTGCTTATCCCTCTTGAAGAGCTACTGATGAAGTCCACGCGGCCCCCTTCACGGTCGTTGCCGTGGACAAACAGCCTTCGAATGGCGTTAGACGCGCTCAAACAGGCCCTATAGCAAAGGCAACGTTTCTGGTCCGCCCTTCGCCACGACGCTCCCCCATCTCCTCGTCGATGCATCAGACCAGGACTTAGGAGCCGTCCTCCAGCAGGGAGCCAAGGTCCATGCCATTGAGGACACGCCCATGGTCAGCCTCGGGAGCTTGGCGGCAGCACAGCACAACGACATAGAAATACAGCACATGCGGACGTCCGACACCGAGAGCCTCAAACTACTTACGGCAACAAAAATTACGGGCCCCGGGGATGGGTCATGCCCGGGCACCTTCCTGACGTCTCGATAACATAGTCTAATGTTATCTTCGACTGGCGGTACCAACGCTCTAAGCCCAGAGCGCTCCGAGCTAGAGCAAGAAGGAAGGTGGAAGAAAGAAACAACTCCGAGCTCTCTAGAGCGATCTGTGGCTGCCAGTCGAAGATGGCAATATATCTTCTCTATATGATAGGCCTTGGGTCGTGCGGGCCCCAGAAGTGGCCCCGACCCTGAGGCGCCATCCCCGGCACCCCTCCCCTCTTGCCGGGCCTGGTTTTAACAACATTCACGGCCTCGCTCACCCAGGCGTCCAAGCTACAACCAAGTTAGGCACTGGCCGTTTTGCCTGGCCAGGGGTTCGGCAGGATATACGTCGCTGGGTGCGGAGCTCTATGCGCCTTGTCAACTGAGTAATTGCCGTCGTCATACGATCTCGCCGTTACCCACATTCATCCCACCCACTACACAATTTGCCAAAGAACATGTGGACATTGTTGGTTCTGTTCCACACTCCGATGGCAACCGTCATATTCTGCCCTGCCTTGATCGCTTCACGCACTGGCCAGAGATGAAGCACGGCCAAGCACAAAAGGCAGCACGGCCTCGACTGTAGCTGCTACTTTCTTGGCAGCATGCATTGCACGTTTTGGCGTACCCGAAGAAGCCGCCACAGACCGGGGCCCGCAGTTTCAGAGTCGTCTCTTCACGGCGTTTACGAAGCTCTTGGGCTCCACCCGTCTCCGTACGGCAGCGTATCACCCTGTTTGCAACAGTATTGCAGATAGGTTCCACCGCCACCTCATGCAGGCGCTCATGGCACATGAAAATCGCACTCACTGGTCTGGGCACCTGCCTGTCGTCCTCTTGGGTATGCGAGCCGTGGTCAATCCTGATCTGACACGCTCATCCAGCGAGGAGCGTGCCAGATCAGGCTTGTCACTTGTGAAAGTGTACACTGCTCTTTATTCATATAAGCCGTAACGATTTTTCTCAGATATAATAATATGAGCCTCTGTACACCGGCTCAGTCCGCAGCATCTGTCTGCAGGAAAGTATGAGAGGGGTTTGCATGCTTGCCCCCCCCCCCCCCCCCGGAAGTACTTCGCCCCCTTGGAAACAATCCTGGGAATGTCCGTGGTCTACACCATACGTCTCACCGGACCTACATACTGCCACCCATGTTTTCTTGCGAGCCGACGCGTTACGCCCTGCAAGCTCCTTACTTCGGCCCTCACAAGGTCCTACGCCGCTCTAATAAGACCATCTGCATTTAGGTCAACGGCCGTCACAATACCGCTACCATCAACCGGGTAAAACCCGCTTATACAGCCAAGCAGCCCGCACTCCGCTTCCGATGCTTTCGTCACACACCCCCGACTCCACTCCCTCATCATCCCCAAGAGAGTGACGTGGTGCAATCACTCGCCACACCTTCCTACGCAGCCTTCTGGACTTGGGAAGCCACACACGACTCCTTCGTGACCCAGCCATCCTCTACATGGAAGGAACTCGTCCCAGTTGCGGTGGCTGCTGGACACATACTTTATAATCATGTCCGCAAGTGTTTTGTTAAAGCGTTCACGAAGGCCAAATCTTCGCAGTGTGTGGTTGTCCAGTTCTTGAACGCCGAGCGGGCCAATACACCTTGCAGCTCTTGGACTGTGTGCTGGATCGATCATGCCACATGCGCAGAGGCACTGACTGTACAGGCGTTGCCCACGTCCGTCAGGCCGGCAACGGTGAGCTCTTTCAGAAGCATCATCACCACCACTTGCTACAGGAGAACCACCATCCGACTGTCCAGGACAGGAAACTTTCGAGACACAGCCGCCTAGGTACCTTCGATTGAGTATAGCAGTATGCGAAGAAAAAAGAAAGAAAAGAAAAAATAAAAATAGGGAGGGCTTTTACGGGAACTTTACATGGGGGAGATGATTTCACCCACGTTTTCCCTCCCCCAAATGCGCTGCAAAAGGTACAATTGCAAAACTCCCCTTTGACTACGCCACTGGAGGAGGGCACGGCTCGGCGGTAATGCCGCGGCCATTTGGGACTAGTGACTCTATTTGGGACAACCTCGTGGAGTCGTGGTCTTCAGTCCGGATCGAAAGGATTTGTGGACACACTCACTCGTCGCTGAGTTTGCTGGGAGGATTTGTGAGGGAGCACTCGGCAGCGACTGTAGACCTTTCCGAGCGTATGGAGGTGGCGAACAACACTTGTTTGGGAAGCGTCAAGTACTTCCGACAACGTATGGGTCCTGCTTTTGGGACCGCCTGCATTAATTGTGACTGTGGTAGGATTGTTTTCGAAACTCAGGCTGCCAAACTTGATGTTAGCAAACCATCTTTTTCGCTCACACTATCAATATTTATGACTCGGGTACGGTGATACAACTACCTGCATGGTGACAATTGGCCTCAGAGGCAAAGTGGTGCAATGTATGATTCATTCTTCGTGTGTTGACGATATCGGGGAGGAAGGGCTCACGCTGCACGCATATAGGTTGCGGGGCCTAATATGGTAATGTGAACGTGTGCGAACAGGTGAAAAGTGTCCACGAAGCGAACGGAACATCACAAGAAACAGGAATGACTTTGCGATAAATGAAAGATATACGAGAGAGAAATCCAGTTGGAGCGAACAATTATCACACAGTGTCTTCGCCATAGAAAATAAGAACGAAAACAAAACATATGCGTTATAAAGTCAGGTATGCCCAGACTTGTACACGTTACTAAAAAAAAGTAATTGATTACCGTTACCGTTACCTTGTACGAAAAAGTAATTTTTTACCGTTACAAATTACTTGCCGGAAAAAGTAATGAAGTAACGCCTTGAAAAGTAACGCGTTACTTTGCCATACTTTCGATATCTGAGAAAACGATATAAAAAAAGATAGAAAAAAGAAAAAGATATCCACACACAAAAAAAAGGAAACTGAGCGTCGACATCGTTGTGATATCGACAGTATTCCGCACAAGACTGACAGGGGCTCATGGTCACAAGTGTGGCATTAGGTTATCGGGGTCGAGAGTTCTGTGAAAAATGTGTCGAGAGGTTGAGAGTTTTGAGAGTTCTGTGAAAAGAGTCCTAACTGGAACTCCCACAAATGACTCATCAGGTTTACGGTACAACCTACAGTCCAACTTACTGCATACAGGCCGGGTTACGGATAGATAGTACACATGAATGGGGAGAGGACAGTGGACTAAAAAATACACTACACGTGCGGAACACTGTGGCAATTGACCTCTGGGTCCTCGGGTAAGTAATTGTTGCGGGAAAAGTCCTAGAAATAAGACAGCTGCCTTGCACCGACCTTGCAGAGGGCAGTTCGTTTTGTCTTCTCGCGGCGGTGAATCATCCCATATACGTATGTGTGTGTGTGCGTCGTCCCGAACAATGTGGATTCTTTAGTTTCCAAGTAATCGATTACTTAGTAATTGATTACTGAAAATTGTAATTGAATTACTCAAAAAATTACTGGGCCCTAAAAGTAATCGATTACGTTACAAATTACTCAAAAAAGTAATTGATTACTACACTCTTAAAAATAAGGTCGGTGCGCTTACTAACTAAAAACTAAGCACTTACTTGTCACACCAGCCACTAAGATCTTAGTAACCATAGGTAGTAAAAGTGGCAGTAGTAACATTTACTAATTGAAGAGGCTAGTAAAGAGCACTACCTGCAGCAGTAGGTCTTAGCTGATAGCACTGCCTTTGGCTAGTAAAAGCGCAACCTTCACTTAGTGAAAATTACAAAATGTACACTGGGAAAAAAGAAAGAAAAAAGCATACATGGCTTGCGTATAATTTCGGAAAAAGGGAATGCTAAAGTTTTTTCAGCGCCAGTATATTTCCAAACTTGTATATAGAAGTAGTAACAAACATACGAAGATCTGTCACCTCTAGCTGTGGTTGTGTGTGTGTGTGAGAGGGGGGGGGGTGTACTCGGGGATACTGCGCCTACACAAACTCATATTCGCAAAGCATGGGCGTGAACGAAAAAGGAAGCTCTTCCTAGCAGATTGCTATTTGCTGGACAACAGATACTGATATAATGCATCGCAACCTCTGAGATTACAAAGTCGCCACCAGCCGCGAAGCGACTTCTTGGGTGTGGATGCGCGCATACGGTTGTCTCAGGTGCAAATAATACGCTACCGTAAGTCTCTCCCGTATTGAATAAAATGCTACTCTACTGACACATGTGTTTTTAAATCAAATTACCGTTTAGCTCGGATAATATCGCCTCCATCACAAATTAACGGGCATAAAATAACATGTAGCAAACATAAGCATCGACCTAGTAACAGCTACTAAGCAAAACTTTCTGGCTAGTAACGGGAGTATTTACTGCTTTCCACAACTCTTAGCTAGTACTCAGCTAGTGACCAACTAGTAACGCACTTCGAGGGTAGTAACCGCAGTCGTTACTACCTTTTTACTAGCCATTTTTCTAAGAGTGTAGTAACGCAATTACCCGTTACCCGTTACGTACAAGTCTGGGTATGCCTCCAAGCTCTGCAATCTGGCCGAGACATCTTCATGGAATGTTAAAATCGGAAGCACAGATGACGCAAGCTCTACGTCAAAAGCAAGAATTGACTGCCATCGCACTTCTTACATAAAAAAAAGGTTCGAATTTTCCTTCAATCGCTCTCACGTAGCATTCTCCAATAAGCCGCTGCACCTATATGATTACTGTGGCGCCACTTTTACTGCTGACCGCTGCAGTGGCAAGCACAACAGATTCATTCGTCTCTCTATAGGTCTCCGGTGTTGGAGTACCTTACGATGACGTGTTCAGCACCTGCCTCCTACACAGTATCTGGACCATGTGGCACGGGCACGAACGAACATGATGTCCGTCATTGCAGATAGCCATTAAATCAGCTGTTCCCTGGGATCCACACAGACGACCTTAAACCACCACATATAGGTGACCAAGCAGGAGTGACCTTATACCGTCCACCCATCCTTCCCACACCTGTTACAGGTCTCTCTAATTACAATGACTTTTACCTATAGCCTTAAAAGAACAAAACGTAAAGGAGTCATATGGATGATCGCTGTGGCAAAGCATTGAGATAGAAGGATCCAGGACAATTGCTCACCACAGAACCGCTGAAGCCGGACAATTGCTCACCGCCTCTTTCACCGCACTTATATGTAATTTTATTTCGCGGTTTTATGTTATGTGATTGTATTTATCGTTTATGGTGCTCGTATACTTGACTTTTTATTTGTTAGCTGAACTTGGGTGTACCTCGAAATAAAGTGATCGAAATCCCCATTTCAAAACGAACTACTGTAAATAAATGTTATCTGGCTATACAATGCATAGTTGCACGCGGGAAACTGCCAACAGCGAACTTAGACTAACCTGGACATAGCAGCGCAAACACTGAACTTGGACCAACCTACTCATAAACTAACCACCGTACTGTTCAGTCGTCTCTGCCCTACTAAGCCTAACGGGCGCTAAAATGTGGCTTTCGTTCGCTAAACCGACCTGGACAGACGTAGAAAATTCGTTAATTTTAGTGGTTAAATAATGATGTGCTTTTAAATCTTCCCCGTCTCTTGTCTTGGAAGATCCTGGTGACGCAGGCATGAGCGTACCGAGACGGGGACAAGGTCACTTTGTAAAATTGCGGACTCTTTATTCATAGGTCATGATTTTTTTCTCACAGTCATCATAATATGAACCTGTGAACACCCGCACAGTCCGCAGCATCCGTCTCCAGGAAAGGAGGTGACGTGGTTGCACGCTTTGCCCCCGTGGAAACACTTTGCTGCCCCCCCCCCCCCCCCCCCCCCCCTTGGGAAATAATCCTCTAGGAACGTCCCATGGACGGAGATCCTGACAAAGACGATTCAGGTGTGCCTTCAAGTGGACGACCTCTCGCCTCCCCCTCTTCACTGGTGGATTCCTAGATCTATTTGAAGCAACTTACACAGCTAAAAAAGAAGGTCAGCTAACATAAAAAAGTCAAGCGCCATAAACGCGAAATAAAATCAGAATATAAGTGTGGTGAAAGAGGCGGCGAGCAATTGTCCGGCCTCAGCAGTTTTTGGTGAGCAACTGTCCGGCCTCAGCACTTTTTGGTGAGCAACTGTCCGGTGAGCAGTTGTCCGGTGAGCAATTGTCCGCGCCGCGAGATAGAATGGCTGTTGAGCCACGGCTCATCGCTTGCTCCCAAGTGAAAGACCGTTGGTCGAGCAGGCAGTCCTTGTATAATGTGGCGAAACTAAATTCCTTTGGCAAGTAATCCTTCCAAGTTCTCATCCCTGGGAATGAGAAAGTTCTCTGCCATGCCCAGGTATTCGTGAAAAAAAGAAAAAAGAGAAAGAAAGAAAGTCCCAGCACAGTTGATTGATGATCCAATTCATGGAGACTCGCACAACTCCATGCACAACAACGACAACAAATAAGTGATGATGATGTAATGGGATGTTTCGCCGCTGGGGCGGCACCCTATCCCATTGCTTGAGGGGGAGAAGATGGTGAATGATGATGAATGTTCAGTACTCCATGCACGCTTAATTTTGCGCCATCGGAAAATAAGACAAGTGCTGTGTAGAACTTTCCAAAGCGAGTACCGCAAATCTTGCCTCATCCAAGCACTATACAAGTCATTGAAATCTACCAGTCAAAATATGTTTTATACAAGCTGTGATGTTTACACGACAGACTTAATAGTGAAAGTGCAACCTTTTGTCTCAAGTCAGCTACAGCCCTCATAACGTAAAAACAATTACATAAAACGAATTAATAAAACAAATGAATATAACTGGTGCTCAGATTAAAATAGTTGACGGGTGAAATCCCTACGCCTGGAGTGCGGCCGCCTTGCGTATATAGCTGTAATTGGCGGGATCCAGGTGACAACACGGGCGAGAAAGAAGACCTCGTGGGTGATACACGATACGATGCTGATGACCTAGTCTCCTTTCTCCACAATGTCATCACGTAAAAAAAGCGCGTGTCCTCTGTGAAAGTGGTACGCCGTTTCCACAATACCGAGACAATTGCACACTACTGTGCAAGCGCAGAAAGTTACGCACCTTATTATCTATTGGGAGCCATGCGTCCATCAGCATGTATTGAGCTTTGTAACTCAGCACGTGTCGCCTGATACCGGTTGCGTATTTATGCATTCCTTTCCTGCAATACATTTCAGTTGTGACGTGTGAGTGACGCTTGTGTTTGTGTGCCCCCTTCAGTCCTTGTCTTTCGCGTCCCAAAATTTTGCAGTACACTACTGTGCAATTTGAAGCATCAAAGGGCAACGTGTTTGTGGGAAATAAATGTATTCACTTTCCCTGTGCGTTTTCCTGCCATCCTTTCGCTATCGACTGTAAAAAGCTTCAGGTTAGCAGGCGCCGATATTTCGAACAACTTCTGTTCGAAATATCGGCAGCTCTCTGCTGAGGCTTTTGCTTTAATTCTTCTTCGCGTTTTCCACATCTTTATCGCTTGTTGCAGTTTTTGTTTAAAGCTACAGAACTTTACGCTCTTTCCGGTTTTCGAAAATTAATTTGACATATCTCTATCGAACTTGCGCAAAATGGCCGTTTGTCTACGAAAACGAACATCTTCGCTTATCCTGTTGTTTGAACTGGCTATACACATCTCCAATGTATCGCCCTATATACTGACAACCAAACCGTGTCAAAGTCTCACGGTTGAGAACTACGGCTGAAGGATCAACCCTAGTGCCCGTTTACAGGGTGGTGATGGTGATGGTGACTGTACGAAGATTGCTTTACTGCTTCACCTTTTTGCGCAAAGTGCGCGCCGTGTGCAGAGATTTTAGCGCATGATAGGAAAAGCTCAGTTGGATAAGGCTAACCCTACATCTCTGTGCTTTTCTTTCCCAACTATTTAACCTATCTAATCCACAGACACAGACCTCCAGGAGCGACACGAAATACTAAGACGGGTGATACAAAGATAGCGAGCCTTCGTAGCTTTCGGTCTGCACTCAGTCCGTTCTGTTCTCTTCGCGTCTACGCCTCCATGCAACCCATTGCTTCCTCCAAGACCCACTATGAAGATGGGAGCGTTGATAAAGCGGTTCTTTTTCTATCAGGTACGCTTTGAGTGCCCTAGAGAAGTCGTACGTGAACATTTTCGCAACTTCTCCGCAATCCGTAGCGAGCATTCTTCGAAGGCAATCATCTGACCATCAGAGTGCACCGACATCGAAGCCTTGTCTCAGCGAAGATATCGAGTCAAGCGACTGTACTGCTGGTCTCTGTGGCGCGATGTTAGGTACATATAACGTGGACGTCGCATAGCGTACTGCAAAACGTTGTTTGTGAAAAATAACTGGGCAACTGAGGCAACTCGGAAAAAAGAATGAAAAAGACGATTGATTGGTTTAAAAATAAAAGGTATGGAAAAGGAAAATGGTAATTTTAATTTACCAGACATTCGTCGTAGTGCTTATTTTGTATATTATTGTGCCTGTTTACAGATATCGTTTTAAAATTGAATCGCTATTCAGGAGTACCCTGACTGAACCCTAAGCACCTCACCTTTTTTTTAAAATAATATTCGTCTTTAATCTATCTCATCCTCCTTTCACCTTTTGTTATTTTATCCTTTATTTCCTAGCTCTTTCCTTTTCTTTTCATTTCTTTTCTTTTTATTTATTTCTCATTCTCATTTCTTCTCTTCTTTTTTTTTTTCGGAATAGCAAGCCGACATACCGTTTGGCTGACCTTTCTTCCTTTTTTTCTTCTTCGTTCTAATAAATATATCCCCCCCACCCCCCCACACACACCTAAGCACATGAATATATAACTAGGGTTACGGCGTTTTCGGTTTTTATTTTTGGGCGAATTCGGCGTATATTTTTCGGTGTTTATTGATTTTCACGAAATCGGCGTTTTTCGATATTTTTCCTTGCGTGCACATGGTCTTCCCGACAGTTATCGGCGAATAGAAACCACAATGTAATTTTCGTTCGACGCTCATTCAACATGGCGTTGTTCGCTGCGGTGGCGTTTTACGGCTAACGAAAAAGTAAACGGACATTGTTCACAACACGACCTACTTAATAAGAGAACGACCAGTTCACTTGACCCCCCTTCCAGCGCCGGCTTTTTTGTTTCACATGTTTGCCGCAGGAGCATTGGTGGCGCTGCCGACATTCCCTACTTCAATGGGGGTTGTAGTGCTTATGCGGTAGCTTTCTACGGACTTCTTCGCATCCGCGTCAGATATTTGTGCCTTCTTTTTTTTTTTTTTTGCCAAACATATCGTAATCTTTACGCACCAAACCGCCACGAAGACCTCAGTTCTCATGAGCATGGTTTATTCCGTAGTGCCTTTTTGCAAGGCAAGATGCTTCCTCGCGTGAAAAGCGAAAAAGTGTGCTGTCATCCATCTGAGATATTTCTCCAAAACCTTGCAATTCAGCTGCGGTCACTTTTACTTTGCCCCTTAACATATTCTAACATTTCTTCCTTTTCTTTTTGAGCATGTAGAAGAGATTTCCTACAACAATTCACTTTGGAGATACCGAGTGTGTACATACAGACGCACTTGTTCAGTGCGTGATGGCACCAACTTTAAATTAATCTTAAATATAAATAACGGCATACAGGAGCGTATCGCCACAGGAAGAGCAGCAGGAACTGCTCTTAACCTATGGCCCTTTTTTACCAACAATGGTTAACTTTGGACTAAGATCCAGCGTTGCGTGATCTGATGAATATTCCAGTGACAGTAACTTCCTTTAGTGTAGCATAGTTAAGCGTTGAATTCAAGTTAAGACACCGTTGTTCTCGGTTCAAATGCTAATTGGTGATGGTGAAACCGGGACTTAGTCTATCACTGAAGGACTGGAACCGAAGCGGATATCGGTTTGGTTACGGTTCAGTGTCAGAACTCTGAAAGCGGTTACAGGTAGGAGGCTCGCCGTTTTAATGCTTGTGGTTACCGGTAACCAAGCAGTTGAACCGGTACTTTTTCGGTTTTCTGTTGGATGTATCTGCTGGCTGCGTGGATGTCGCAGAAGCACGTTCAACGCCACTAATCAGAGTTGTAAAGAAATATATATCGCATCCCAAGCTGATCGCGTTCACGCGTGAGCATATTCTTATGAACCGGTAACCGAAATCACATAATTCGGTTCAGGTTGCGGCTTTGGTTAGTTGCGAATGGTGGATTGCAGATGTGGATATGGAATTCCAAGTCGTCTTCGGTTTCGCCCCGGTTTCAGTCCCTGCGCGCACTTCCACGTGCCAGAGCATGATTGTCTCCACTGCTGGATCGCCAATGAGTTGATTGGTTTTTTACAGCGATATGGGGGTGGTGAAAGGGCTCACTGTTATCTGCCTCACAGATGTGGGCAACGTCACGACTAAAGCCCTGGAGGAAAACGCGTCCTGGGGCAACTTCAAGGGAATCGTGCGGAGATATGTCTAAAAGTGTCTGATGAAAACCCACGAAAAAATCCACACTGCACATACAGCTCCGGGACTCGAACCCGGGTACCTCCCAAGTTCTCCCAGGTATGGGGGAACTTGCTTTTCAAGGACGGCGTGGTATCAAATGAAGTACCTTGTACTGTGTACCAATATGTCATCGTACGAGAAAACAAAATAAACGGCGTCCATGTAAAGTATACCCCGACAAAACGAGCACAGGAGTCGATGTTGTACACTACAAATCAATATGGACGTCGAAAAGATGTACACGAGTCAATACGAACACCATCTCGTCACATGTCCCAATGCGGAGTCCCCCTGTTTTAGGGAATGTGGGCAGCGCGCCAAGCGGGCGTTTCACCTGTGAGAGGAGGAAATTGCGAGGAGGTTCCGCGGACAGCCGCTCCATAGGGATTTGGGAAAGTGACCTGGTCGCTCTCTTATTAAGTAGGTCGTGGTTCACAACCACCGTATTTCTGTATCCTTTTCTGATCTGCACCAACAACGCGCCGGACATGTGCAGCAATTTATCTCTGTTATGTCCTGGAATGTCCTCCCTATTCGGTGTTTTTCGATTAAAACCGAAGGAGGGAAAATTTACCCGGCGTATGTTTTTCGGTGTATTTCGAACGCGGAACCTTATATATAACCACAGAGAGAAAAATGTAAACAAGCAAGTTGGTGTCAAGCTGAACCAGACAACATATCCTTGAGATTGAGGTTTAACCGCTGTTCCGTTCTGAAAACTACCCGTGCCCAAGTACATCTTATCTATTTTGTTTTCGCTACAACCATGCAGCGGTAAAGCTACGGGCAAAAGGCAACCCTGGTCGCTGGGTCTTTGGCCTACGAGCTCCGACTGAAAAACAGTCAACATTGAACTAAGCAGAGGAAGGGATGCAAAACATCGCAAAAAAAAAAAAAAAGAGAAAATCACAAGCATCCAAACACATAAACTGTGAAGAGGAAAAGAGAGCTAAAGGTACTAAAAACTCGTTTATGAACTATCGTACACAGGTGCGGTGCAGAGATCGCGATTTATAGCCTGTTCTGTCTGTTTGTGCGCGAACGTATGGAAGTGTGTTCCACAAAAAGTATGAACCTGGAAATTCCAAAGAAGTACTCTATGCGTTTCAGAAGAAAGTACAGATGCCACTCCCTTCCTCGGCATCGCGCGGAAACTCGCCAAGGCCGTCAACAGATTTCCTCTACGAAAACGTGACGACATCTGATGTCACGTCCTCTACGTCACATCTCAGGACAAAATTGGCGAGCCGGTCTCTCAGCTTCATTTGTCAGCGTTCGCTTCTCCGCTACGCGCGCGCTGTTTTAAAAGGTCCGCAGTCATTTCAAGCAGTGCTCTGCAGAGTTCCCCCAAGGAAGCATGCAACCGAAGCTGTGGACAAGTGCTTTCATTGCCGTCGCAGTATGTCTGTCCCTTGGTGTGCGAGGACGATCTAGCACAAATATCTACGATGTACTTCGCCTTATGTATCGCATGTGTGGTAAGTGAACGTTCTTTTTTCTTTTTCTTTTGCTTGAATTTCACTGACATGGCAACGAGTGCGAAAGAGCTTTAGTCTGAGGTGCGACTACGTACACCCATATGTAAAAAAAAAATTAAAAAATAAAAACAATGGCTGTGAAGGAGAGTTACAGTCCCTCTATATAGATATCTGTATGCCGGTGGGACATTCCGCATGCCAAATGATCCAAACATGCCGCTCCACCATCACCGATATTTATTTTTTATTTTTTAGTTGTGCAGGTAGAGGAGTTCGAGGGTAGAGTAGTTTCGAAAGTCTCTGTTCAAAATATGTTTTCTTCAATATTTCAAAGTGCTCGAAATGTTGCGCCGAGTGACGGAAAGGTGTACCATCCATTTTCGCGAGCAATTGGTTCGTGCTTAATTCTATAACTTTCCAGATGTGATTTTTATGTCATTGGAAGATGCGACACTCTACCCTGCACACCTCATGCAAAGTAGGTTTCCAAAATCACCCTTTAATAGGACGTGCAAATGAGGCGATTTTCACTGTGTTTATAATTTTTTACCGCATTCATTTTAGAAGCCACTGGTAAGATAAATGCGGTATCATATCTATGGTGTTCCTGGTGTACATAAAAAAAGTTTCGCTTTTTTTTTTTGAGCAGTATCTTTTGCGCTAGCGATACTTGAAACCGCCGGAAGCTTCGCAAATTTGGCAATTTTCGAACTGGGTTTTTGGATTATGGCGGTCCAGATAAAAGTAGCAGCATTGTGTGATTCGATTGTAGAATGCTTCCACTGTGTTCATAAGAAACTAGAAAAGTACTACTTGGCTTGCGAGAAAAGTTTTTCTTTTTTTTTTCAGACCCATGTTAGCACGTAATGAGTACCTTAAGTCCACAATTAATGTGTGATATAAAGTACTGAAACGAGCCTCAGGAAAGCACACAGTTATGTCACAATCATGCAATCAACCTCCAGCGCCGGTCTCTCTAAAATTTTCTTTATTTCTTGGTCGCTCCTTTGTATGGTTTTAGTTTATCTAAGTTCTTTTAGTCAAACTTTTCGAGCACTTTCAAATATTGAAGAAAACATATTGAAGAAAACATATTTTGAACAGAGACCTTCGAGACAACTCTACCCTCGAAGTCTCCTACCTGTACAATAAAAAAAATCAATAAAAATATCGGTGATGGTCCAGAAGCATGTTTGCATCATTTGGCGTGGAATGACCCTAGTGTAAAATAGAACTGTGCGGACAAGAAGAGCTATTTTTTATAGGATGTACGCGCACTTTCTAACACATGAGACAATTGATGTTCTGAGGCCGGAACACATAGAAAGGACAAATACATACAAAGCCTCAAGTGCCTAAGAAATTAATGATGAAAGATGGAAGTCACTGGGGAAAAGGTTATCCAGAAGATACGGGTTCGACTCCTACAGCTGGCTAACCTTTTCAGTGACTCCCATCTTTCATCATTCTAACACAATTCGGTCAACACCTCAAAACAACCGTCCGTTCTCGCGCAGCAATATGCTCCCTGCGCTATGGCATTATCTGGCTGTTGTGTCGATCCAAGGTGGAGAAGAACGAGAGGAAGGAAGAGGAGGGTAGCTCACGCGGAGCGGACTGACATTCGAGGCATTCGGTTTCGGACATTGGTCCAGGACAGTTGTGCTAGATGTCAATAAAGACATAACACTGGCCATGAAGGATTCGTGTCACACAAAGTACAAGGATGTAATGATTATTATTCATCCATCATCCCGTCCTCATCATTTCATATATCATACTAACCACAGTGCGCCGTGGAGTACGTCATCACTACACGTATTTGTTGTATATAAAGGTACACTTTAAATACACAATTCGTATGTCATCCGGACCCCGACGTCTCTTTCCAGTCCTCAGTGATTTATTTCCTGGTGCGCACAGGGAAGCGCTAGTGAATAACACTCGCCACTCGCTTTCATTGAGGTCGTTTTTCGCAAACACTTCATCGTTCGACTCTGCGCGTGTAGCGTACCGGTTCTCTTGCCTACAAATAGCCTATTTGACCCGGCAGCTCTATAGACGTGCCATTAAAAGATTGACATTTACCGCATTTAAGAACGGGACTATACATGCTCTCGAAATCTCAAGCATCCCCTACACCACTCAGGTGGGATAGGACACAAAATGTCCTGCGGGTCTGGCGTAACCTGGGAGATACGTACGTATTTGTGTGACCCTCTCTACATACTTCAGGCATCCGGATCGATCGGAAGTGCAATGAAGTCCGTGTGATTCGGTCACCGATTGGGTTCTAGCCATACTACCATGCATAATCCTACCGCACAATTCTTATTCAAAATATTTTACTTTTTTTTTGTTGAATTGCATAGTTTAGTCGGCTTAGCATTATTCCCTCTGAACTTAGATTTCTTTGACACACGCACATCACAAACATGATCGAAAAGCATTCTACTATACGTGTAAAATAATGGTAATGGTACCGTTATGTTACACGTAAGGTTCGTCTGCGCAGTGTGGCGACATGGTTGCACGTGCCGCAGGATAGGACTGCGGATAATTTGGACCACCTGGGGTTCTTTTGACGTGCACCGGAAATCTCCGAAACACGGTGCTGGAAGCAATGTTTACGAACCCCACACTGCTACCGCCGTCGGCCGGGAAAAAATTTTGGTGAATGATGATGATGATGATGACACGGCGTGTTTCACTGCTGGAGCTACCTCACACTACCCTGTTACATGTGTAATATTACACGAATGAGTGGTCGAGTTCACAGAACGACTCAAGTGTCCCCAAGTATAGCTGATCCCAAAAAAAGATTTAGGAAACCACGAAATGTGCAGTGCGCGTTAAACATACAAAGCCATGTAACGCTTGGCAAATTGTACAGTAATTGTCTGTGATCAGTAATCAACGCCCATGAAACGACTTTTCTCACGGTGATTCAGCATTTCCTTTTCCCGGAGCATGAGCATGCTGGCAGCGCCACAGAAGGCCATCGTCCGCTTCTGTTCTTTATTTTCTTTCATTTTCACTGACTTCCAGTTCTGTCAACATCTAATGGATGTTGCGTAACTACCATTCAACGCGACTCTTGAGTGACACACGTTGAAACAAGCACATACCAGCCAAAAATTATCTGCGAATGCTGTTGCACTGAGCGAGAGAGGACACCCATTTTCCTTTTTACATTTAGCATCACTGCTCTCTTTGCAGAAACCGGCAAGGAGTCCTTGGATGACCATGTCAAGTGCGTGGAGATGCTACTCGGAGGTTCTGGAGGCGAGGTACGTACAGCATACAAAGCACAAACGAACACACCCACTCGACACCCGGTTGTTGTGTTCAACGTATCAGTGTTTCAAAACATTTCTCACGTCATTTCAGTTAACTGAGGCAGCTGAGAAGTGCATGTACCAGGCAGAAAACGAAACCCCGGATGACGCCCCGTTGTTGCAACTCTGCTCACGGTACACACAAATAGAACTGTGGAAGACCAAGGCAGATAAGCCCCCTGCATCACTTACTGGGGTAAGCACTTCCTTGCAGGTCGCTCCAATGTGCGCAAGAAGCCAAAGGAGACATCTCTACATTTTTCTTTTCTTAATCAATCAATCAGGAGAAGAGACGGCTAGTACGGCCCTGAGATATAAACTTGTTTCGGTGGATATCATACAAACGCGACCGTGAGCGAAAGTTTCATTCAGAACAGTACCGCGTCCGAGCGGTGTGCTCTTAGTGGTATGCACAACGCGTAGTACTTCGCTACGTGGTCCTTCGACAGTCGTAAACACGCGAGGACGCAGCATAAATTGTGTGTCAAGTACACAAAATTAATTCAATTAATTCGCATATTTCAGGTGATAAGCCTGGCAGGCCTCACGAGAATGATGTGCATCATGGGAGAAGTAAGGAGGCCAGTATCAGCGTGGGAAGCCGCCTTCTCTGTAAGCATTTCTTTTCCACGAGTATCATCCTCTCCTTTCCTCCACTCCATCCTTCTTTTGTCTTCAGAATCCCACCTGATTTTTATGCGATCTACGTCTTGCGTCTCGCACTGTGTTCTCGCAAAGTACAGATCCCGACAAAAGTTTACGCAACACCAGAGCTACGTATTTCTTGATCTCAGCGACACCCTAGCGGAGAACAGTAGTGGACATACTTACTGAGAGGTGCGTTGAGTACCCGGTCACCTGTTTGTAAGTCTATCTGCTCCTGTTTGCAGCAACCGTGTCGGTCAGATGACTCTATACACCACTCCAGTGTTCCGTAAACTTTTGTCGGGACCTGTACTACTTCTCTGTGTGACGTAGGAGTAAAGTAAACATTTATCTCTAGTTTTGAGAAGTACGTAAAGTTGCGCGCAATCTGCCTCCCGTCTGGCAACACTGTCCCTCCAACAACACAACCTCCCTTCCCTATAGCTGCCGGCGGGCCGTCGACAACACGGGATGGGGAGGTACTTGTATAGTACGAAGTTCTCAACTACCACTTTGAAGTGCTGTGATAGACTGAAAATATGCTTATTTTATTAGAAATTAACCTCACTAAGAAAACTCATTACCCAAAACATAAATGCCGTCCATGAATTTTACGCGCTTTCGGGAATTTTCAAAAGAACCAGCAATGCTTCATACCGTGTATTCAGACGAGCGACGTTCACCAGAATACTCCAGTGGAAGATGCGAAAAGCGTCATAGCTTTCTGCTGCCACGTCAACGTCATTTCTTCGCGTACACTGCAAACCTTGGGGAATATCCTGTGGCACAGCTACAAGATATTCCGTAGCAGACGACAGGAAAACACGCTGACGGTGTCGTCTGCTAAGTGCGCTGTACGCCACTCCTCCGATATTCCAGCACCGTGTGAATGCTCAACAAAACACGGCACGGAACTTCGGCTCCGTGAGCAGTGTTGTCGCTTTATCTTCCACTAGAATCTTCCGTGAGGATGTCGCTTGTGTGAATACACAGATACGTCATAGTTTTTTTGTTTTTTTTTCTGCACGTCAGCACGAGAGCCCAACGGCGTGTCTTTTCGTGCTCTTCTAACCTTGGGGAACATCCTACGGTGCAACGCGCAGTCACAAGGTATTCTGTAGCAGACGACAGGGCTGATGATGTCGTCTGCTATGTGCACAGTGCGCCACGTGCGATATTCTGACGCCATGTGAATGCTCAACACAACACGCTACGGAACTTCCGCCTCGTGAGCAGTTTTTCGCTTTTTCTCCCACCAGAATATCCCAGTGGAGATGTCACTCGTGTGAATACACGGATAGTTTCGGATGCTCCATAAATAAGTGACACGGTCACGAGCTCTGTCTCCTAGCAACAGGGCGCGCACGTTCCCGCTCTCCGGCTCGCGTTTTGCCAGCAGCTGTGAGGAGACGGAGATGGAACTTGGATCGAGGAGCAGTGTCGCCAAACAGGTGGCAGATGGCTCACACTGTGATGCAATACTACTCAATACTAGAAATTTTAATAATGCTTTATTTTCGTTAACTTTATTCATTTTCATTAGAAACTTTTAATAAAAAATAATAATTTTCGTACCTCCATGTCACATTGATTTAAAGTAGCTATTTAAACTAAATACTTAAATTAGTTTCCATAAACCGGTTCCGTTATGTTGATATTGATACGAACGAGTTATGAAAGCCGATCTACGCAATACCGGAACATCTGCCTATTACACACTTCCCGTTCGACTAAAACTGCAGCACGCACGTTCGACATACGACGTTACACTAAAAGGCGTATTCTATATCCTTTCAGAAATGCTTTCCCAAAGGGCAGGATCGGCGGACGTTGGAGAAAATACTGTAAGTAAAACGGTGGCTTCCACTCGGGGCTTCGCCCATATCGCATTGGCCGAGTGCATGCGGCACGGCCACGCGACTATTCTCACCCATTCCACCTTGTGTGTGATCGGGCGTTCCTTGTATTTCAGACAGAAGAAACGGCACTGAGTTGGCCCCCACCAAAGCGTCACCTGTACTATAGTTAGCGTCGTCACATCATCATCCGCACCTGTACATAGACATCCACGGCACACGATATTTATGACAACCACAGGAAGAATTAAAAGTCCGCCATTCGTTCGCATTTAAAACGGATGCTAGAGATAGAAGCAATAAAGTAATTTAATAGATGTACAGAACGCGGGTTCTTCGTTCCTACAAGTCCTCACGGCGAAATTGTCTATGAGGTAAGCGTAGTATTCGGTAGTATTGAGCAAGATATGCTTGTATTGTTGGGGGTTTCGGGGGTTCAGCCTCTACCCTCGAAATCGTGCCTTTGCTAGTGCATTTTGGAGAGGGAAGACGAGGGTTAAAATCCTCTCTCCCATATCAAGTTCCTGTGCAACCCATCTCGAAATATTCTTCTGGATTCGTATACTGCTTGTATCAGCCAGGCAGGGATGTTCTGTATGGCTGTTATAAAAGAGTTGGCATTACATTTTACGTGCATCATCTTTAAATAAAGGAAGATAAGTAGAAACAATTAAATATAGGAAATAGACTGCCTGCGATCCGCACAGCTGAGATTAATGGAGCAAGCGAAGGCACGACGATCGTATCGAACATTTGTCTCGGAAGGGTCTAACTACGGCAAGGCATCCACCAAGACACGGTAGCGACGTTGGGAAGGGTGCTCCACCGTGAAGGAGTGGGCCGCGGAATTCAAGCAAGGAGAGGGCAGTCTAGTAGACCTGCGGAAGTGCACAAGAAAACATCCATCGCTCAGCTCACGTGAATACGCACAGTTCCGCCGCATCATAGTGATCTGTGTTCCTCTTGTGTGTTTGTGTCTCATACGCTGCTTCTCAACCGACATCTTGACATACACGAGGTCTGTGCCACAGGTCTCTTCAAAATTACTTACGCCTGATCAGAAACGCATATGCGCTGTGCTATTCTCCAGCTGGTCAGTGCGGATTCCGCGTACTTCCGTGCCTGGTCACTTCTTCATCAATTATTATTGTTGTTGTTGTGAGTGTGGATAAAACCTGTGTCCACCCGACCCGACCCGACATCAAAGCCCTGTACAAACAGAAAAAAAAGAGAGGCTTCAATGAAGTCCCCTGGTGAGATGTCGGAAAGTAGATGCCAGCGTCGCCTAGTGATAAGAGCCGACAATCCTGGTTCGATTCCCCCCGTTGTCTGGCATTTTCGGCGGCTGCCATGTCTCGACTGTACACCTAATCCTCACCGCTGAGGGCGACTTGGTCTGTTCCATCAGCAGGCCAGCTAGGTATGGCCACGAGGACCTGCTGCTCGTGGAATAGTTTCTGAAATGGCAGACCACCACCGGGGGCTGCAACGCAACCCTTATTTGTCGCGTGCGGGGTGTCGGGCTAAGCGAGGCGGTACGCTCCAGAAGGGGGCTCTTGTTCCATCAAGGCGAGGACAAAACTATCGGCCGCCCTCAGCTCTCAGAAGCACCGGAAGGAAACGGTGATCTGCCTCTTCCTGCTTGCTTCTCACAAGTGTGTCAGAAAACTGTGGCGTTGTAACCTTCGTAACGTTACTACCGTTAGCGGCAGAAGCGCCAAGAGGGAAGCTCAATGGGCACGTCTCTGTCCTCCCGGCGTCGCGGCTTGACGGTTAACCAAGACAGACCACTTGCGAGTCTTGAAACGATTGTTATCGTATTTTGGCTCCCCCCACTATCATGGCGGTGGGTAATGCGTTCTGTAATGGAATCGGATATGCGCACACAATTTGTGGCGAACATAATAAATAAATAAAAACTTATTTACTTTGCTAATTTCAGTTTAATTCAAGAAATTAAACGTCCGTCCATCAGAATTCCATTAAAAATAAAGGTACTTGTAGAGTTGTAGTACGCGGCAGAAGTTGACCATAGATTTGTTGGTGGCGCTGATTGGCCCACAGATGTTGCAGGTTTTCCCAACGTCCGTGACGTTGCCAGCCTTGCGAGGCCGACTACGGCAAGCAGTTACACCACCACCACCGCGGCACAAATAGAATCGCGCGATCTCTCACGCTGCGGATTTGTGCGTGAATGCAAAGATATGTTCAGCCTTTGCGGCATTCACTGTCGTAGTAGTGTGAACGCGCAGCAAGTTTTCTCTACGTGCTAAGGGGCTGAAGAGTGGCACAAGACGTGTGTGAGACATAGTTTCGGTTTGCGCGTCCCAAGCAGGCTTGTTTTGAGGATTTTGAGCCAATTAAATGCCATAAACCAAGCCAGGAAGGAATGGCTTTGTAGATTCGATAAGAATTACTGGGGTGACGAAGATAGGACACACATAGCTAATGCCAGCGAAGTTCGTTCGGTCCTGGTTAGCGGTTCGAAGGATCTGCACGTAACTTAAACTTTGCGGTCTATGCCATCAGCATTCGCGGTAAATCGTGTATGGTCACATTTTGGCGAAACCGTGCATAGGTTGAGAAAGTCCTTAGCGAGAATGACGAAACTGCGTACTACATACACACACACCAACAATAATGCCGAACATACTAAAGCTTTCCACAAGCGCAACTTTTTACATGGCAAAACTAACACACCACTCATATATCCACTAACAACCAGAACAAGAATACAAGTAACAAAATACACATTCCCTCTACTCTACTCTGTTTCTGCGATAGTTAAAAAAAAGGTCGTCAGAGAAGGCATTATTTAAAACCCTCCAAAAGCTATTCGGTTTTGGCGGTAGCAGCATATCGAGCAACAAAGAACATGTACTCTTGGGCAAGGACGATGATCCAGGCTGTCCTGTAGTACGCCGGGAAAGTCTGACGTTCACACCCTCCACAACCCCTCAACTCCTTCAGAGAGCAGGCGTGCTGCTCACGTCACACCGTGACGTGAGCAGTCCCCACGCCGTACAGCTCGTAGATATTTTCCCGGGGCGTTCTTGCAAACCTCATCGTGTAGTGACAAGACAGCGAACACCGTGCACTAGCGAGAGGACGCTGCGGTCGCTTGATCGACAGCGCCACCCGTGGCGATTTCGCGCGTAACGGTCTGGTACTGACGCCGTATCTGCGCCTTCGCGTATGTAGCTTTGGTGCGTACGGGTGTTTTCCCGAATTTTATATATCGGCTTTGGGCTTTGGACTCATTAACCCGTGAGACTATTTGTGTGGAAGTGGCTTGTCACGTAAAATGTATGCGATGGGGAAGCCTTTTGCACGTGGAACATTATGTGTCTATGCACAATGTGTGACACAGTGTGTAGCGCAGACAAGCGTGTAGTATTCGTGGCCCGTTTTTACGTGAAGTTAAGTGCATATTTATCCGCAAGGGACTACCAATTATAGACTACACATCAGAGACTAGCTACGTCCAGTACCTGCGCTATGAGGACGGAAATCTCGCAGCGAAGAATTCACATGAATAATACAGTCAACATCAAATTGGAATATACATTACGAAGATAGCGGAAAAAACCAAACCTTCTCATTTCTTTCTTATGCATAATCCGTTAACGTGATGATGCACTGTGAGGATAAGTTTCTTAGTCAAATTATTCCCAATCTTGCATCGCTCATGCAAGTCGTGGGATTCCCTTTTAGCCCTTTGTGCCTGCATTTGATGCACAGTCACAGTAATAAAAATCAATCAGTCAATCAAGATTGTTTCAGTATATAAATAAGGCGTGTTTTTGTTTGAAACTGGATATGTAATGATAATAATGTTTTATTAGTGCTAAAAACGACCACAGCGGCCTTAGTATAGGTGAACATAGCGCATCAGACACATTGTTGCACATTGCAACATAGAAGCAGCCAGAAATATCACGCAAAAGAAACACAAAACATAAACTATGCTAAAAAATAAAAAAAATTGACAGTAACTAAGAAGAAACAGTGAGGTTGCTGTTCGACAAACGCATGATTACTTCTGTGTGTGTTTGCGTGTGTGTGTGTGCGGACGAATAGGAAGGAGCAAAGAACCACTTGTAAACCGAGATCACAAGATTTGGCAACGATAATAAGATCATAGGGACAGAATGCACCTACATAAAATGATGACGGCTTACGAAACGCAGCTCGGGGAGGACAAATAACTCCCTGTGTTCGCATGCAAGCTTTATATTGAAGGAAGACGAGGTCCAAATCCAGTCTTCGCCGACACGCCCCAAAATTAGGGTCCGAGTAAAAGAGATAAATACTGTACGACATATGGCAGACACTAATTTTAGCCAAGGTCCACGATGTTCATTGGTCATTCATTGGTGTATTTCGTAACTTTTTCACGTCAGTTGCTGTGCTATAAGTTCGCATCGTGATGCTCAACTGGTCATTGACAAATATACTAAATGCAAGGAATGAGTTCTAAGTTTGAAACAACAGATTTGAGCGGCACGTTGGGTGGATTGCCGTGAAAGCGCTCTCTCAAATACATGATCGGCGGGACGATACAGCGAGAAGGACGAAAACTTTACGTCAAGTTGCCTCTCTTTCACAGTAACTTGGTTGTCGTGGCAGATTACCACATAGAATTAGTTTCCATTTTGCCTTCTTTTTTTACTTTCTATGGAGGCAGCTTCAAATCGCTCTTTTCGAACGGCGAAACTAGCACAGCACTGCTAGACGCTGCTGGCTGGTACCAGCGCATTACGCCGCGTTTCCCCTCGAGGGGTCGCTGCCGTCGATAGAAAACTCTAGCGCACGGTGCCCATAGATTGCTTGATGAATGAAGCCGGGTTTCGAGCAATGCTAGATGTCACTTTCTTGACAACATTTGGATGAAATATATTTTTGTTGTTGAAATATAGGTAATTTTTATTCGACTTCTGTTTTCAAACACTCTCTTACAAAATGAGTACTATGTACAAATTTGTTGAAGTGAAGCCCTGCTCGACTCTCAGCATTGTGGAAACAGCTCTATACTTTAAATCAGAAGTGTATAACAGCGGTTTGCAACTGTTTTCTCCCAAGAAGCATGTATCGGTAGGCAACCTATGCCTCTTAAGTACGCCTGAAGTTTTTTTTTTTTTTTCACCCTACAAAAAATAAAGCACTTTGCTCCTCGGTTGCCACAACTTTGCTCAAACACACGCTACAAAAGCACGAGCAGTGTTTCGCTTGAAAAGACTACTGCCAGCACTCGTTGCAACAGCTCATTGAGAAGGGCAGCAGTTCAATGCCGTTTACAGGATGAAATTCCAGTCAATAAAGTCTATTAAGAGGTAGCAAACTACCTATATGCAATATACTACACCAGAATAAACCAGCGTGATTAAGGCCTTTCAGAGCCGCAAACCGGCCCCTAGCTAGGTTCAGATACACCAACAGTACCTGCATCACAGGCAGCCAGACTGTCTGACAATGGACTAGGAATGCAGTCTACAGTATATTCCGTGACATGAAGTCCCAGTGTAATGCCATTGCAATGTTTTTAGCAGAAGTGATGCTAAACCAATAACAAATTTGCATTATCCCCGAAGGTGGCAGCTTAGTTCCATGTGTGAAGAAAGCAACTTTGCAAAGCAGCCCTGCTGCAGGTGGTGAATACAATTTACATTACTATGCTGCACTGAACGGAAATTGGTTCAGTACATTTACAGACTTTAGATTATGACATTGTAAGAATATTTTTGCATTGTTCTATTTGCATAACTCGGTTCACCAGGGAAGAACCGAAAAGACCTCTTTCATGGAGGCAGAAAACTGATGAAGAATATTTACATCGTACTGTACAATAGACGTCAAGAAACACTACATATATTAAATTTTGGCATAATTATCTTTGTACCTGTACACGCACAATGTTACACATAAATGTTGAGCCACAGCTTGTCTTCCAGCAAGCTTTAAAGTATGCCAAAATATACCAAAAGCGACCAATAACTTCACATAAAATAAAATGTCTATCTCTTGCAGGAAAACTGGTTACCCTGGAATGGCAATTAGTGTGTGCAAGAAAAAAACTGCCTCTATTGAATGCCTAGACATCACATGACTACCATTTACAGAACAATGACTACTACAACTGAGTGATGTCTTGACATGGCAACATTCTATACAAAGGCACATAAGGTACTCTACATATGAACATGGTTTATACAGGGTGTTTCACGTAAATGAAACGACAAATACTCCTGCTCCATTCCACGTCCGAGCCAGGCTTATCAGCTCATCTCGTTTATTCACGGCGCGCTCAAGGCGCCTAGTATCATGGTGCACAAAAGTCCCGAACTCTTGTTGTCTAGTGGCATGTTTTCACATTTCATGCACTTTGTTTTGATTTTGGATTTTTGCTTTTGACCTTTTTGTTCTGAGCATGGGAAAATGAATCGCATAAAATGTACTTGATTACACATAACTGAATTTTGTGTTTCTGGAGCATCCTACTACATGCCTATTTTTTCTGTCTAAAATTGATACTAAAAACACTGCATAATCTCAATTAATTATAAGCAACTGCTAACCAAATCCCGTTGGTTTCACCCTCGTATAAGGCATTATTTTTTTTAAAACCTTCGTAATAAATTACATGAAACACCCTGTAGCCACTGTAACTATCTATGGCACACCAACAGACTAATCACAATTTTAAGGCACTAGAACTATAAACCATGCTAAAAAGTACCAATGCTTGTTTGGTTGCAGTTATGCGCAGACTATGCCAGTAGAAAGCAAAAAGTACATAATAGTGGAAATATATAAATATGCAAAAGCTACACCTAAGCTTGGCACAGAAATAAAATAGCATCAGTCTAAATGCTTCTGTAACCAACTACACAACGTCACAAACCCCTCTACCCAGAACACTCACTGTGCTGCATCTATACTGGGTTTCCTTATGGAAGCTACAGGGTGCACGTAAATATTTGTGAAGTACTTGTTATACACAATCATGCCCATTAATTTATACCCTTGAGGATAATGTCAATAATATATTCTATACACACCAAGTGATTTCTTCTGTTGTAGAGAGGTATGCAAAATGGCTGTCACCATCAGCGTGAGAGCAGCTCCAGTTCCTTTGGGATTCAGCAACTTAAAGGTGTTTATGTAGGTTTCCAGTGCAACCAGTAGCAGATGCGGGGGGGGGAAAACGCCCCCAAACGTCAGTTTATACATTGGATTTCCCTGTCTCCCTTCCCCCAGTACGTGCTTCAACACAGAACCCCACACCCCCCAACCCAGGGTTTGAATCTGCCCTTGAGAGCGACACAGGCACTGTGCAGTACCATGTTGTACCATATAACCACAGTATTGCCCGATAAGTTATACATGTATTTTGCATACCTCCTCCTCCTTACATTACCTAACACATTATAGCTGTCATATTTACAACAGGAACTCAGACACAGCAGACTATCTCAATGTAGGCTTCCATTGGTAGCTAGACGTTCAAAAATAGTAAATAATGCAAAATATTTTCTAAACATGTTCTCTTCCAACAGAACAACATGGCAAGCACCGTAAAGGTGCAATGACTTAGATTCACATTTACAACTTATGAGGACTATTTCGAAGTGTGATAATGAGCAACAGACAGACATAATACTAAAACTGCCCTCCACTATGAGGCAAAAGGCAAAATAACAAAACTGACCAGGACTTCTTGCACAGATAACTGTGCACATTTCACCAAAGGCACTGACTTCATACTGTGGGTAGCACAAGGTATGAAAGTGAAGGTCTTCATGAGCAAATAACACCCTTGTCTATCAATCTGTAACATACTTTCCACAAGTACAGCCCGTACTGTAAAGTGTGTGTAACAGCAATCCCTCGAGGGGGCCATCATTCTAGAGTAGTTACTCTATCAATGGATGGATGCTATAGTGAAATATGAAATCCCCAATGCAAGTCACTTTGTCGCTAAGTGTGGTAGTCCATGTGTATTGGTGAGGAAAGAGAGTCTTGAAGAATGTGTGATGATAGTAGGGGGTCCCCACTGCACGTGACAGGATCATCATCCATAATATCCTCATAATGAGTAAGTGCATGTCCTGGACTGGCGCTGGGGGCAGAGCTCAGTCCAGAGCTTAGACTTGGGGCTGGACTGGCGGATCCATTCTTGACAGATTCAAAGTCAAGCAGGTCGACAGTATCACACTTGACCTGAACCCTGCCACCTGAGTCCTGACCCAACAGTGCACTCAGCTGAGTGTCTGTAGTTGGGTGCCACGTCTGAGTGGAAAGTGGAATTCCATGCGATTGTAGCTGGTATTCCAGTTCCTGAAGTATCCATGGAAAGATTAATTTGGTGCATTAGCATACAACTTGCGAAGCGTCTCCTCTAGTAAAGCTGTACGAAATCGTGCCATGCAATACCTTGAAAGTCAACGCTTAAACAGTCGCCTTTCCTATAGTCATTGCATCGAATTTCAAACAAAGTTTTCATTCTTTGAATACTGGTTGGCTAGTCCTCTTGTAGGTCTACTGAACAGTTTTCAGCGCTTGCACTAGTACGTCACTTCCCTGTGGCAACGCCACCCTAGCAGTAGAGCTGCGAAAGAAGGTGTACGTGAAGGGAAGTGGAGCTGAAGAATATGTTGCATTGCTGAGAGAAAACATACTTTGAAATGTCATGCATCTAAACCAAAAGTATATTTGTCAAGTTTGAACTAGGTAAGTAAGAAAGGAATATTTCCAAAGTGAAGAGCAAATCCTGTACACTTCACTCACCGCCCAAGCCAACACACACTTTGTCGCAGCTGTACCGCTAGGACTCAGAAAAGCCACGTATACGTTCGAGAAAGATTCTGCTAGGGTCCCTTTAGTTTGTCCAGTAAACTCACCTGTATCCTTAGTAGCAATTGCTTATTTTGTTGCTCAAGTTGATGCGAACGTTGCTCCACAGCAGGGATCCTATCATTTTCCTTTTTAAGCGTTCTCACATAATCTACTGTGGCTTTAAGAATGGTTCCTTTATTCTGACGAATGTCTCTCACTAGTTCATAATGCCTGCAAGGACCAGGAAAAAATGCATGGTAAACAAAGGGGGGTATGAGAGGCTTACAGGAGCACTAAGTAAAATAACTTTGATTGTAGAATGCTTATTGCAACTCCAATTTTAATCTGAGAACAAGTCGTTTTTGCATCTTAGTGCCCCTTTAAGCACACACACACACACACAAGGAAAAATTTCCAATCCAAGTTTTGTGACAGCTTCACCCCGTCAGCATTTGCCTGGAGGTCACTAAGTTCGGGGTGAAAATTGATGCATGTAAATACTTACCTATCATTATTTCTAGGCAGAAGTGTGCCCAATTCCTTGATTCGGTCATTTATATTGAACCTTCTTCTTCGCTCGACTGCAATGATAAAAGTATTAAGCGCATGTAGAGAGATAATGCCGTGAGGAATGCAGGGTTATTTTACTCTAATGTGAACATCTTCAACAAGTGCGTCTGGTTGGAGTTTTGTGTCTACCATATTTCAGTTCAGTATTCCCCAGTGATTCCCCAGAAACTGACCCCTGGGGAGGTGCCAAACTCACTTTTCAGTTCCTCTATCTCATCACTCTGCCTACATTGGTCCAGGGTCGTACCAGGGTTGTGCCCATCACATCTCTCAAAGAAATTCATTCAGTTAAATCAATCAAATTACCTATTCAAACCTTCAGGAGGCCTTCGCTTCGAGATGTTCCTAGACAGCACTGTATGTCCATTACAGAATCAAAGTTAAATCCCAGTTGCGAACATTGTCACATGTGCATGTAACTTGATTGATGTTTATGAAGTCTACTTGCATGCACCATATGCACTGTATGTACGGTGCATGCTATATGAAGCATGTCAAAAACGCTAAAAAAACGTTCTGCATCATAACAGATGCTGTAACAGAACGACACATGCTACACACAGCGCAGAATGACTCCAACGATGTGGATTAGCTCCTGCTTACAGCATTCTGTTAATTAGGTCAATGCAAAGTCTCTCTCTCTCTCTCTATATATATATATATATATATATGAATTGAAAGAACCATCTTTGATGTGGAATGTGTTTTGTGTGAGGCAGGTAGCAAATGTACTAGTGTGTTTATGTGAAGTAAGATTTTTCCTTACCACTGAGAAAAGTTACCTGCAATAAGCAAAATTCACAGAAGTGATCATGCAAATGGTAAAAAAATTTGCCTGGTAGCACACAATACCGCACACCCTGTTCAATTCCCATAGAAGAAAGGGTGGGGCTAAGGCCTCAACAGGTTGAGCTCAGGAGAGCAGCTGCCCCCAACCCAGGGCCGTCAAGAGAAATTACGGGCCCCGGGGACGAGTCCTGCCCCGGCCCCCCTCCTCACGTGTATCGGCTTAAGTCCCTGGTGCTAGCAACTGTCGAGCCTTGGTCCGGGCTGGTCCTGAGGTTCCATCCCTGGCTCAACCCCTGCTCGCCTTCCCCTCCCCCCGCCTCTCCACGGCCCTGGAGATGATGTTGCTATCCTCTGGCAAGTTGTTGAAACCATTACAAAGCAACTCACTCATGTTGTGGTTGTCCTTCTTCTGTCTGTCCTTGACCAAGGCTCTGATGTCCGTGTCCTGCGTGGCTACGTCCTCTTCCTTGACTAGCGCCAGATCTGGTGGACAAGATGAGGATATCTTCTTGCTCACTCCTGTCCAGATATCTTCAAAGTCAACCACAGAGCCTGGAACCTGCACAGCGGATTAAAGGGGCCATGAAGTGATTTTTCTGCATTTTTGCACGTTTCATGGTTTTGGATCTTGTGTATCACCTTTGCTCCACAATCCATATGCTCCATAGAGTATTGCAATTTCACATACACGTAAATTTACAGTGCAAAAGATTTCCCCGTGGCCGTTCTCCATGTGAGTGAAATCATGTGCAGTAACTCTGCAGAGCTAGTTCAACTGAAGAGCTCTTGCAGCACATATTCCTGACAGGTTACATGCTGGATTGCCATAGTTCTTGTGGAATATCCAAGTCATGTCAACACTGAATTATTTTGCAGTTCATATAAAGAATGAAAAAGTGCACATGACATACGGTCGTATGTGTAGCTTTACAAGATCTGTTCAGTGTCCCTTTAAAGGAATTACAAAACGAGTTTTTTCTCGTTTCTGTTTGACAGAAGAGACTCGTTCCTGAACACATTGCAGAAGTTTCGCGTTCAGAGAATCTGAAAAAGAGTACCGAAATTGTAGGAAGCTGACACCCCTGGTGATGCGCCAGGACGAGCGGCGGTAGGGCTGTCGAGGGGAGAAACTTGACCTTGAAACCGGCTGCGCATCATTTGTCACTGACAACGTCACCGCGCACAGAATGAAACTGCAATGATTGGCCGACGTTCCTTTGTGCAAGCCGTGTGCAATCTCAACGTAAGGAGGCGCGCAGAGTAGTCAAGGGGAGAGAGGAGGAACGCGGAGGGGAGGCTCGGTGGGAGATTTCAAATGCACGTGGTTAAAAAATAAAAACGAAAAAACGACCACTTTGGCAGGAAAAAATGTCTGGTGTACCAGCTTGTCCACATGAAAAATCGTTTTCAGCAAACATTTTACAGGATGTTCAGGAAATTCTGCAAACCATTGAAGGTCACCATCGTATGCAGTGCAAGAAAAAATCGTATCATAGCGCTTCTGACTTTCCTGCATGTCTATAGATAGCAAGCATGGCAATACAAGGAAAAATACAAGAGCATCACCGTTGCATGGCCACCAAGTCCTGCGAGGAAGTCATCTGTGTCAAAGTGGGAGATGTCATCCAAATCCAACTGAAAGGAGAAGAGCAATGTCTATGAAATAAATGTCGCTGCTATGTGCAGTGTGTGTTTTGATTAAAATGGTGCATACAGAATGAAAATGGCTGCTTCTCAAGGTTATGAACATTGCTGCCACACACGGATACATCCTTTCAATGCGCTCGAAAAGTCAGGAGTAGTAGAAATTAGGGATATATAAGCACTGGGACACAACAGTACTGGAGCACAAAAGGTGCGAGTGCAGCGCGCAATCTTCGTGCACAAGAGCTTTCCCTCGCCCATTTCAAAAAAGCTCCTCCCATCGACGTCACACCGTCCGCCCAATAGTGAAGCGCGTGCCTTCCTCTCATTTCTTCATTATCTCTCTCTCTCTTTTTCTTTTTTCCCCCGCTGACTTGTATGCGTCGCCACGCGTCCAGCGTCGGAGGCAGAGGACAGAGCAGTAGACCGGTCGCCTTGATTCTGCGCTGGTAGCAGACTATTCTCGGCAGCAAATAAACGTGCTCGGATGATCTGACGTCACAACACGCAAGAAGGATTTGACGTTTAATGGCGCAACAACAAAGGTACTGCGCCATGACAATGATAAAACATGAGATAGTGCTTTTTTCATATTGTTTGTAACGTGAATTCAGTACTCATCATATTATGAACGCACAGGAAAAGCACAAACATTTGAGCTATACTCAAGCAGTCCACTGCTAAATATGCGTCTCTCCTTTCTCTAGGCAAAACAGAGTAAGATAGTTTAAAGTGGCACAGTGGTGAGGCAGGACTTCGGGACAGTTTGACAGATGAGGGAAGGATTTCGAGCGGCGTTAAATGTCACCTCATTGCTCCTTTAAAGCCCCTGCGGATCGCACGAAAAATACCATGAATTCTTGTACTTGAACTGGAGGATAGGACATGTCGGAATGCTTGACCACGCATTTTCGTACAAGAAGGATGGTAGGTGACCAGAGGCGTGCGAGAGAGAGAGGTGCGGGCGCTCTAAAAACCTTCAACTCCTTCAGAGAGCCCGTGACAGCGCGAGCGAAGTCGACGTCACTGCTGACGCAGTGGAGATAGTGGGCAGAGAAAGCTCTCAAATCAGCTGCGTCGTGGTAGCCGACAGCGACAACGCCACCTATATACAGGAGGCCTGCTTATTGCCACCTCTCCCTCCTTCGCTACGTGGAGATATAAAGTCAGAATTCGTCTGCTACTGCAATTCGCCGTTCTGCGAATTCAAGAACTCGCAAATGATTGCAGCTAACTTGGAACCTGTAGACCCGAATCTGTAGACAAAAAGTGCGACACGCTTTCCAGAAAATCTGTTTTGAGAAAGATATGGGACAGTTTTGCGCTTTATTTTAAAGATTTCCCATTTGGTACGCGGGTCAATCACTACACGCAGATGACGGTGGTTCGTCCCCATGGCTACGACCGCTGAAAGCACGTTCATGATTGGCTACCGCCGTTGAAAACACTATCATGATTGGCTGACCCTTAGTTGTGAGGTCACGTCGACGAGTAAGCAGGCTTTCTCTATCTTGGTGGTGTTGACAGGGCAGAGGTTCCAATGTCACACGATTTCGCACACTGCCGTACATCTGTCTATCAAACTATGGTGTCTTTCCACTAATCACGTTGAAGCTGAAGCGTGACTACAGGCTAGAGCACTGCACAGGCCTAATTTTCAGGTCCGTGACCAGCCCAGGCCCAGCTGCTACGGCCCGCTGTCTTCTATAGATTTACAGCCCGGCCCGAGCCCGACTCCGCCAGCCCGGGCCCAGTCCGTACCCGACAGTTTCCATGCTCAGGCCCGGTCCCAGCCCGCCTCTGCTCTATATGTTCTCGAGGCCCGGAGGCGTATTTAGACTTACTAAAGAGCACAGCGCAGCAAGGAAAAAGATGCAGCTAATTGGCGGAGAGTGAGGAGGTACACTCGAACGGATCGGCTGTGTTTCTCTGCCGGCAAGCCGCTCTGTGCTTTGTGCTTGCTTGCTTGCTTGGGAAGGCAACGCGCAGCGGCGCGTGGGCGATACGTATGTACCTTGCGGTTCAAGATAGACTCCTCTCCGCTCTATTGCACATGCACCGGTGTTAGTTCCCCTTTCTCGAACTCTCATGCGAACGAAATATGTCAGAACACCTAACCTAACTGACCCTCGTGCCGGACTCTCAGCGCGCCCGCCACACCAATCGTCCCCAAACGTGTGTGAGTGCACGTTTGAAATCCAGACCCATTACACGAAATAAGCATGATCACATATAAAAAAGTAATAGTTTTCAGCTGAGAATACCATGATATCCCATACCCAATGGGGAAAAAAAGTGACATGAAAATTCAGCTGTCCAGTCTCGTGAAATACGTTCGCGTACATGCCCGACCATGGCCAGCGTTGTCAAGCCCGTACCCGGCCCGGTGTCTGAAACCCGAGCCCGGACCCGCATTAAAAACGCAAAGCCCGGGCCCATGCAGTGCTCTACTACAGGCGGGCTACAGCGTCATACTCTTTCCCCCTGCCTTTAATGTGGTCGTCTTTTTAACGGGGCTCGAAAGACATAGCGGTGTCCACGTGGTATTCCAAGGCATGCCTGCGACACTTAACGATATTCGCCACGCAACATAATGCGGTCGGCGACGCCATAAAGTGCGTCTTCCATCAACGCCACGTGAATTGACCCTCGCTCGCTTATCGCGGGACATATCCACGTTTTATGCTGCTACACATTATCGTGCCTAATCTGTGGGGAAGCTGCAAACATTATCTCTGGACTTCCCATCATTGTCTCACAGCTCAAGTTTTATGAAGTGCCCCCGAGCCAAAGTACGGAACCTTCGTCTCTACCATGGCGCCTTGCTGCGTCATGGTTGAAAATAAAAGAAGACATATCCGCGCTTCGATAATAACACACGTAAGCTATAAAGCCAACCATCGTGCGAGTCAGCTCCACCAAGTGATGATGATTATTATTATTTTTTTTGTTAGCGCCGCGAAGCAACTGTTGCTATCAGCGGCGTATATACGTGGAGAGATGGGGAGAGGACAGCAGGAAAGAGTGGGGGACAGGGGGATCCTGCACCGACTTCATGGGGAACTGTGCCGGCATTCGTCAGGAATGTCTGCCGGAAAACCCAGGGAAAACCTCAGATAGCACAGCCGATGGTAGGGTTCGAACCCACCACCTCCCAGTCTTCAGCACGACATTGGCTACCACCAACGAGCGAACGCTTTAACCCGCTCGTCCATATATACCGCTGGATTTGGGGTTTAGTGGTGCAACAACAGGTCATAATGCGGCAGAGCCATGATAGTTTTCTTTTCCTTTGTGTATCTTTCAGTGCAACAACAAAGACAACGTCGTAAATTCGATGCTCAGTGAGTGGTACGCACGCAAGAACACGCGAAAGCAGCAATTGAGCAGAGCTCAACAACAACAACAACAAATAAGTAACGATGATGTATAGTGGGATGTTTCGCCGCTGAGGTGGCACCCTATCCCATTGCTCGAGGGGGAGAAGAATGGTGAATGAGGAGGAATGTTCAGAGTTCACACAGAGCTCAAGTACCACACACTTCTGTTGCATTTCTCGGTTTTCTTGCGTGCATCAAATCATATTTCAGTTATTTCGATAATATAGTTACAGTAAGTCTTCTGCGGCGAGACAGAACTTCGGGAGAACCCCAGGCGAGGGAACCGCCAATCCTCATCTGTCTTTGGAAGATTTCGGGGGAAATCCCAGGCGAAGGGAATCTCCTTGCTTCCTACCCACTGGGATTCCGGGTCAAGTTCACGGCGAGGGGAGTCGCCGATCCACAAAGTGAGGACAAAACATTTCGAGCAGCTCTCGTCAGTCCTTGTCATTTTACATGCTGAACACTTTTTTTTCTTTGTCCATCGCCAGAAATTGCAGATGTCCTCTGACTTTGATGGAACTGCCTCACGTTGCATGTTATCAACAGAAGAGGGTCGGAGCTGCCAATCTGTATGGGTAGCTTTGTGGTCTCGACCACTTGGACAACTCGCGTCTCATAAGCGCGCTTCGCGTTCTAAAGGTTTGTTACTCCATCATTCAAAAGGGACCAAAATTTCAAGTTCTAGAGTATCAGATATCAAACGTCAGGGATTTTCCAAGTCAATAACCCCCACATTCTAAGAGGAAAGGAAGTATATAGTTAAGTCCATTAGTGGAGTAGATGTAACACAACAATTAGTCGGACTAAATTGCACGGAGATTTGCGAGGTTTAGGGTTCAGAACTGCCATTTGGGCCTGTTGGTGAATCCACGGTCCCTTGGTGAATCGTAGCAGTGGTTTACCCAGAATCCCAAGCATGGAGAGGTGTGGAAAAAAATTAGGGGGGGGGGGGGGGTCACTATTATAGCTATGTCATTACAGCTTAACATATCATTACAGACATATGTCTAAAGCTCATATCGCAAGGGCACCCCCTGTAGGGTGTACACAGGTGAAAAAGTTAGGGGGTGTCACTGAACATTTGGGGGGTCTGAATAAATCACTGAATCGTAGAGTCGTGGGTTACTAATGAATTCTACGAGGTTTACGGACTCTCCGCAATGCTGGTGAGTAAATACCAGGGCCAGGGACTAAAAAGGGAAGCAATTGGAATCCAGGGGACCAAAAGCTGTAACTGCTCCCCTATTTTTCTCATTTTTTCCTTGGAGTGCACATCCAGAGAAACAACGGTCAACAGCAAAAACGAAAGAAAAAGAAAGAAAGACAGAAAATTAAGGGAGCGGATATCATCCCCGAGACGAAATTCCTGCGCAAATTTCTGTCTAAGGATAAATGTACAATTCGCAAGTGTGATGTGTAATGCATCACATAAATGCGCGTCACAAGAAACATCACATTTGTCGTGTTGCGCGAGCCTTACCAAAAAAAATTGGTTCGTAAACCGTTATGATACCACGAAAGCTCGGGTGCGCATCAAGGAAACGACCCGTTTTCAGATGGCCGTGTGCACGTACCCATGTGCGGGGAACGTGCAGTGCTGAAAGTATGTCACAGATGGCACAGCTGACACGCTATGTGAACTCTCGCTGTCGTGTGCACACAGAAAATCGAAGTTACGTATGGTTCGGGAATGATGCCGAACTCGACAGGAGGCTAAAACCTAAAGCGCACACCATACACTTTTCCGGACAAAGATGAGCGCACAGGCAGCGAAAAGTTCACACTATCGTCTACGTGGCAGAGTTCTAATGCTGCTCTGTAGTATTTGAAGAGGCTTTTGTATGTATAGGCAAAGTTAGTTGTTAACCGTCAGAAATTGCTATCGTGGAGGCAAACTGCTGTACACCAGAGACGGCATTCTTTGGCACAAAACGTATCCAGGCGCATCCCTCTATACGTCATTCCTTACAACCAACAATGTAAGTAAGGTCGACACATTCCTGCCAGGATTGCCAACAAGGGCCCATTTGTATAGGGTGTTTTCAACGTCAAACGAACGCGTTTGGCCGCCATGATGGTGGTCACTTTTTCGGCGCATCTGCCGAGATTATCTAGCATTTGCTCGAAAACGAAGCCTCGAATGGTGTTTTGAAATCCGGTCGCGTCCGTACCCTTCTTTTCTTTTTCTTCTACCTCAGAGCAATGGCCGGTAGCCACTGAGGGCGATTGGCCCTTCTTTTATCCCGAAGACACTTCGTCATTGTTGTTGTCACGTTTTCTTTTATGAAAACTATGGTTGTCGCACTGAAAACTAGCGCAGTTTGACATCTTTAAATGCCACTAGCGCGAAAAGTGACCACCAGTGGGAGGAGCTTACGAGCATGCTACGTCACTGCCACGTCACAATGTGACGTAGGTGAAAACTCACTATAAAGAGACTATACTGCAAGATATAGGTCAGCTCCAGGTTTAGCCAGCTTGAATCATCATTCACGAAATTATGCGGGCTATTGAGAGAATTCCTCTCTTTCTCCGAATGAGAAGTACAATTAAAGGCTCCCCGCCACAGCTGGTTCAATGGTGCGTTCCTATGAATACGTGCTCCATTACCAGCAGGAAAAGGGAGGGTCACAGACAGACAAACCACGTTTCGCAACGACACATAACTGCGTCTACAACGCGTAGAGGATACGAAGTCACTTCGGGATTCACAGCCCCAGACACATTACTCGGCGAGATAAAATGTCGTGCTGACAAGTGTCTCAACGAGCTCCCGTTGAAGTCTCGGACCAACAGTTCATCTTGTACGGGAAAACAAAGTATTCGTCTATGACAAAGCAAAAGGATGGAAAAATAGCTGGACTGACTACTAGTGTCTATAGAGCACGCCATTTCGTTCCTGTAGTAGTTGGCCCTCAGCGGGTGGGCCAAATTAATCCACAGAATCCACTGTGGCATCGCTCATGATCAGTTATCCTGTTACGTAAATCCACGAACTATCATCTGTAATGCTTCGTGCTATAAACTAACAGGCAAAAATGGGAAAAGTCTAGCACTCGCAAGTGAATAAGATAAGTATTTAAAGAGATTGAAACATGCAAATAATTTATTTTACTGAATGTTTCGATTTCTTTAAATACTCATCTTTTTCATGCTATAACTATAATTTCTATAGTACCGGCGAAGCTATTTACTATAGGTCTTATAGTATAGTATATAGCTCCTGAATGGCGACAGACACAGAAAACCTGTGTAGCTGAGAGGTTAATTAATTATATCCGATTTTTGAACAACGCCGCATCATCGTGCGAAGCAATCGAGCATTTGCTTTGTTTCGAGATCGGTAATTTCGCAGCCGGGAATATCGAGGTCCTGCCTTTTGTCGAGCCAACGTGCATTTATATGGGAGTGGTGCTGAAAGGAGGAGGACTCGAGAAGAACGCGACTGATTGAGGATTCTTCAGCCTTTTACAACACTTTCAGAACTTTAAAGTCTTCAAACTCTGTCCATAATTCCAGCTCTTAGCAAAAATCGTGTTTTTTGAGTTGCTTATCTTCAGAATGTCCAGCGCATTCACGGGAGAAAATGAAATTCTAGTATTTAATCAAGAAACGCGACAACATTGTCACGGTGCTGGCGGTTGTATGTCTACTGTCGGATTCGCCACGCCACGAGTGATAAGAAGCACTTTCGCATTGCGTACTTTCACACTTAGGCAAGACGGCGTACAGCAGATGCAAGGAGTTTCGGAATCCCATGCTATCCTCACGACGGGACCGTAGGAGAAACGAGACCAAAGTACTATGTGACGTAAAGGTACCTAAAACAGGACAGTCAATTTGGGCAATGATTTCCTTTGCCGCTGTTCTAGGTGTTGTGCAGGAGCATATGGCAGGAAGGGAATTGGAAATGAAAGAAAAAAATATGGTGATGTTAGCCCCGACCCAGTCAGGACTGGCCATACTCCAAAACGCGTTTGTGGGACCATGTGGCAGGACCTATAGCTTCGATGTCTGACGTTTCCACTTTTTCCACCCAACTGAATCGTTCAGTTGACTGCCAGTGTAGATAGGCGCGTGTCATCATAACACTAGTGGCACCTTTGTTCTCTCAATGGGGTGCTCGCTTTGAATGATATCCACCCACTTACGCGACAGATACATTTGACGCGTTATCGGTGTTCCGTATTCCTCTTCCAATGGTTCTCTTGCGCATGGCCTCAGGCAAAAGTTCAGACAGCTGGTTCCACATAATCGGCGCGAGTGAAAGTGCAGCATTCGTTCAAAACCGTGTGCATGGAAGAAAACGTTTACGGCAGTGGAATACAGTTTTGTTCAATTCGTTACGAAGTATAATAGGGAGCTGTACTCAACCACAGCACAATATTGTACTATTACCCTATCACACTATTACCCTACTGCACTCGACTTTCAGTACATTGTGCTGCTTGGGTAAATATATTTACCACTAAAAAAAAACAACCCGGAAGCGCGTAAAATTACCCGCTAGATAGCCCGTCACCTTATATATGTAAAGCTGCCGAGGCGAAAAGAAAAAGAGAACAGAAATAAAGAAAAAATAATGAAGAAAAAGAGAGGAAAGAAAAAACAAGAAAATAAAAGAAAAGAAGGAAAAACGAAATAAGAAAAAGAGAAAACAGAAAGAAAGAAAAAAGAAGAGAAAGAAAAAAGAAGGAAAGATAGAGAAAAGGAAAAGAAAAGAGAAAAGAAGAACGAAAGAAGAACGGTGACAGCAAAATAACAAATTTGTACTGAGTAGTTGCAACTGCAACTCCGTAGTCTTGTACCTTGCAGCACGTGCAGCATGCGGCACACCAATAGGCTGACACACCTTGCGTGTAAACCTACTCCAATTACCCATCAGGGCTCCTCTGCATGCACAAGGAGTCACATGCGTACAGAAACGAGATACTGCTCGGCAGTCTGCAATGCCGTAGTGTCACCCAGCGAAAGCGTCAAGAAATTTGGAAGAGTTTGAAGCGAGTTCGAAAGGACCGCCGCCGGAATAAAAGCTATATGCAAGTATGCCAGGACCTATAGTGCGTGCCAATAATGCTGTAACTAATAAATAGTTCGATATTAGATAAATTCTTAATTCCTTCTACATTCCCGTAGCACTAGCGCTATGACCGAGCGGGTTGAGGCGTCCCATCCCGCTCGGTGGAGAGAGCCGAGGACGTGCCGAAGACTAGGAGGTGGTGGGTTCGAATCCTACCACCGGCTGTGTTGTCTGAGGTTTTCCCTGGGTTTTCCCAAGACTTTCCAGACGAATGTCGGCACAGTTCCCCCTGAAGTCAGCCCAGGACGCATACAAAGCCCTCTTGTAGACCACTCCTTCCTGCTGTCCTCTCTACATCTGTCCACATCTGTACGCCGCTCATAGCCACAGTTGCTTCGTGGTGCTAACACGGAATGGGGACATTAGTGAAAAGTACTGCTCTTTCGAAAAGCACGGAATTTCTAGATCTCGCGGGAAGTTCAGTGTCGCAGTCAGTCAAATGCGCCACTGTGGGTTCTCGTGACATAAGCGCTTGTACTTGTATAGGAAAGGACAGCCGCGACATTCCATCGACTGGTTTCCCCCAGCTATAGGGCACTGCCCAACCAATTGTTATGTCATTTGTACAAATGAAAGATGAGGGTGTCGCACGGTGATCTCATCTTTTGTGCTGACATCCCCGACGAAGTGAGCCAGTTCCCCTTGGCCACAACGTTTGAGTCACGACTTCGAGTTTTGCGTCATCGTCACCAAAGATTGAGCAATAGCTTGAATGAGCAACCAAGGCTACGTTGATCCACATGAAGGTACCGTAGAGAACCTATTATTGGAACCATCTGTGCCCAGTGCTCAACTTTCAAGACTCAAGAGTTTGATAAGATCCTTCACAATCCAAGACGGGGCAAAAGATGGAGGACGGCGTGGCAGTAAGTAACAGCTCCCCGTAGAACGCATAGTTTGTGATAGTTCACACAGAACCGGGCACAATGCAAATAAAATTAACAGGACCAATAAAATGCAACGTTATGCATTCCAGCCAGCCAAACAGGGCCTTCCTAGCTGGTTGTCTCGCCTTTCAGGAAGGGCTGTCATTGACTTCTACTGGTTTCCGCCTGACGCCCAGTTATTTGTAGTCTGAGATAACTAAAGCAACGTTTGGCTTAAAAAAAAAACTTCACACATCTTATTGATTCGAAGGTCTATGTACACAAAGCCCACTGCGTTGCGCTTGCAACACGTACCCTTTCCCCCGCCCCCTGGTATTGGCTGACGGAAAAAATGACAACCCTAGGCCCAACCAAGGCCAACACTCGCAGATGCTGGGCACTCGGCAAGATGCGGAAGTGGCGACAGTGTCCTGTTGGACTTCCGGTCGAATACGAAGTTTCACGGGAGTGCAAGAAAGAGCGCACCGTGGTGGAGCGAGTTGACCTGAAACGACCATGCAGCGGAATACGCTCCGTACTGATCAGTGAAGCACATTCTCCGCCAGGGAGCAAAACATTAGCCATTGGATGTGCTTCGGTGCTCCTTGATCAGGTTCTTGGAATATTTCCTTGAAAGATCGGAACATCGTGATGACAGCCGCTAACAGCCATGCTTTCGAGGCATGCTGGACTCTTCTCGTCGCTTGCACGAACGCATTCAATCTGGTGAGGATTGCACTAATATCCGCACCCGTCCACCTCAACAGGACATCTCCAAAGGCGCACTGGCTTTTGGCATTGGAACTGTCCTGTTCCACAACAGATTCTGCGAGCGCCAATGAAACATTGGTGTACATGACGTAGAAGGGACAAGAGAGGCGGACAGAGGGAGCTGGCCGCGTCCTCAGCAGCCGTCAGCGACAAACTCTTCGTAAAATCAAGGGAAAGCCCAAGACCGGCAGGGTCACTTCCCAGGATTGATTCGGTGTTTGCGCCGCGAAGCAACTGTTGCTATGAGCGGCGCGTACCAGAAGCGGAGGCTGTGTCTGTTGAAGCCTGAGCCACGATTGGCGGTATCAACTTTTCATCACTCTAGTCCTAAAATAATGCGGATGCGCTACGCACGGTGGTAACATGTTTTACCTTGTAGCTCTTGGTTGTCAGCCAATCACCCATGCAGAGACAAATCCACTTCTCGCGAGAGAGAACGATATTTTGCCTTTCGTAATTGTAATTATTTGAATAGGGAATGCTTTACTCTTTTACGCGGACCGCGTTTTTAGAAGTAACCACAAGGCAGTGGAAAGTAGGAAAGCCTTCCACTTTCCACAGCAGCAGGAGGAGGAGGAATGTGGCACAGACAGCGGTGAAAGGGCTGAATCCACGCATATCTGTGTGTTGACCTGCAGTACACTCTGCAGAGACCAAGCTCACGGTCGTTGTGAAAATTTTGGGAAAGAAATCAACGGTGGCAGAAAATCACGGAGCAGGCAGAGGGATTCGAACGTGGTCCCACCCATTACCCTAGGCACACGGAGTTCATGATTTTTTTTAAATTCTGTGTTAGCGCCGCGAAGCAACTGTGGCTATGAACGGCGTACAGACGTGGACAGATGGAGAGAGGACGGCAGGAAGGAGTGGGGGACAGGAGGGTTAGTATGCGTCCTGGGCGTTAGTATGCGTCCTTCAGGGGGAACTGTGCCGACATTCGTCTGGAAAGTCTTCGGGAAAACCCAGGGAAAACCTCAGACAGCACAGGCGGTGGCAGGATTCGAACCCGTGTCACCTCCCAGTCTCGGCGTGGAAAGCGATCACCCTAACCACTATGCCACGGGAGCTGGTACGGAGTTCATGAAAACCACGGGATTAAAACACCATCCGAAAAAACATTCGACGAGCTCCTCGAATGACTGTGATGGAAGGGTCGTGGCAGATGGCATCTGCACGATGACGTGTGAGCACACCAATGGATTTATGTGTACCACTTGAAGCACGACTGTGATGTAGCGTGCTCTGTAGTTGATACGTGGAAAAAAAAAAAAAAGTTGAAAATAGGCCACACGTCGAAAGCAGTGGCCACCAACGCGCGAGCGCTTTTAACCGCTTGCTGCTGGTGCAACGTGTTTACGGTTGGCGTCTGGTTCTACCCCGGGAACACATGCGCGGAACCCGTTCGAAAAGGTGAAACGTCATCGTACTCCCTGACATCGAGGTGTTCATCTTGGGAGTCAAAGTCAGAGATACGCCATCTTTTCATTTTCTTGTTACTGTTTTTGATGACAAACGAGATGCAACGCCCGTTCGCATGCCACGCAGTGGGAAATCATATTTCTGCTCGGGAAAGCATCGTGACTCATCCAATCTCGAGTATCACTAAAGCGTGCAAGAAGTTTCACTCCAGGATAAAACGCTAACAGATAAACCAAAGCTCACAGCTGCTAACTACACGAAATTATCTTATCGCAAATGTTATCGAAGGGGACGTTATAAAGACAATGGCGCGGTATCTGGAGAAAGCTCGGGCGTCCCCCGGTCTCTAATAAAATTTCTGAAAGAGAGATAAGCAAGATTTGCAGCGTAGGGCAGTTACACTTGCAAGGCCATCCACTCGGGATAAAGTCTATTCCATCCCACGCCGAACAGCAAAAGTGCAGCAAAAACAAGAACGAGCAGAATAGTAAAATAGCCGAATATATTTTAAAAGAAATGGTTTGCTGTTCTCCCGGTAGAAATGTGTGCCTACTTTTCTCTTTGATACGATTAGACCCCAAGGTAACAAGTTATGGGCCAATAACATATATTATCTGCCGCGGTATTAACGCAGTGTCCAACGTTAACATCACCAGCGCCGGGTCAGACCGTTGAAGGTTGTATCCCAACTCAGACATAGGAGGCCTCGAATCTCCTTGGTCAATTGTGCACGCGTGAGTATAGGGGTTTACTCATTGCCCCAACAGTCCTATCACCCACTGGTGCATTATCTAAATGGCTTCACACTTTGACCTTTTACAGCTGACCAGTGTACAGCGCGCACTGGTGGCCACTGTGCACACAGACCGAGGGGAACCACCGGAAGGTGTCTCGCTGGTAGAGTGTAAGCCAAATGTACCGTGCAGGATGTGCACAGTCAACCTGTACAATGCAAATGTGTCGCAAAATGGGGCAACAGGTAGAGAAAGCATGCGATGTCGTTTCGCAACGCCAGCTGCGGGAAAACACACATTCGCTCTGCGTAATTACATACAGTTCATGGCTAACCTCAACAGCAGATGAAAGAAAAAAGAAAGCTGAAAAAGTGTTCCAAACTATAATCAACTGACATGACATCAAAGTCCTTGCTATAACGCTCCGTGGCCCGGCGACTGGAGTGCTTCGATGTGGCCAATTAGCGATGACGAATTTTAAACTGATGCAAATTATCACTTTTGAAACTTGATTCGTTTGCGAAAGCTGGATCCATCGATTTGCCAGATGGCAAGTGTGGTCTGGACACGGTGAAGTGTACTCACAATGTTCAACTCTTGGGAACGGGCTGTGCTAGCCGATTTCCCTTTGGCCTTCTTGGTCTTCCTGACCCGGGCCGATGACCTGACCGGCATGCTCGCACCGTGGCCCTGCCGTCTATAATCCAAAAGGACCGCGGTAGGTATTGGCGACGTGCGACGGCGAGTCATTGCATCGCCACGAACGCGCGACGAAAACCAGCGCGCACACAGCCCACGGGAACCCGAGCGTTCAGCAGCGAGTCGACGGCGAGCGCACGATGGATTCGGCATTAACGACGCTAGCGCCTCGTGGCGGACAGCGCGGCGATAACGCCACAGCCGGCAAAGGCGCCAATTTTGAATCGGTAAGACAAAGTACGGAAGCTACGGTTCTCGCGTAGCCCGTGCAGTGATTTATCCAGACACCCCCAAATTTCTTTTCTCTACCACATAGCTGTAATGATTACCCCTCCCCCCCCCCCACTTTTTTCTGCTACACTCCCCCATGTCTGTGATTCTGAATAAATGACTGAGCCCGTGTCTGCCAGACATATTAGCGAAGTACGAACGACGTTGTGAAAGCGTCATTGAATTGTAATTTTGTGGAGCACTGGGAGTGTCATTTCGTTTCCATTTAACCCCCCCCCCGCCCCCCACTTCCAAAATATCTCCCCTCCTGCGTGGTCAGTCCAGTAAATACTGAGATGTACTCGATATCAACAGGATGTCCTGACCCGCCCCCCAAATTTCTGTACCGCTACAGTGGCTGCTGTGCTGACCCCTACTGACCCCCTCCCCGTCCCACTGAGAAGTCCTGGATCCGCCCCTGGGTGCCACGCCCCCCTTAGGTGAAAACTCTTGCGCAAACCCACAGTTCAGAGAGGAAGGTGGCACAGGTCACAGAGATAGTGTGCCCGAATGTACCATCCTATTGTATGGCTTGGCGATAAGTTGATATGTTATCTTCGCACCGTTGTACTGTAGGTGCGTACAATGTCCAGCGCGATTCCCATCAAGTCACTGCCATTCAGGTGAATTCAGCCTCCCGTGACGCTCTTTGCTTTTTGTGCATTGAGATTTTCGCACTTGGACTGTTGCCTCTGGCGAGAAGTTCTAGTGCATTTTCATCTTCGCCTTCCATTTCGTGTCTAAGTTATCTGTTACATTTCAAAGTGTATGAATTTGCCGTCCCTTTCTTCTTTTTTCCCCCGCCCTCCTTCCCCTTCATTTGTTTTACACATGACGAGCCCTAAATAACGCGTCTCGGAGTAGCCAGTCCCGATCGGCTTGGGACTAACACCTCCTTTTTTTTTTTTTTACTTTTACCAACCAATCAATCAGTCTCCAAGAAGAGCCAAGCCGCGATCATCCACTTACGCTCTGTGCAAAATTTGTTCAAAATAAAGCGAAGCACTTTCGTACGATGAAACAACTCACCGAATATCGTGGTATATATTAAAGGGGCACTGGTGCGCAAAAATGCGGAAAGGCCTCGGATTGGTCCCCTCAAATGATCCTTCGCGATCATTGAACAGGTTGTTTGAGGGGACCAACGAGAGCCCGCTCCGCACTGTCGGCCTTCTAGAGAAGGAGAGAAACGGGGAGGTGTAAATTGTGGGTTCGTTCGCTCATAAACCAGGAAGATGGATGAATCTCGTCTCCTTTTGTGTCGGTGGCAAGTATTACAGAGTGCACTTGTGACGTATTGCAGTGCGCTGCTCCTTATTGGCTTTCGTAAACCGTGACCCACCTACGGCTATCTCGCAGAAGACACTTCTGGTGGTGGTGGTGGTGACAGCGAACCGAGGACGAAATGGAATGTAAGCAGAAATGCTCATACGTCACGGCATGTGCGAGATTCGTACAATGTTACAATCTTTACACATAACCAACGCGCGTTCGCTGGGCAAAAATGTCTACGGCGTCGCAAAGATAAGTAAAAGGAGGAAATGGCGTGCGATAGGGATTCACTAGGAGGGTATTACCCTTCTGCAACGTAACATTTAGATGAAAGAGCCTCTACGACAGAGTATATGCGGCTACAACAGTGATTTTTAGTACGCTATCGCCTTTGCGTACGCAAGGGATTGCGTGGTGGTTCTCCGCGTTGCGCGGACGAGCTCTACGTTTTGCGCGTGCGCAGAACTACCAACGCAATCTGCTACGTATGCAAAAGGCATAGCGTACGACGCACTAAACCTCACCAATGAGATTGGCACAGAGGACGTTATTTGCATGGCGAAAACTGTATCTGTGCGCGACGTATAGGGCACATTTTGTGATGTTATTTGATCATCGAAGTAACGAGTATAATAAAAGTGTCGTGTGGCTTCGCACCGGTTATTGCATGTACAGATATAAGGTTCACTGGTATTATCTCGGGATCTCAGTTTTACGCATCTTGGCATTAGGGTGTCGCACGAAAAAAGAAAAAAAAATTACGGGTTCGGATCAGGTTCAGAGATTATGGTTCGGTTCCCGGTTCAGTTCTGAAGCGTAGAAATAGTTTATTCGGTTCAAATAGCGGTTTATTCGGGTCATAACGGTTCTGCACATTGCGGGAAAAGATGAGCCAACATTCTCTGGTAATACTGTTGGGTGTATGCAACAGGATACAATCCCACGTTAAGTTACGCATGATGAGTTGATGACAATGCATGCGCGCAAGCGCGTTTCAGAAGTAGTAAGAAAATGATAGTAAAATAATGAATGCATCTTTTATTTGTATAGTACCAATTTTTTGTGCTGCTCGAGCATCGCCACAGGGCTACAGTACGTGAATAAGGGTCGTAAAGAAACGAAAATAGGATTTGTTGTTGTTGTTCACGCCTTCCATTTTATCCTTGTCCAAGCGCCTTACGAAAGAGACGTTTGCCGAGGCGGTCCGAACCAGTATATACTTTTGATTAGTTCCGGATCAGGATCAGGTCCAAGATGGCAAATAATAATGGTTCGGTTCCGGTTTTCGGGTCGGTTCGACACCCTGCCTGACATAGAAATTTCACTCTATTGTCAATTATCACTGACTGATCTGGCATCACGTTATCACGGTATCACGTTATCATTAGCGATATCAGGGCAACTCTTGAAATAGAGCGGCGAAACGCTCTGAAAAGTGATTACACGAATATGGCCGCATAAAAACGCGAAAACAGAAGATTACAGAAGGATTTTACCGCTTACTTTTGTGAACCGGGCTTCCACCTCCTCTCCCCAGCTTATTTGCGAATTAATGGAACCTAGCTCTTCTTTTACCCTACTTCCACTAGTTTGGAAATCGCCGACGGGGAGGGGGGTTATGTTTAAGAAAAGAAAAAAAAAAAGGAAAGAAGAAAGGAAATGCCCTGTAATATGCACGGTAGCAGTTGTAGGAACATCCTCACTAGCAGTGAGATACTGGTAGACAATCATATGGTGTGTTGCTTGATAGACTCGAGGGGGGAACGGTCAACACCACCTAGATGTGGCGAATTTGAGTGGTCATTTCCTGGGCAAGTTTTTTTTGTTTTCTTTTTGCCAGATCCCGAGCAGTCATGTTCGCTTGGTCAAAGCGAAGCAATCTGCAACCTTGCACGAGAGAACATGAGAGAAGTGATGTTCTGAGGCTGGAACAACATAGAAAGGACAAACACATACAAAGCCTCAAATTGCCTAAGAAATTAACGATGAAAGATGGAAGTCACTGAAAAGGTTAGCCAGCTGTAGTGCCAGTCCTACAGCTGGCTAACCTTTTCAGTGACTTCCATCTGTCATCGTCAATCTCGCATGTTCGCTACTTTTTTCGCCCGGTCTCCAAACGACCGAGCAGCGGGTTGCCCAACTATATCCGGTGTCGTCACATCTACACTGCAACGGTGGTGAGTGCTCTCACTGGCCCGCACGTCGAAGTTCACGTGGTTAAGCAGACGACGGAACCCGAAGACGGGCTACCGCGATGCCCCTAGCATGATCCAAGCGACTAAATCTACTAGTAGGTTCCTGGCACTCACGTTCGGGTGGCAACAGTCACGTGGTCCAGCTCGGGCACTTACCTAGCAATTTCCGTGTGCTAGGCCGTGTTGCCATGAAATGACCACCCGAATTCGCCAATCGAGAAAGCCTGCTTACTCATCGACGTGACGTCACAACTAAGAGTGAGGATCGTGTTTTCAACAGCCATAGCCAATCACGGTGCGATCTGCTTTCAGCGGTGGGAGCCATAGAGACCAGCCACCGTCCGCCGCGTGGACAGCCACTGTCGTCCGGCCTGCGGGTAGTGACAACGTCACCTACACTCTTAAAAAAAAGGGTGTACTTTAACTCCTTTCCTTGCCACATATATAACACCCTTTTGGAGAGTACAATTACGCTCAAAAGGGTGTCTCCTCAATCCCTCAAGAAAGTAGCATAACACCTTTCTCCCTACTGGAGAGTGGAGAAAGGTGTTATGCTACTCCCTTGAGGGAGTGAGGAAACACCGTTTTGAGCGTAATTGTACTCTCCAAAAGGGTGTTATATATGTGGCAAGGAAAGGAGTTAAAGTACACCCTTTCCTTAAGAGTGTAGATACGGAAGGCCTGCTTAGTGCCTCCTCTCCCTCCGTCGCTACGTAGACATATGAGGTCAGAATTCGTCTGCTACTGCTGCAATTTGCTGTTCCGCGAATTCAAGAACACGCAAATGATTGCACCTAACTTGGAACCTGTAGACAAAAAGTGCAACACGCTTTCGAGAAAATCAGTCTTGAGAAAGATACGCGACCGTTTTGGGCTTCATTTTAAACTTTTTCCCATTTAGTACGCGGGTACATTCAATCACTACACGCAGACGACGGTGGTTCGTCCCCACGGTTACGACCGCTGACAGCACGTTTGTGATTGGCTATACAGCCGTTGAAACCACGACGCTGATTGGCTGACTCGTAATTGTTACGTCACATCGACGAGTAAGCAGGCTTTCTCTATCTGGGTGGTGCTGGTAGTGAACGACCCCGCGTAGTAAATGGGAAAACAAAATAAAGCGCAAAAAGGGGTCCATATTTTTCTCGAGACAATTTTTCTGGAGAGCGTGTTGCATTTTTAGTTGCACACCTTCACCCACATCGAATTCACCATGCATTTGGTGGTTCAAAGTCACTGTATGTTATTTGTACCATATTATTACCATTATTAATATTATTTGTACCATACCCAAGTAATTTGCACGTATGTTTTCAACGTTAATAGTCCTCTAAAGAACACATGGCAGCGAACAAAAAACGGAACCAAACTTCGAGGGACCTACATCATGGCGTCGATTTTGCCTTTTCGAAGATGCTCTCTCTCGAGAGAGGTGACGTCAGTGAATAAGCTTTTCCAACTGAGTGTTTTGTGTACTAGGCCAATTTCACACAACCTTTTCCTTTTTCTTTCACACCAGCCACCCAGCTCCATGTTTTTCACGGAGCCAAAACGGACCCATTGGAATCTACCGGGCTCGACTGCCCTTCGGTTCTATTTCTGAAGCAACCGGAAGACAAAAACGTTGGTGTGAAATGGCCTTAATTTGCGGGACTCTCGTTCACTTTTCCTTTCTTAGACTGTGGCACGCAACAGGTCCTTGACTGATGGTCCTTGACAGGGTTCTACATTCTCTTGCATTCCTACCGAGAACCCCGCAAGAGAATCCGTAACATTGACGGCATTCCATGACACACGTGGCAGTGCCACTCATGTTGCTCCTGGTGGGAAGCCAACCGGCTGTGGCGAAGGGGCATGTGGGATATGGGCTTGTAGTCGGCACCCTGCGAGGGGCAGATCTACACCCTCACCCTGGAGGGTTGCTTTGTCGAAGCGTGTAACTGGAGCAGCGAGAGGGGATAAAACCAATGTTTAAATACAGCCCGGCCACGGTTTAAGCTAGTGTTTTGGTGGGGGGCGTTGTGTACACCTACTTGCAATGTGGCCTGAATTGTTTGACGAGCTAGTGCCAGTGGTAATGAACTTTGTTTCTTTAATTAATGAAAATTGGTTGCTAGCATATTTAGGACCGTATTGCAATTTGCTGACACGCTGCAGGAGGGTAAGAAACGGGAAAGGCGTGTGTGTCAATGGGATGGACAGTCAGATGAAGCCCCTTTTCTACACACACATACAAATGGTGTAGCTTAAGTTTTGCTATGATGCGGAAATGAACTTCTGCTTCCACTAAAAAAAAAACATGCTCTTCCTACCTAGCAGTACTACTGAGCATTGTAATCCGAGAAACGTGTGCACTATGCTAATAAGTCATATTGTGCTGGTCATGTTAGGACATCATTTTCAAGAATGTGCTCGTTTAGCACCACAGTCAGCCTGACGATGGCTGCTGCACTACACACGGATCACTTCATCCTACCTGGCATCACGATTGCTCAGCTACCAAGGTCTGACTCGTGAGAATTTTTTTTTTTTTTTTCTGCATCAAAACCCTGTGCATGCAGTGTTATATTGGAAAAATGGGTAAGTTCCTAGATTTTGTTCAGTTTCTGCTAAATCCCACACCCCAAAATGATGCTAACAGCACATGCATGTAGAGTAGACAGGTACATACAGGGTGGTCCACCAACCGTGATAGAAATTCATAGTAAAAACGTAGGACCCGGAGACACAAGCGGTCAACGGATTCTTTTCCTGACATTAACTATTAGTAACATTTTTAGTTCATTTTAATTGATGGAAAGTTAATTTCTTGAATTGAAGTCTAAAATTTCCCAAAGCAAACTAACGTTTTCTTTCCGGAAATGGGTTCCCTGTGGTCATTTTACTCAATATAGCACATAATCTCACTCGTAACGTAATGCAATGGCAATTGCCAAAATAAATTCGCCAAAAATTTGTGTAAATGAGCTCTTGGCTCCGCCTGTTTTTTGACGGCTCGTAGTTCGAGCACAAAGCTGTGAAGAAAGGAGGTTACATTGACACGCCACGCGAGGGGGAAAGTGTTACAAGTCTCATCCAAGGAACAAACATGCCCGGTGAGTGCGGGAATCAGAGCTATCTTATCAAAAAATGCGGTCACCCGATAGCTTGTAACCCTTTCCCCCCTCGTGCGGCATGCCAATGTAACCTCCTTTCTTCGCACCGTTGTGCTCAAACTATGAGCCGTTAAAAAGAGACGGAGCCAAGGGCTCATTTCCACGAATTTTCGGCAAATTTATTTTGGCAATTGCCATTGCATTACGAGTGGGATTATGTGCTATACTGAGTAAAATGACCACGGGGAACCCATTTTCGCAAAAAAAACAAAAAACGTTAGGTTGGCTTGGAAAATTTAGGAGTTCAATTCAAGAAATTAACTTTCTGTCAATTGAAATGAAATAAAAATGTTCCCTATATGTGTCAAAAGTTATTGTCAGAAAAGAAAAAAACCTGACCGCATGTCTCTCCGGGGCCTACGTTTTTTACTATGAATTTCTATCATGGTTGGTGGACCACCCTGTATATGTCACGCATTTTGCAGTAGTCCAGGAAACCCAGCTGCAATTACCTTACCAAATACAGTCGACCCCCGTTTATCCGGACGGTGCCGTTCCCGCCGAAATCGTCCGTATACGGGGGCATCCGGATAAATGAAACGACCGAATAGAAACGTCCTACAGAACAAGGTTTAATTAAAACACAGAAATCTCGTCAATGACAGCTGTTACACAGTAGTGTAGGCACTCGATTCCTGCAAACTTTTGCTAATTGCATAGATTTGAGCCACGCTGTTGCGCTACTCGAAGAATGTCAGTGCGGACGCAAAGTGTCAATGTCGGAACCTTGTTTCTCTCTGGCGTCATCGGCACCGTCTTGCTGCATATCATCGGAGGCAACAGCAGCAGTCACACCGTCATCAGTCATAGCTGCACACGCATCATCATCCTTATCAACGTCAACGTAGTCAGAAACCGCAGCATCATCTACGGCAGTCGCAGTGAGCCTCTGCATCAGGGATCGCAGCTCAGCTAGGGGAATGTCTTCATCGGCCAACGGGCCTGGAGCAGCAGGCCCTCGGGTTGGAGTTTTCCCCTCTAGAACCGGACATTTGCTCGAGATATTTCCAAATGACTTGACTGGTCAACGTGACCCAACGCACACAAATAGAAAAGGGGGTCACCGTGCACGGTTGTCTCCCCTACGGAGGAATGTAGGTCCCTGACGTGTGACGGGAATAACCCCAACACCGCGAAAAGGGTGATGAAGCGGGGTCTGTGTCTCCTCTTACTCACGGTAGTCGGATAACTGAAGCTGGATTTCAAGAATTTTCGACTTTCGTTCCCTGGAATTCTTGTCCGAGTCCGGAAGCTGAAGTCCGGATAAACGAGAACAAAATACATGGAGGAAAATCTGTTCCCGTGCCTTTTGTCTGGATACCGCGGGATCCGGATAAATTAAGTCCAGATAAACAGGGGTCGACAGTATTCATTTGCAGTTTTCTTGGTTTGGGATTTCTCGACTTATCCCTTTGCTGCATCCACAGGTTTCAATTACAGTTCAATGACATTGGCTCTGGACTCTCACTTTAAAGGGACGGCCTAATCCAGATGCGGTGATTCCAAAACTTAACTGAAGTCATATGCACAAGTATTATAGATAAACAAAGTAGTACACAAACACAGTAGTAGTCCTCGACAGTACATTGCAAGTGCAGACTGTGGGTGTTGAGAAGGGTGAAAACCTCACTCCCACAAAAAAATAAAAAAATAAAAAAATGACACACTGACGTTTAACCAGATGGGCCAATCTGTGAGCAGACTGGTAAGACAGCTATTTGTAGTCATGGGCATGCACACAACAACCTGATTATGACGTATGTGACGTTTGTCTCCTCTGTTGTCGTGTTCAACTTAAGAAGGAAAAGAAATCTAGTTCGTCAACTACATATGCCGCTGGAGATAAGGAGACACAACAGCGTGCCAAGAGAAATACTGCAGCACCACCATGCAGTGTAGTGTCATGCGGCCAGTCTTAGCAGCCAATACGGAAGCAGAGTGAGTATGATGGATTACATTATCTCGCGGAGCAGCGAGCATGACCTCTCTGTGTCCAGCCATCCTATCTGCGGCGAAGTAATATTTTGAGAGCTGACAGACTGTGTTTCTTTTCTTTTTAAGTTGAACACGGCTACAGACAATGCCAATTCAGCTATCAATACTGGTACTGGTGAAGGCAAAGCACTGCAAACTCAGCACGGCGTTTCCGCATCTTGTGTTAGTCTAAACTGCGAGAAGCTCTCATTTCTTATTCTCCACCTCCTTCTTTTACCCGGTTTTATGGCTCCTGAAATAAACGTTAATTTTTATGCCCCCCACCTTGAAGAAACAGAAAGCCCTTATTAAGTTTAAAGCACTGCCGCCTGAAAGTGCCACCATCAGTACATAAATGTGTGGCAATGCTTGTCAACGAGCATGTTTTGTCCATTACGCATCTTCTGCTTTCCTTATTCTGTGTGACACAATCAATCAGTGCTCACCTCCGAGTTGCTCGTCGCTCCAGATCCACCGTGTGGGTTAGACCTCGGGCTGTCAGGGCTAAAGGGTGTAAAAGGTGAACCAGAGGTTGCTGGAGTGCTGTTGGGTGCAACAAGACGGTGCACCTGTGCCTGTGGTAGCATAGTGCGGCTGCTGAGAAACTGCTGCACCTGCCGTTTCTTGCTCTGCTCTACATGGTAGCGCGTTGGATTCTCCAGGCGAGACTCAACCTGAGAAGGAATAAGGTTAACCATTACGTTAATTTGTCGGAGAAGTGACCACTTGGCAGTCAATTTAACAATACATGTCTATACATTTTGTTCTAGCCCTTTTGTTCTGTTGTTTTGTTTTGTTTGTTGTTGTGTTTTTTTGTTTGTTTTGTTCTAGCCCTTTTGTTGTGTTCTAGCTTTTGTTCTGTTTGTTCTAACAATGCACAAAAATTAGTTGTAGTGCAACTTCTGCACCTTAAAATGTATGCTGTAAGAGCTGTGCAGAAGTGATTATTTCTACCTCTTTAATGGTACATGCCAATGAAATTAACAATGAAACAAACGAAAGGCAATTATAAGTGAACTTATGAACTGTCCATTCTTTCGTAACAATTTTCTCTTTTCTCCAAAGTGGAATATCAAATAGCACAGTTACTTTTGGAGTGAATGAGTTCTTGCAGTGTCTGAAAGTGTTGTCATCGCAATCTTTTGGACATCACGGCAGAAAACAGGTACACGATGTGTGTTGAATAGGTATTCGAGGACAATCATGCCAAGATAGATTTGCCACAGAGGCTGCTGTGAAATCTGTAAGTGTCATAAAAGATAGTGCACCTGAGGAACACTACTGACATGACAGCTGAAGGTTCATGAATGATATTTTTGTACAAACCGATGTCTTAATCAGAAACCATCGAGGAGCATTTCATTGTGAACATCGACTGTTACGTAAACTAATTACCTTTTGTTTTATGATATGCAACATATATCAACAAACCACATGCCCATTCAATCTACCTGTCAAGTCTATTTGGGTTTAGTTGGCTAGCTGGTATGGTAAGCCATATTTGTATTGCCAGTTATTTGTAATGGGAGGTACAATTGGTTTTAAATGGTTTTAGTCGGACGGGCGACAAAAACAGAACTGGAATTAATCAGTTCATTTGAATGGGAAATTGTCCAATTGGACCAATTCAACTGGGTAGGTGAATCTTTCTGTATATGTGCGGACAGAAAGTCACAAATTCACAAGAGCAATCCAGTCCTTATTTTAATGGTATATTTGGGTTGCAGTCCACTTCGAAAGCAATAGACCGTTTTACAAAAGCAAACGGCAGCACACAAGGGCTCATGGGAACTTGGAGCGCCTTAAAGCATTACGAGACAGCCAGAGGTGGAGGTAGAAGAAGAACAACAACATTCCCCGTGTGCACACCAGCACCGTCAGCCATGATAAACCATAACCGAAGCAGACGACGGAGCACATGTTCCCTCAAAGTTCCCATGCTGCTTTGCGCTGCGCTTGGTGGTGCGCGCATCTTTGTAAAATCGTCTATTAGAGATTGTCAGAAGTAGAAATGTGACATACCTGGAGAACTTCACTAGGCACATGGATATCGGGAGGCAATCGGTCAGGTACAGAAGGCACACATATTGCTGATGAGGCAGGAGGTGTCCCAAGCGATGCCTGAATTTCCCGAAGGCGCTTCTCTTCCTGCTCAGCTTGGTGACGCTGGAGCTGTTGCTTTAAATTTGTGTAGCTTGGGAACTGTGGCCTTGCTGTCCTGACCGTACTGGAAGAACAAGGCAGGTAGCATATTACATAGTTTTTAAAACATATTTTTTGTCACTTGTACGATGTGTATGTGTAGCTGACGTCACCAGCTAAGGTGTTGATTGCGTTTTTTACTTATATTATTATTACTTCTCCTTGCTTAATGTGTAGTGTTGGGATCACTTGTAGTGTGCAAATATCTGTCATAACCCAACTAACTCACCACTCTGTCATGTAATGCCCATATAAGGGCATTCGACATATTGTAAATAAATCCATAAAATGTGTACTTTGTGTGTGAAGTTAGGAGTTGGCATTTTCCCATAAAGTCAACCAGCAGTACATCAGTGACGCTTTTAGGTGGTTACAAATGTATGTCTTAGTCACAACCTCTCGCTAGGCAACAATGGTCAACCATAGACAGCACAAAAACATGTCCTACTTCAACCATCACTTTACGACATGTATTCTTCCGGCGAACACAATCCATCATGAATGATCGCAAGTAACGAGCAGCTGCACACAATGGTGCAATAGTTTTGAAGACATACAGCAAGATGGGTCGGAGCAAGACAAATTTTTGAGGTGGAGTATTGGCAAAAAGAAGATGGCTCTAAGTATATACAGAGCAGTTTCCAGTAAAGTGATCAAGCAAGCCCAAGCGTGAAATCTGTGAAAGCTGTGAAATAGTGCCACATTTGACATGCATTTCATTTTCTCAATTCAGGCCACTTCATTTTTTCCCCAAGAGTCGAAACATGTTTTTCTAAATCAATCACATCGAACTCACACAGCATGTTGCTCACACCAGTAGCATTGCCCCAAAAACTACTTTGAGAGGGGTTTGCACACAGGGGCAGATACAGACCCTCACTTTTTTTGTGTGTATGGGGGGGGGGGGGGGGGGGGAATCACCCAGACACCCTTCCCCTTGGATCACGGCAACTATACAGGGGTGAGAAGATTTCACCCTTGTTTACCTCTACCAAAGGTACTGATAGCGGCATACTTGTCTCATGTCGACAGCTCACGGTTTATCCTGTCGGAAATCTCCAGGTATTGGAATTGAGACTGTTTTTTTCAACAAATAGACTCGTATGGCACACTGCGAAAAACCTCAAACACAGTAATGGCACAGCACCTTCAGGGTCATCCAAGCCAAGACAGGCTGCAGTACCTTTGAACGAAGATTTCAAACAACTGTGTCGCAAGCAGTACAATTGGGAAGGGGGGGGGGGGGTGTAGTTGACATCCCCTCTCCCCTCTTGGGAATGCCACTGGCAGATACTACTTCTTTATTCGTTTGAGTCTCCAACATGCCAGCAACACATGAACATGAAGACATGGAAAGAAGAGAAAAAGGGACACAAAATCATGACAGAAGTCGCAGACTTAAAAACAAGCAATGTGAGGGTGTTGTACCAACTGGCTTGGGTAGTAATGTTCACCCTTGATATAGGAAGTGCTCAGGCCCCCACAAGGACATCCTGGGTATCCGGAAAATCGAAGTTGCACACAGGTTCAGTTTAACCAAACAGTTTTCAATTGACAGAATTTTCGCAAAACGCCTTATAAAATTTTAATGCATATCGCTATGCAGTATATAGACAGTCCCGACTGCAATGAAGGAAGTGAACGACAAATTCGAAGCAATTGCTTTTGCGTGACGCAATTGTTGTTTGCAACTTTTCTCAACCTTGAAAATTCCGCTCGGAGCATCTGTTGAAGCCTATGATTCCATAGCAAGCCGTTAATTCGAGCATCATTTCGAACACACTTTCGAAGGATGGGTAAACGGGTGCATGAAGTGTGCAGACAAAACTAAGTTGCGTAGGATAATGTGTAGTGCGCTCACAGATGTGCGGCGTTTGTGCGCGACTTCTGGCGCTACACATACCCGCTGACTCATGCGAGAAAAGAAAGGCGAAAAAGCAACAACAATAAATGTTATCCAATCTTGAAAGTGCTACCTCGCGGTGGCGATAGCATGGCGTGTTCGTCTGCTGATCTTTTCCGAAGAAAACACAAAGCATGCCCCATTCATAAGAGGTGCAACGATGGTTAAGATTCCTGGGGTACGAACGTAAACATACCCATGTCGATTGCGCAATGATTGCATAGTTTTCTGTGCCGCTTACTCCCCACGCTGACATGCTGTTCTGAGACACGTAGTTCACAGCTAACTACCGTGCCGTGCCGTGACGCTGTGTTTTCACTTAGAATTTGCCTTCCAAAATCTCAATAACTGTGAATTCTAATGAAAACAGATGTCAACTAAGCCTAACGTACCTTGCATGGGGTGACATCGGAGTTGTACTGGTAGCACTGCGATTGTATGCATGTGCAGACTTCAGATTGTGGTCCTGAAGACTCGATGATGATGCCATGATTTCGTCGAAGTTTAGGTCAACACCCGATTCCCTCGAAAATTGCGACATGGGTGTCTCAGGATAACTACATGGGCCAAGCTAAACGACAAGGACATTTAATCTAATCTGCGCAAATCTGAGAACTGTTCCTCGTCGCCGACCTTCTGCTACGACGTTCCCCTTTGCTTCGTTGCCATTGGTTCTGGTATGAAGTCACATGGAGAGACGCAAGATTCTGGTGGCAGGTCATTGGCCAAGGGTACTTGATGTCACTGGCGCTCTGGCTGTTTACCAGCCGTCGCACGCGTGGTTTCGCTTTCGATCTCCGTGAAGTTGTTTAAATGGGCAGTTTGAACAGTTCACCAATATGTGTTCGCATAGGGACGAATGAATGTTACTAATAAATATTAAAGTAAGTTGCAAATAGCCAGAGGCAGCAGACGACGACGCCTCTGTCAAAAGTGCGCGGACAGAGCCAGTGGTGTGAGAGGGTGCACAGTTCGCACATGGTGTTTCGGCTCCGTGATTGTTTTCTGCATCTTGTTCGCTTTCCTAGACTACGAAAGAACACGGTTTCTATTACAGAGCCCGAGGACATCTAGTGGAACCTTATCACAGAAGACACAAAGGAAGTGGACCTTCACGAAAATTATTTGGGGCGTCACGTACCTTGATAATAAGCGATGCCATATCGGCTGGTCTCTGCAGTAATTTGGTCCAGCACAGTCTGTGTCAGCTTGCCAGAATAAAAGCGAATGCAGGGCCCTGTAGTTGGTAGAAGAACAGTCTGGACGAACAAAGGTAAACCACGTAAACACAAGCAAGCTTACGGTCCATAGGCTAGTTTGCGTTCATTATTCTTCACAATAAACGTATCCCCCCATATAGGTTAGGATCCTGCATCAGGTTCGAATCAGCTTCGAAACTTTCTCCCTTTCGCCTGGAACGTCGCTCCCAGAGCTAGCCAAGTACACATCGCGCAATCCTCACCGCGGACAAGATCGATAGCTTTATATTGGCTGCGTTCGCGTGATAGAGCAAGGAACCATTCCGCCTGACCATTCGAGACTGCGAGGTACCCGGGTTCGAATCCCGGTGCCGGCTGTGCTGTCTGGGGTTTTTCCTGGGTTTTCCTCAGACGCTTTCAGACATATGTCGGCACAGTTCCCCTAGAAGTCGGCCCAGGACGCACATTTCCCCAGGGCGTCAGTCGTGACGTTGCCCACATACGTGAGGCCGACAACGGCAAGCCCTTTCACCATCACCACCACCACCACCATCCGCCTGCTATTCCGTCATGGAAGTTATGGGGTAAAGTAATGGAGGGGGCATTTCACTCCTTCTTTACCATATGGTGACATTTTCCCTTTTCGTATCGTCCTGTATTCAGGCTCGGCACTCGCGACCTCACTCGCATGCTCACTGGCTCCGAACTCAGCTCTCCGCTTGCTCACTCATGCTCACACTGCTCAGTTCACCGGATGGATTCTGCAGCTTTTGCCGTTTGCTCACTCACGCTCACTCATTCTCGGCTCGGCTTCCTTGCCTCTGGCTGAGCTCTCTGGGAGCTCACGTTCGCGTGCACGGAGTTGCTTCCGATCCTCGTTAGCCGTCTCATCTGCAGGTTCTCAAGAGCGTGAACAACATGTTATGAGGAGAGTTGAGCTTATGTGATGAAGATTGCGTGAAGGTGAAAGGAGCTGAGAGGGGAGTAAGGCAAAGTGTAATAAAAATGTACTCGTGTATGTATAGGTTGTGATGTAAGGTGTGTAAGGCAGAGGTGGTCTATTACTAATGTAAAGTACGTGGGAGGGGGGGGGGGCAGCATCAGTAGTATACTGGGGATGGCACCAGACGGCTCAGTTCACGATGCATGAGCGTTATACTCAGGTTCGCTCGTGTCCATTGAGCCAATTTGAGCATCATTTCGGCTAACTAATGCTCAGTTCATTCATCACACTTCGGACGGAGATGGAGCCGCATCTGGCAACGCCACTCGCTTTCGAAATGGCATACATGGGATCAGAAGGCCTGCACGTTACCAAGTGATCCATTCCCTTTGACCGACGAGTAGCGCCTTCCTACAGTTCCTTAATAAGTGAAAGAAAGTTTTCAGTATGCTCCAGCATAGAACAATGAAAAACTCTAAACGAAGGTTCACTGTGTAGCCACGAATATCGACTGCACGAGCGAAAAGAGGATAGAAAGTTTTAGTAGATCGTAATTTGATCACGATAACGGTTTCCAAAACATAAGATGGAGTCTCAGCTTGGCAGAACACGAAAGGACACACAAGACAAGCACCAAACAGCTCAAAAAGCGGTCTTGTGTTCCTCCGTGTTCGCGCAAGCTCAGGCTTCATCTGCAATGGATTTCGTCCTCGAGCCAGTGGCAGATCCAGCCCACCCCACCCACACACAAACCGATGGTCTGGATCCGCCCCTGCCTCGAGCTTGCCTGCATCAATGCCATTTTGTTTTCCAATCGATTTGAAATACAGTGAACCCTGGTTAGTATTACTCCCGTTAATCTGACATACTCGCTGTATGACTGTTTTTCTCGCGAACCGTTCCGCTGGCACGTAAATCCCCCTCGTTAATATGACAATCCGACCCGTTTATCGGACAATGGCCAAGATTTTTGTCACAAGTACAGGATCAAACACAGTCATTATCATCCCGCTATTATGACCGTGTCACATGACCCTCAGCTCCCTATCTTCTACCTCGCTCAGAGAGGATGTCCCCTGAAATCGCTGACCTCGAGATTATACTCATATCGCTTTTCGAACAACCGAAGTCACACCAGGTTACACTGTGCTGCTGTTTTCACGTAAGGATGGCCGAAGCCAAGCGGAAGAGGGATTTGGCAGTCGGAATGAAGAGCGGCGTTACTCAAAGCTTGTTATTTTTAGCAGATAAAGGTCGATAACGTGTCCGCAATTGATGGTGCTATTGTCCATTTAGAAAAATTAATGACTGAAAATTGTTTGACGTAGTCATTGTTAACAGATTTTTGGGTAAATAAATTAATTACGTCGGCTTTTGTTGTGCGTAGCGGTGTGTCCGGTCCGCGGAGGGCGCGTTTCTCCTTAATATGACAATTCGCTTTATGACCAAAATCCGCGGGAACGGCAGTGGTCATATTAACGAGGGTTCACTGTAGATCATATCACATTGCAGATGTTTCATTTTACAGCTTCCTATATTGGTTTCCGTGGAACGCTTAGTCGCTTACGATCTATATGCTAGTGAAAAAAGAATCCGTAGCTCTTTGACGGCACGTAGTGTCGTTCATAACTCAAACGTCGTCATACCAACACTGGACAGCTGTTTCGGTCATATTGGGCCGCAGCAGCAGTGATTTATCCGCACTCCCCCCCTTACACCCCCTCACTTTTTACCTCTGCCCCTACAGGAGCCTCAGGAGGTGCCCTTGCTATTTCAGCTCTAGAAACATGTCGGTAATCACATGTTAAGCTGTAATGACGTAACTATAATAATGACCCCCTCCCTCATTTTTTGCAACACCCCTCCGTGTTTGGAATTCTGGTCAGCATTGCCCAGGTAGGCAACCTTCTGGTGGGTGGACGATGTACTAAGGCTACTAAAGTTATCGTCCAGAAGGGGACGGTCGTTGACTAGTTGTGTCCTGCTTCACGGCGGAGGACACCATACCCAGGAAACCTGGTGAATTGCAAATTACCTCACCCATCACCCATGCATGCATTGCCTGGCCGCCACCGATACCTTTCAGTTATTGTGAAAGCTACGTTTTTTTTTTTTTTTTTTTTTTTTTCAAGTAACGGTCCACAGAATATTCGCGTCCAGATTGGGAATAGATTGAGTGAAAGATAATTTATTCCTCTATTAACTACTAAAACCATACATTTCTGGCGAACCTTGTCTTGGTTAATAAATATGCAGGGAAGCCTACCGGGTTAACTATTTAAAACTATTCTTTAACTTCACTGCTCTCAACCCTTATGTCAGAAGGAAGTTGATGGTATCCTAGCCGGCATAATGGTTCCGAACTTTATCGCAACGAGGAAACTCCCGAGATTGATCCTGATATTGACTTCAGTTTGGGTAGCGTTTGACGTGAGTAATGGAGTTTGTTGTTGGTGTCGTGGTCTATACTCTGGATGCAGTATATTTGACTTTTCCCACTACACTACTGCGATGCCGAAGGAACACTCAAGTTACGTATAAGAGAAGTGAGGACAACAGTCACAAGCGCTATGTTCGTTGGGAACCAGATCCTCTCTCTCTCCTCTTCATGGATCTCCTCGCGGAACACGACCTACCAATGTCAATCCTGGAACGTTCTGCGACGCACATAATCACCGCCCAGACAAACTTCATCATATTCCTCGTCGATATAATTACACATTTTTTTTAAATACTGAAGTAGTTGTTGATGTAATTTCTGCTTTGCTCATTATGCAGAAGCAAGGCCACCACACCGGCAACTGTCGACAGCAGAGCCAGAAGTCCAGCCGCTCTGTTCCAAGGCCACATCCTACAGCTCGTGATGTTCACGGATTCCTTTCGAAAGGACGTCAGCATCGCATTCATATGGTTGTACAGTTCCGGTTGATACGCTGGAACTTCCGCTGATCTCTGTGCCAGGATCACAACGGTGTCCCTCGCCTCCTTCGATACGCGGTGCGTCGACTCCGATAGGGCCAACATGATCACCAACAAACAAAGCATATTCACGCCGAACACGGCTTTAAACGGTGCGCACCAAATGTCGTCAATGACGAAACTGATCAAATTATCGAGGCTGTCCAGGATTTCGACGGAACAGTGGACGTACCAGAAAGCGGATGCTGTGTTGAACGAAGCATCTATGAGTTTGATCATTCTGCAGAAGTTGCTATGTGACTGTCGCACGCCCCGTACCGTCTGACAGGTTATTTGTCGTGCGGGTATCTTGAATAATCCCAAGTTGAGGTCCTTCAACCTGTACCTCACACTCATGCAAGAGTAGTAGGCGAAGAGGAGACTTATCCACACAGTGCTACGAAGGAGTCCGTACCTGACGGTCAGTTCTGCGATGTTCACAGCCGTCACCGTGCTAGAACAGGTAGTATCATTACCTTCGATGCAAGGCGCAATACTTAAGCCGTCCGGTTGAATTGCCGAGGTGTTTCCGTGGCACCATGTCAGCTTGGCGATTACCGTTGACGCTTGCATTATCCAGGAACCAAAGGACACGAAAAAGACTTTCGTCGCCAAGCTAAACATTGGTTTCTTGCTCTTCAATCCTTCTAGAGGAGTTTCGCCGAGTTTTCTTAGCATCAATCCCAGTGACGCTGAAGACCGGTAGATTGAGAAGTTGATTACGAGCGCTGACATAATGGTGATCAGATTGCTAACCATGTCCAGAGTGACGTTGAACGTTTCGTCAGAGGCTGCTTGAATTTGTCTCGTTGCAAAATAACCAGCGTAGGTGAAGATGGCTAACTGTATGGCCGTTCGCCATGCTGTCCTGGCAGAGAAGGACCACGAGCGAGGACGGATTTTGCCATCGTCTAACGGGACTTCCTCGCAGTGTGTGAGAGCGATGCCAAGAACCTTCATGCTCATGAGTATGGGCACGAAGTCCGTAAGTAGAGTATCGTCATCGTTGGTATCCGAGTCTCCTTCTTCGCCTTCTATTTCACGTCGTCGTTCAGGTCCCTCGGTTAGAGAAAATAAGGGAGGGCTGTTCTTCGGGGCGTCCGGTCTCATGGCTTAGAATATATTTTCTGCTCGTCAGTAGGTCTTTGGAGCAAAATGCGATTGAGGTGGTCAAGCCTGCAAGAGATAAGAAAGCAAGTCTTGCGGAAGAAAGTAGTATAGGAAAAGGTGACAAATAAAATTAGCAGGCACTGGGTCACGTGCTCTGGGCTCCATCTTCGATATGGAAAAGAAAAGCGAATTAAATGATGTGCAGCTGAAAAGCAAACCAACTTTTTTTTCCTGGGCCGAACAGGTGAATCGGTACTATGGCACCATGTTACGAGACATGCGGCCTTATTACCATTTCAATGTACATGTGCGAAAGAATATGACAGTCGTTCTCTTACGTCGTAGCACTTATACACTGCCCCTAAGCTACCACCTACCGTAGCCTCGAAGACTGCATGCACGGTATAGCGCTCACAAGCGCATTCCTTCAGACGTCCTTTTCGTTGTTGCTTCAAATAGTATCATGTCTCTCATTAGCGCAAGTTATCACGCTCTACTCACGAGTGCTCAGAACATACCTGGGACAGAGGGCACAGGGCAATTTTTTCACATTGTGAGCGCCTACTGTGATCATTTTAGGACATTCCACAGGTAAGCGTTGCACGACAATTTCACGGGCCGCATCTTCAAGCCATATAGTCGGGTAGTTATCAAAATAAACCTGTTGGCATGGCAACGTCCTAACTGCCGTGCCAGTTTTGCCAATGGAACAGATACCTACCAACACAGTGTACGACCTCGTTGCGTGATGCTGGAAGTCAATATGACAGAGCACGAAAGGTGATAAACAGACACTGTAGGCTGACTCATACTAATGGGGTTGCATATTGACTTGCTCGGTTTTCAGAGCTGGAATCGGTCATGAATTATCCATATACAAAAGTAGTATTGAGCTTCAGCAGAGGTATCAGTGAAACCGGCTGCACGCGAGTTCTGTCTTCAGTGTCGCACGAAAGACAGTTTCAGAAGTCGATAATTTATCGACGAATGGTCGATCTCTGCATGAAGACCAGAAATGTCGTTCGGCTAATTGAGCGATTATTCGTTTACGTGACTCGATCAGCACCGTTACTCGATTGGCAGGAATAGCATCGATGAAATCCCCCGTGTCCGTTGCAGCATACTGGACGCGCTAATTGGTCATTTAAAAACTTGTGGCTAAAGCCGTGATGACGCCCACTCCTGTGTGGCCCACAACGGCGAGCCTATCCTGCCATCCTGCCATTGCTCCCTCCCCCCCCCCCCCCCCGCGCAGGAGATTAAAGACGAAACACAATTACCCATAGGGAGTGCAAGCTCCCACTCTTTGCTGTGGAAACGGATATCCTAACCAACAACGTTGATCCTAACCTGTCCAAGCATGGGAGCTGGTGCAGGCGTCGAGGCCGCATTTTTTTAGAAACATATGTACTAGCAGGAGCCAACACACAAACACACATACATTGGATGATGATGAGGTGGACGATTCACCGCCGCTGAGGCGGTACACTAATGCCCTATTGCGCATTAGGAACGGATGAGGGGGTGATGATGGAGGCTTCCAGAGAGCCGTCATCAGACCGGTGGAGCACAAGTACTCCGCAAGAAGACGAAGGCCTTGCATCTGGTGGGCAGCGCTCGACCACGGTCCGAGGATATTCGCGAGGTCGAAAGGCCGCTTGTCAATACGTTGCATAGAGACTTCCATTAGGGCACGCTCGTGGTAATATTGTCCACAAGCCAGGATGACGTGGCAGAGGTCGCCGTGCACACCACAAGTGGGGCAGAGAGAAGACGAGGTGGAGCCGAGACGGTGTTGGAAGGCAGGCGGAAGAGCAGGAGCCAAAGTTCATACAATACACTGCTAAAGCGTACTTTAACAGTGCTAGAGGAGCGCCGACTGAGGTTTATGAAGGTTCATGACAAATACGCGAGACGCGAGGACTAGAGACAACGCTTACTTACAGCTAAGTACTGGTATAGTGCTGGACAAAAGTTTACGGAACACGCTCTGCGCATTCCTTCCTCAGAGTGGCACATTTGCAGCGAATGGTACCATATACGGACTTGCAAACAGGTGACTGGCTTACCTAGGCACATGTCTGTAAGTCCGTACGGTCCCATTCGCTGCTAGCATCCCACTCTCAGGAAGGAATGCGCCGGAGCGTGTTCCGTAAACTTCTGTCCAGCACTGTACAGGCAAAATAGCGTATACGCAGGCGAGCTGGTGTGTGAAATTCATACTGAGGAAGCCTGAGCTTTGGGCAAAGACATATAAAAAGGACAAGAGATAACTTTCTTCTCGGCTTCTGCCATGTTGTTCTCCCATGGTTGAGGTGGAGCCGATATTTGTCATGTGTTTCAATGTCACCAACTGCCCCACTTATCAGTCTCAGTCTCTAGTTTATGAAGTCATATAACGACAGTGCGTATTTTCTAACCGCAACATGGGACTCCGACTTGATATAAAGATGCTGTAGCACGTACAATGGCGTCCAATGCGTTCTCGGCCCGACCCAGAAGGAGGTGGCCTAGGTGAGCGAACTAATAGACCTCTAGCCGAGAAACGTCATCATGACATTGGTAGACAGACTGAAACCGAAACAAATCGGAAGGGGAGGGCTGGGTTCCACGAATGGGCACTTGTTCATTGCCTCCTATTGAAAGAAAAGTAGGACCGAAGGTGGCGTCTCTTTCAGGGACCATCGTAGTCCCCTCAATACCGTGGCGTTAGGACGCAGGACGGCTCTGTTAGGCGCGACCTTATTCGCCCCCTAGCTTCCAGCGTAGTTCAACTCTACCAAATTGGTGGCGCTGTCAAACACTATGACGTCATTTGTTTACAAACAGGGAGGGGTCTATTACTTTTCGACGACAAAGAGAGCCAAGAAGAGCCTGGTCCTCCAAGAAACGGGTAGCGGCGTCGATGAAGTCGTCATCATTGGAAAAGGGGGCACTATAGAGAGTTCGTTTTCCATCTTAGGGTACAGATGAAGGTCCGTTGGGGAAAGATCTGGTGAACACGCTGGATTGGGAGGGGGGCTTTATGATACATAAAAGCCGTATAGGAATGGATGGTGGCTATCGCCACAGAAGCACGCTGGAGCAGGACACCCTTGTCAAACACACTGCATCATTTGGCTTCGAGGGAGTCCCGCAAGCACTGAACCAGGGTTGCGTATAGTAGTAGTTCCTATACCCTTAGTGGTGGTCTATATACCCTTCCGTGACATTAAAAAAAATAAAAATAAAAAGCCCGCCCTCCGAATCCCAGCGAGTGTCTACATGCAGAGATGCCAAATTAGGTAATTTATAACGTTATGAAGGTATTACCCAGTCACCAATCCCAAAATAAACCTTCATATCCCCCTTCCCCCAAAATAGGTCCCTGACTGATTAAAAGATACCGCAGCACTGCTTATCTTGTGCACTGGCAAGGGTATAGAAACTCCCCAGGATGCAGAAATGACGAAATTTGTTTCTTATGTTTATTACTCACACACAAATCCAGTTGCCTATAGGTACCAAAATATATCCTGAATTGTCTTATATACAATCTATACACGGTCTACGCTCGTTCTCCCTGTGTAAAAACGCGTGATATAAATTGCACAATCCGCTGAAAACAAAGAGAACGGGAATTCTGGATGCGGTGGTTTGGAAAGTGGTGTTTGATGCCACGAATATGTGCGATTAGCCGATGCAAATGTTTGTGTGCTATTGCAGACGAAGTGTTACCGCAGGCTGTGCTATGTGGCGCAGACGTCAGCGCCGCGGAGCGTTTGGGTTTGAGACTAAGCCCGAGCCATAGGTCCAGGACTGGGTTAGCTAACCCAGTCCTGGACCTGCTTCGCACTCACGCTCACCATCGACTGTGTTGCAACGTGTCGCGGCGCTGGCGTCTGCGCAGAGTGCCGCAGACCCAGAGCCGCGGAGACCACACGCGCTCGCGCGTAACAGCTAGGTCTGACGGTGATGGCTGTAAAGGAGTATGTTTCTCCCTCAGTTGATACTATGCAGTTTGAGTGGCAGAACTCAAGAGGCTTCTGTAGAATCCGTAAGAAATTCTTTGACTCCGTTCTCCCTGAGAACAATGTTCCAAGTGGACACTAGCTCAGAAATGGGAGTCTTCCATAGCTTCCGGAGAACTTTCCATCCTCGACGTTGACTATAGAGCACGTAGTCGTTATCCGGGTTCAGCAGTTTGGCGTATCTTCCGAGCACCAAGGACTGGCACAGTCTGCTGCATATTAGCGTCTACAGCAGAAAGAAAAGAAGAATTTCAGTATGGATACACGCGAAAGGCTGGTTCAGACTGGTACGTTTACGCTTGCGCCTACGGCGAATCGTCGCCATGGCAACACAGCCGCGCTCCACTCCGCAAGCGGAACGGAAGGAGTTGAGTCAACTTCAACTTTCTGGACGCAAGCACCGCAACCTTAAGCCAAGTGCCTAATAGGAGGCGAGGATACAGCGCATGCGCACTGTATGAGCGGGGAGTTCACGGGGGATCCGCGGCGTTTCCCTTTTCACCCTATGAGGTAGTGCGGTGAAGGCCGCGCTTTCATTGGAGGAACGTAACGCTACAACGCAAATCATATGAACGGGGAACACGACAGCGGTAACATGAACCCGTTCTGCGATGAAAAGCACGTAAACGCAAGCTTTAGACGCAAGCGTAAAACGCAGCCCTGTTGAAAAAACTCATATAACTTTGTATGTGTAAAGAAATGAGCAATATGTGTAAAGAAATGAGCAATATGTGAAAGGCAATGAGCAATATGAGAAAGGCAATGAGCAATATGAGAAAGGCAATGAGCAATATGAGCAGCGCTACGGGCAGTATGAGCAATGTTATCAACCGCACGGCAAGGCCAACGACGCGCTATGTGCGCAGATATAAGCAATACGAGAAAAGCAATGAGCAGTATGAGCAACGTTATGCGCAGTATGAGCTGCACTTCGAGCAGTATGAGAAAGACATGTGCAGTATGAGCAGTATGAGAAAGGCTGACCGTTTAGTTAACCAATTATTCACCTAGAAGTGCTGGCGCCACAGCGTCTGGTGATGGCCTTTCAGGAGACGCTCGTCACAGTCGGCGGGCCGTAACGGTCGCAGCTCCATTCCCTTTCGTCCGATTCTGTTCAAATTTTAGGTGCATATTTCCCGTTCCGATCGTGTCCTACATTCTCTTTGGCTCCTGGATTCTCATCCAAGCCGTTGCGAGTGCCATCTCAGTGCTTGGACGCTTACTTGCTTATTCTACCCTGCTTCTCGGAGCCGTCTGGACGTATTTCGCTCCGCTCTGCGTGGGACTCCACGAACACTCTGTGTCAGTAACCCGTTGCTGCAGCGAACAAGTACCATGCACTCAGTTTTGCAACCACAACGCAAACATACTCAGATGTTTCAGAACCGCGTTCATTGGACATCACCAGCATTAGAGAAAGGTTACGTTAAATTTTAATCGGCAAAATGACCTCGTGCGTTATTCTGACTGTCTAAATACAACTTAATGCTTTGAAGATGTGATCTACGCGTTGGGATGAGAAACAGGCCCCAGTCATGTTCATTTCAGCATGAACCCATACGGCTGTATAAGTTGTGGGAACTGGAATACTTGTAGGCGCAGAAATTTAGCGCAGTTCTAATTTTGTTCGTTCTTTTCAACAGATACCTTCGTCAAATATGCATAAAACGGTAAACTATCGACATCAAAGGTACCTGTACAGAAACGGAAAAAGCTCATCAAAAGCATTTGGCAAGCTTTCTGAGGGACCTATGTCGCGCCAGTACCTGAATAAACCGGTATTTTATAATCACGTGTTGTCATTTTAGCCTAATCACGCCATGTTGCACGTTTGTTCAGACGGTTGTGCATTCATGTACATGAATACGCTGTATGAGAGTGCTCATATAGCTCATACGCTGTTTGAGAGAGTGCTCATATAGTTCATACATGCTCATATAGCTCATACATGCTCATAGGAGCTCATATGATTGCTCACACAATAAACACATATACGAGCCTCATATGATTGCTCATACAGATGGCTGTATGGTTTTTTTCGACAGGGAGTAGTGTGAACAGGCATCAATTCACACAAAGCGTCAGATACCTAGAACAGAGACACAGCAGGTCTATAGACGACCCTCTGTTTACAAACATGTGACGTCACGAGAAGACCGGTTCGACGTTATATTTTGCTGTGGTGGGCAAGAAGTGGGAAAAAACGCGTTGGCTGATAGGCTGATAAAGCTCATAGTGCCCACCAGCATGCTCTGCGCGGTGGCGTTACGTAATCAATGACGTAGAGCGCAGGTCGTCGATATGACAATTTGTATCGTACGCAACTGGGTGTCGGTTCGGCGAACATTTCAAAAGGCCCGATCATGTGACTCGTGATGTATATTGGCGCAGCTCAAGCATGTATAGAGCACCGCGTGAGCTGAGAAGAAAGAAAGAAAGAAGAAAAACACGGCGACTTGCCGACGTCACGCGAGACGGTCGGGCCGATGGGCCGCGACTGCTTTCTCACATAGCATCTTTGTACATTTCGTTGCGCGATTACAATACACAGCACAGCGCAAATATTTTGCGTGGCGGTTCCTGGTGGGCAGCTTGACGAATGAAACACAATTTCGAGCTACCTCATTGCTCCTGTAAGCACTACAAAGCAGTTGCGAGAGACACGCAAAATCTACCTTGAAAATTGAAGGATCGCTACAGTCCAAATCCATGTGTTGCATATATCCAGTCATCGCATGGGCAACGTTCTCGTAGCAGTGCCTCGAAGCCGTCGGTGCGAGAACCACATAGGTAAGCATAACGGCCACGTCCAATACCCGTGGCCCCCACTGTACGTCGCCCCAGTCAAGGACCGCGTAGACTTCCGTGTCTTCATCACCTCTCCCCGTGCGAACCAGTATATTTTGCTCGTTGAGATCTCCGTGGAGGATACCTACAGATGGACAGATTAACCGTCGCTTCTTTCCTCTTCATATTGTACGCCCTGCTCACTGTATACAGGGTAGCTACCTATAAAAGTTTACCCAACATTTCTTACATCTTGATTGTTTTCCTATAGTGATTTGGAGGTCTTTGGTTGTATTGGATTGCAATGCTGAATCGGTTTGAAATTTACCACGATGAAACGTTCCAATTAGAGTTCCACGCGAACACAGGAAGGTTGCACCTGCATTGAGTAATTGGTGAGTACGGCGCGCCGCCATCGGTAAACCTTTATAGGTAGCCACCCTGTATACCTCAGAGTACGATAATATTCTTTAAAGTGCCACTATCCGTGTATGCACACGAACGACACACCCCAGAATGTTACATACAAAGGGACGGAACTTCGTCTCCGTGAGCAGTGTTTTAGATTTTTCTTCCACTAGAATCTTCCGTGAGGATGTCGCACGTGTGAATACGGAATGTCTCGCGTATCTTCAGAATCTTACCGAATTTGTCACTGGAATCTCCGTGTCTCACACTGTATTCTCCCAACATTGTTCCTCCTCGATGTGACGCGAAAGTATAATAAAATTAATTAGTTAACTATTTCTAATTCAAAATTAATTTATGTATATGTAGTTTTTAAAAAGTATATATGGCGTCATAGGGGGGGGGGGCAGTGGTGGATCCAGCTTCGGCTCCATCCATCGGCTCCATAGTTCGGCTTCCATCCCCTCAGCTGTACCACAGCTGCTGGCAGTCTTCCAACGTGGGGCGGAGAGGCTCGCTGTTGCTCGGAGAGAGACGTCAGAGCTCAGGTCACGTGGAGAACCCGCAACTCAAGTTCCGCGGGTTCTTTAAAAAATTTGTGAAAGCTCGTGTAATGTTCACTGATTTATATTTTGCATAGTGATTTATATTTCAGGTCGATTCACGCTGCGAACGCAATGTGCCTACAAGTGCCGTCGTCTAAATGATGTCCCTCTTATTAGGCTTCCTTGAAGTGGATCTTGCCGGCAGTGTGCATGTGAAAAAAGAGATTTCGGGAACAAAAAGTAGCAGGACTACACCGCTTCATCAGCGTGGACGCTATTTGCAAGTGTTCATACATTTATCCTTTCTCTCGCTAAAGGGAGTTAAAAACGTCAATGCAGACAGCAGCAGTAAGCTATTAGCCACGCATTTCCTGATAAAAGCAGTTTTATGGGAGATATAAAATGGAAGCGTAGAACCGGTTCGACTTTTGGCGTGGCCGAGCCGGAACTGCACCGGGACGAAATACAACCACCGTGAACCCGAATCGAACCCGTATTTTTTGCGGTTCGACACCCTGCTTTCGAGGTTGATTCTTATACTAATAAAATAAATATCATTTGTTTAGCACGTATTGTGGCACTCCAACTTCTTCATATTATGAAAGCCAAGTACCATTCGTCATACCTGAGGGTAGCCGCTGGACACTGGTTAAGACATCTTGAACCGCCAGGAGAACGTCCTCTACCAATTTCTTCTCTTCATCATTCAGACCGACTGTGTGCAAATGCCGATCTATCTTGCATACATTCAAGAGGCTCCACTGCGTCCAACGGTCTCTTATACCCGGAAAATCAAGACCCTGCAGAAGGAGAACGGAGAAATTTAGGCAATTTACGAACTGTGACGCGAATTTATGAGTTTATTGAATTTGAATTGAATTTATGAGCGGTAAAACCAACTCAAAGCGGAGTTCTCCGCTGAGCGCCATCCACGTCGAACGCCAGCGCCTACCCATCTATGCAATACATGCACGAGTAGATTTAAAAAAAAATGGCATTGCTCCATGTACAGCCGCCATCAAACTTAACCATAACGAGTCAGCCCGTGTTGTGGTGAGCCGGTGGCGAACGTGAGTGCCGAATTCATGAACGAGCCTCGACTCGGAACTCGACTCGACTGCTCCTCCAGGGCGGTTTTGCACTTCATAAATCGACCTTGACCCGAAGCGCTCCTCGAGTGAAGGAATTCCCCGCGCATTCCTCGAAAATCTCGAGGTAGCATTGGCGCTACCTCGAGAGCGCTCCTCAACTCGAGTTTGGCTGGTGTCATGGCGGAAGACAGGTTGCGCTGCGTTCATCGAGCGTTTTGTGCCACGGTGGCCTTTAACTGGGTGCTGACGACACTACCACTGTGCGACGACGTTCAATATGGGGTCATCAAACTCCCTTTGAGCTTTCTGATGACCACGAGTTCCTGATCCCAAACGGAACAAAACTCCGCGTGGTGTTCCTGGGGATATCCTTCTCCGGAAATACGGATCTCCCTCAGAGACAGACATTTTTCCGACGGACGTCCCCCACATCTCCGAGTGGCCACGGGTTGGACTTCCCACAAATATCCGTCGTTTGTCCTCACAGGAAGTTATACGGAGATGCCCGGACGTTGCACGGACGTTTTGCGCACGTGCTCAGGGCCCTGCATTTTCTCATTATTATTGATACTGCTTTATTGAGTTGCTGCGTATGGACAGATTCTTACTAGGGCTGTAGGCATTTGTTTTCGCCATTTCGTTTGAGGCTCGGCCATTGCATGTTTCTGTGTTGCTCGTTTTTGTTTTGTTTCCGGTATTTCCACTACAGACAACGAGCGCAAAGTTAAAAAAAATAAAGACGTACATATACAAGCTCTTAGAACCATGAAGGTCACTTAGAAAGGCAGTGGCATACCTTTCAACGCGAAAACAGATAGTATATATTGCTTGTCTCGCGAGCTTCCATAAATTCGAGAGTCCAGTCTGCCTGCGAGTCAAACTAAAGGGTGAGGTGATTAAGTTTAATGCGATTGCGTATGCTTGTAACAGTGGACTGAAGAACTGCTTGGCGCATTAGCTGACTATGACGTAACATCTCCGTTTCTTACTGCTTTTGGTGTGAGCCATACAGTTGTTTCATCAAGAGTCGAACTCACGCCGCGACACACATTGCACCGTTTCTCTCTCTCCTGCGATAATGCTCCATTTAACATCCCGTCAGGGACCTTATTCGCATTAATGTTCAAACGGCCGTTACGACATATCCTGCGGATGTACGGCTAGGGACGTCCATCCACATCGCTCCCAGGGCTGTCCACCTGACATCCATTCCAGGATATGGACGTTGGGGTCTATTTCGGACGTCCGAAGGAGATAGTGTTCTGTCTAGGATATGGTATAGGGTACCGCCTCATGAAGACAACCGTATGACGCCTTTTGGATACGCTGCCGCTGGAGGAAAGTGTGTGCAATCGTGGGCTGCCGCTACCTCCTGTGTTACAGCTGCCTGTCGATATGTGATTTTATGGCGTTAGGACCTTTTGGACTTTCGCGAGAGACTCTATGAATGTGTCAGTGCCGACGATGTGCGCGTTGTGGAAAAAAATCGCACACCACCTCGCAAGCACACTTTTCAAGAAAAGGTGTAGAAAATTTTCCTTCTGTCGTGTTACTCAGCACAAAGAAGGTATGTTTGAAGATGTTTTCACGGAAAAAGTGGTGCAAAAAAAAAAAAAAAAAAAAGCTTTTGCATTTATGGGACATCTAAAAAATAAACATCTGCTCTGCCCACTCAATGTTTCTGTTTCTCCGTAAACTTTTCACTGTATCAAGCTGGACCAACCCCCGCACCAGCTATGAATCTTTCATTCATGCTTTCTTTCTCTTCCTTTATTCTTTCCCTTCTTTCTTTTCTTTTCACTTTTCTTCTTCTTTTTTTTTTAGACGAAGGAAAAGCGTGCACCACAAACGGTCGCGAGGATTCTGTCGCATCTATCCCCCCTTTTTAGGGCAATTGGGAAATGTCCCAATAGTCCCAATTCCTTTTGTTGGGTGGGACATGCTCCACCGTTTATGCAGGGCGCGAATAAGGGCCATAAAAGTTCGTACGACATGCTCGCGGTGACTCCCCAAGAATGGTCTCCCAGATTCTTTGCTCGGGATGTTGTTGTAAAATATTTTTGTTTGTTTGACTGTTTATAGCTACCCTCAAGGCGTTGGGTAAACGTAGCAATCCGCTAACAAACAGTCATTCACGCCACACTTTGTAACATAATAGAAGAGTGACAAGCAGTGACATCATCTTTTATATTATTTGATACGAGGTGACCATGCCAGTAAGCTAGTCCCGCCGTTGTGGTTGTAATTCCCAGACCAGAAAACTAGGAAACCTATCAGTCTGTTTCCCTGTTCGAAACACCTGTACCCTTCTTCAAACACTTGCAGCCATTTGTGTTTGTATTTGTAGTGCACGTTGGTCGAAATAAAGTAAAGAATTACATTTATTTTTCATGCCATAAGTGTGTTTTAAGCACGATAATTAACATTTTCGAGGGGTCCCGAAAGACGACTGGGGACGAGAGTACAGCTTTATTCGAGGACGGTTTCTCGAGGACCGCCTTGGCGGAGGAATCCCCGAAGCAGGTTCATGAAACGCATGGTCTCTTTGAGTGGAAGAGCGGTGCTTTCCTCCACTCGTTGGAGTCGAGGCGGAGCGTCGAGTCGAGGCTGGTTCATGAATTCGGCGGTCTCGGAGGTTGTTTCGAAAGCAGCCTCAAACCGAGTAGCTAATACTCAGCGGCGCTGGTGCCTGTGTTGTAAATGAAAAAGCTGAATGACGAGGAGAAGGAGGAGAAGCTCAAAGGACAAAGAAGAGAGCCATCTGCGGCCGCTTCTGAAACATCTTGTACCTCCCGCTTCCTCCCTCCCCTCTGCTATGGCTTCCTTCTACTAACATGTCACCGTGTGTCTCATGAGCCTCTAGAGATTACTCCGCACGAAACCCTGGCCAATCGCCCTGTGTGGCTGGTGGCCACTGTTCCTAGTGGTGGAAGAAGAAGAAGAAGAAGAGAGTGGACGCTAGCTCGTTGGAACGGTTTCCTTTATTTGGATTAACTATGCTATTATTTCTTAGGGATCGGTCTAGTCCGCCGTTGATTAATGTTTTATCTTATCGACCGTCGGGAAACAACTGTGATCACGGGCGACGCCACACGTGGTCTTTCTCTGGATCAATTTCGCCTATCTGAGGGGTTCCTTACTGTGCACAGAAATCTCCGCACGCGGCATCTTGTTTAACGTCCTTCAAGGAAACCGCGTGGCTAAGCATCTACTCTGCCGCACAGTTACTGGCGTGCTAACTCGTGCGCTGCAGCTAAGTATGACGGCGGCTGTACCTAAGAGACAAGCAACGTGATATCCTCTCACTTTTAGTCAAACAAAATGCGAGATCACCTGCGTTGCAACGTGTAAACGTCCCATTAACGATCCCCATTGCTGGCACGTCGACGGCCAGACTTCCTTCTCGCAGAGCGTAGCTCCTGGTAGAAAGCTGAACAGACGGACAGCACATTCTTTCCTCGTGCTACCTGCGTTTCACAAACAAAGCAGTTCGCCAGGTGGTAATCCTCTCCCTGCAGCGTTATGGTATACTTATTAGGCACTCATTTACTCATAATCTGGTAGGAAAAAGAGACCTATGCATTATGACCTGTGCATGGCTAAGGTTATTAGTTCGACAGCTCCAGTGATATATAGCCAGTTAATAAAAACGATGAAGGGTGTACAAATAGCCAAAAGCAGCCAAAGCCAACAACAACAACAACAGCTCACGCAGTCTAGAAACGCCAACGGCAATTGCCTGGCCCTCTCAAGACTCCGCCGAGTTCCGCCCCTTGATGTGCACCCGATGCCGTAGCTGGTGCTCATCTTCGACTACATAAATGACTGATACCTGCTTAGCCGCAATGATACCGATTCTCCAGTGCGCCTTCCCGCAAGGGTCCAACATCCGAACTTTTTTATTTGTCTGAAAACTCCTGTCCCCCGTTTTCCCATTAAAGTTCCTCCCCTGGCGGTCCCATGACGCACGGACTCTCGCAGAAACTAACGGCTGACCACGACAGATAAGATCCAACGTGTTGCGGTAGTGTCGGCCGTTCAACATTTCGCAGGGCGGGCGTCCTGTTGTGACGTGCGGTGTTAACCGATACTTGAACAAGATGTCGCGAGCAGTGTCCTTTCTCCCCTCCTCTGTAGAGCGGCGAAGAGCCGTTTTGAAAGTGCCAACAAAATTCTCTGCCAACCCGTTGGACTGGAGGTGGTGGGGCGAAGTAAGTACTATGATTGATTCCATTCGCTCGAAGAAACCGGCTGAAATCCTGGCTGGTGAAAGGTGGGCCATTATCGTTGACCAACACTTCCGACAAGCCATTTCAGAGAAACATTTCACTGAAGGCACTGGAGGCGTGCGCAGCCCTGGCGCTCGTTAGATGTGATATCTCTGGCCATTTGCTGAAAGCGTCGATCACGATCAGGTAACGCTTCCCGTCCAGATCTGCAAAATCAGCGTGCAGACGCGTCCAAGGCTTTTTGGCAGGTTGCCATTGGTGAAGCGGAACCGGGACTTCCTGTGCCGCTACAGCAGCACATGGTCCACAGGACTTCACTTGCCCTTCAATGTCCTGATCTAGGCAGGCTCACCACAGATAAGACCTGGCTAGCATCTTCATTTTCGTCTGACCTACGTGGCCCTCATATAGGATGCTCAAAGGAGAATTCCGGAACTTTGGCGGAATCGCACTGTTCGCAGTCCCCAAAGCAGGCGCTCTTTGTGCAATGTCAACTCCGTGCGGCGCACATGGTATGGCTTGAAGTCTACGTCGACGTTTGTTGGCCAGTCCTCACTAACGGCTTCGACCACCCTGGCCAGCAAAGAGTTTTGACGTGTAGCCTCAGCAATATCTTCTACCGTGATGGGCAAGGTGGGAAAAGTATGATCCAGGACAACATTCACATCTGTGACAAAGACGTCAAACACGTCCTTCTCGATATTTGTGTCGAAAAACTTGTCTGGGCCTTCCGGAAGTCTCGAGAGACCGTCTGCGTTTCCAAACTTGGCCGTCGATACGTACTCTATAGCAAACGTGTAACTATTAGAATCAACCCCCAACGTTGCATTCGGCTTGCCGATGTCACAGGAACTCCCTTCTTCGAGCCAAAAGTCATAGTAAGCGGTTTGTGATCAGTGCACAACGTAAATTTCGGGCCCCACAAGTACTGATGGAACTTTCCACTCCAAAAAATTATAGCGAGGGCCTCCCTCTCGATCTGGGCGTAATTTCGTTCAACATCCGTAAGAGTTTTCGATGCCCGTGCTATTGGCCTTTCTTTGCCATCGACTTTGTGGTATATGACTGCTCCGAGACCTCTAGATGATGCGTCGGCGGCTAAGAAAATGGCCTTTGCAGGGTAAAAATGTGTCAATGTGTCCGCGGACACCAGCATTTCCTTGACCTTCTCAAACGCTCCTGCACATGAACCGGCCCACTCCCAAGATGCTTCTTTCTTCAACAAGTCGTCCAGTGATATAAAAAAAAAAAAATCGTCGGAGAGTGATTTCAAATACTTGCCATAATGTTGCACCATACCCAGAAAGGAACGTAGCTGAGAGACATTCGTCGGTGGGGGCATGTTGAGAACGGCAGACACCTTTTTTTGGAGACGGACGAAAACCACTAGCATTGACCACGTGCCCTAGGTACTCCACTTTGGACAAAAGCATACTTTTCTCGTTTCAGCGTGAGGCCAAAATCTCGAAGGCGACTCAAAACACTGCGGAGATTGTTCAGATGTTCAGCATATGTCCTGCCCGTAACAATAATGTCATCCAAGTAGCAGGACACTGAGGGAATCCCTGCAATGACTTGCTCGATAGTACGCTGAAAAACTGCCGGTGCCGAGGCAATGCCAAAAGGCATGCGCGTAAACCGAAAAAAGACCCCTGTACGTGATGATGACGAGGACCTTCTTGGCCTCTTCATCCAACTCCATTTGGAGATAGGCTTCAGATAAATCCAATTTTGAAAGACGCTGTCCACTGTCCACCCTTTAGTGTCGCCAGTATATAGCTCTTCCGGCCTGGGAAGTGGATATACTGTGGACAGTTGCGGGTTTACCGTTACACTGAAATCGCCGAAAGCACGTACTGTACCGTTCGGTTTTGGCACAACAGCGATTGGAGTCGCTCACTGTGATATTTCCATCGGTTGCAGAGCACCATTCCATTAGTGACTTGTCTTTCCAAGTCCGCTTCTACAGTCTATTTGTCTGGTTGCGTATGGTATCGGGCGTGGCTTAAAAAACTTGGGTTGCACATCCTTTTTAAAATACGTAGAGGATACAAAAATCTCACAATTGAGAAATAAATCCATATTCCACTCGCGGAAGCCTCAGTGTTGAGGTCAGTCTTACAACTTATACAGGATTTGGCTCCTTATCTCTGAGCAATATTCGGCGTTAGGATGCTAGGCCTCATCAGTAACACGCGAAGTGCATAGACCAAACAGAACTCAAGCTGGGAAACATTCCTGAAACTTACTGAGCTTGTTTCCGATGGGGAAGACTTCAGTAGCGAAGATATGTGCCGAAGTCGTCCTTATGGGTCGCGGCGTTGGCACGGTGTCAGAGACATGTTCCATCAAGGCATGTAAGGATTCTGCAGAATGGGGAAGTATACCATGTTGTTCCGAGTATTCAGCATCACTAAGACCTTTATTGCAACAAGCTCTTACCCAAGAAGTCGGTCTGCTGACTTTCCACCCAATTTGTAACTTTCAGTGTGAAGCCATCTGGATAGCTTTCGAATGATGGATCGCTGGGGTCGAGCTTTGGGGAAGCAATTATATAAGAGCCTTGAAAGACGTACGCTTAAATATACAGGGTGTCCCGGAAAACATGTCATTGAATTTTTAAAAAAACTATGCCACCTAGAATCATGCGGTTAACGGCATTTGTCCCTATTAGGGTTTTGCCACCTCCTGATGTGAATGTCATGTATCGTAAGTTTAATTATGTAGATATTTGCGAACTCAACTCGGAAATTTGCCAAGTGAAGGCCACTTTTTTACCCCACCAATATGAAGAGCGTGCCGAATTCACTCAAAGTAGAAGACACTACTGTCATGGAGACAGTAGAAAACAAGTTTCGAAGTTCTTTGGCATGAAATTCTGTCACATGTCACTATGAATATATACAGTGTCTTCGCTCTTCGCTTCGATATACGCTTCTTTGCGACAATCAAGCAGGCGGGGCTAAAGCGTAATTTTTACTGATTTTTTCGACGATTTCTGTTGCAATACTGTGCATAGTTTTTGTTGGGTCTTGTGGTTATCCCTAGAGGACTTCATATTTATGTAAAAGAAAAAAGTGAGGTTCACTTTGCAATTTAAAAAATTCAACTGAAAAAACAAATTTCCCTCAATTAAAAACTGGCCAAAGCCTTCCAATCCTCCGGCGCGTACGTCGCCAGTTACAATTTTTTATCACGTTAGGTGAAGCACCCTGTATATACGAACAAGGGTGCTAGCGAGGGATGTCATCGGGAACAAAAGGGCCGTCACCAAATGTAAAGCAACGACTTACAGGTAGTTGAGTTATTGGAAGTAAATAATTTTTGTCTAACCACAACTACTTTGTAAAACGCGCATCTGCAATTTGAGTACTTTTTACGAGTAACTAGTACTGTGAGCAGTGCGAGATTCAGGGCAAGGAGCGGAACGTTATACTAAGTGATTCTAATGGGAACTTTAAAAGTGCCCTGCTGCCAAAAACTAATTTTATGGAGTATGTGGGCTGTTTCAGAAGATTGTTTGCAACAAGTGGTTCGTTTAATGCACTGTGTTCCAAAGTTTTGCATGGGGTCACATTGAACATGAGTAACCGGAAGTACTTGAGGAGTAACTGAATGACATTCCATCAGTAACCGTGTAACTGAGACTGACTTTTTCTGTAACTTAGTTACTTTTAAAGTCATGTAACTGTAACTTAATTAGACTTTGTAACTAACTTGTGTACAATTTTGGTCACCACTAAGCACAACTGGAAGGGCAGCTACGGTGTTGCACCTAGTTGCACCGGGTGCAAGGAATGCAGGCGAAAAAGGGGGAGACAGCTGGCATTTTGCGATGCAGCGCGGCGATACGTGCCCTCTCCCATTACGAGCTTTTTTTTCTGCAAAAACAATGAAATAAACACGAAGTAGCAAGTAAAGTACCCGTATAGGCATTTATCGGCGCCTATTTTCAAAAAGGGCACTAATCGCGAAACAGGCTAAAAAAGGAACTAACATTAGGACACTAATGGGTCCCATTCGACCTGATACGTGCTCAGAACATTGAAAGGCAGCATCTGTACGTCTCCCGACGAAAAGGCGCTCTCTATTTATGATCGATAGGAAAAACGCAATGTACCTTTTCCCTCTCCTTCTCAAGGTGACAGAGAATGCGGGCGGGGCTCTCATTGGTCTCCTCAAAAGATAGGTCCAATCATCGCAGGAGATCGCTTGAGGAGACCAATCAGAGGCCTCTCCACATTGTCGTGCGTTTTGAAAAGGAGCGGGAAAGCATACATTTATTATATTAGCACTGTGGTTTATTTCGCTTACAAATCACGAACGACGCAACTGATGGATCCCGTTCCTTTAGTGTTGGTGTTAAAGTAACGGCATTTTGCATTCGCCGAGGAGAAATTTTTGCACAACAGCGCGGCCCCTTTAAACGACAGACAAAAAGTCGTCAACAAATCGCTACCCACATCCACTGCTCGACGAATATACGAAGGGGGCCGTGTAATACTGTAAAAGCCAATGATTTCGCGTCAGCGTATATCTACTTCGCGAGTACTTAAATTCGCGAGTTTTTGACGCTCGCGAAAAATCGTTCGGCCCGAAAAAGAAAGAAAAAGAAAGCAAACAGTTTAACAGTATATATGACCTTACCTGCATGTGAAAGTTTCGGTCGTCGTAGCTCTCCAGCTCGTGAACAGAAACGGCATTGAAACCAAAGTGTGTCCTTAGAAGCTGTTTCGCTCTGTCAGCGTCGAGCCACGGTTTGATCACCTCTTCTGGCATTGCCACCGCTGTTTCGTGAGCGCCAAGAAAGAAGAGGTGGAATGTCACACCGCTTATACTCTTCGGCTACCGTCGTTTCAGTTAGTGCAAGACCGACACTCAACTAGCCCCAGACAAGTGCACGTATACTACACGAAAGCTTATCGTTCATTTTATTTGCTTTTATTCGTCTTGTCGCGTCGGCGTCCGATAAGCTTATCGGGCGCGCCATTCGTGATTCTGGCACTCCCCTCAGCCGAAACTATATGAGAACCTGCGGAACGCACATCCAGTGGAATTTCAACGCTCCTTCCAAGCTCTGTCATGCAATACATACTGCTGCAAGAGACGGTCACAATCACGAAAATGTGGCCTCCGCTTGCGTATCCGGTAAATCTGGTAAACCCCGACAGCGGTATTTCCCACACTGCGGGTCGCCACCCCCAGAGAGGACGCGGCAGGTTCTGCGGGGGGTAGCGAAGCGGCTCGGGGACTTGAACAAGGGACAGCAACAGTTTCCGCTGAAGTCCCTATACCCGTATTTTCGGCAGGGTTGGCGCAGGAAAGTACATGCTCTTGAGTACACTAAAGCCATGAGCTGGAACTAAGAGGTGCTGTGTCCAAACTCGGCCCTCGTTTTGACAAACTGTACTCTAACAAACAAGCTCACTGTTATCGTTATTTTTTTACTTTTTGCGATGGTTGCTATCTCAGCTTATTTACACCCCTGTCACACGGGCAGTCTTCAATGATCATTGAAACCAATCGTCATTGAAAGTGCGTGTAGCGCCACCTAGCGTGTAACGTGTCAACCTGTCGGGGGAACATTGACTCCAATACTCTTTGGGAAGTTGACACGTCACACACTTGGTGTCACTACACGCATTTTCAATGGTCATTGGTTTCAATGATTATTGAAGACTGCCCGTGTGACAGGGGTATTAGTCTGACTTAAGTGACAAATAAAATTTCAGCATTAATTTTGCGTATTACGGTTCACGCACTGAAACGGAAGAGCTTGTGGCATCACGAAAAGGCGCATGTGGCCCAAGTTGCTGATGCGCCATAAAAACACCCATAATCATCATCATCATCATTATTATCGTCGTCATCAAAAAAAGTCGATTATGATTTTAAGGGTAGTTTGGGAATCACTGCCCAACAGTAAGTGACCTGGTGTAGACGTCTCTTGCCGGAATTTAACAAAGAGAAGATTTTTAAAAAGTACCCACATCGCAAGCCACTTCCCACACCCGTGCGGACTCACACAAACATTGTTTTTTCCTTTTTTTTTCTCTCTCAGGTTAGTAATACATATTGGATTAGCATCATTCACTATTCAGTGCTCCAGGTATACGCTCCTAAAAAAGGGGTGTATTTCAACTCCTTTTTGGGGAGTTCACCCTTGCCACAGATATCACTCTATCACTCCCTTTGAAGTGTATAATTACTCCCCAATAGGGAGTTAAGAGGTCTTCTCACTCACTGAAGGGAGTGAGAAGACTCCTTTTTGAGAGTATTGTACACTCAAAAGAGGAGTGATATATATGTGGCAAGGGTTACTCCCCAAAAAGAGTTAAAATACACCCCTTTTTAAAGAGTTCACCTATAGGGGCGGCGTGTGTTCCATAAATTAAGGCTATGCGAATATTCGGATTTTTCAAATACCGAAGCAAATAATTGAACGTTCGATTCGAATTCCGAATCAATATGAAATTGAATAATTCCAATGGAATGTCTCCTTCAAACCGAAAAATCCCGTAGTTCAGAAACTGAAGCGCCCAGAAGGTGAGGGAATTGGGGCAGCCCCCCCCCCCCCCCCCCCCTCTAAACTCAGGCCGGCGGGTTTTCTTCCTATAAAACTGTTAAGTATGCCAGTAAGATGCACCAGGGGAAGTAATTCCAGTGTTGTACCTGTTACCGAAATATAGTATCGCGATACCGATACTCGTTACTTGAGTAAAAAGTATCGAAATACCGATATCGATGCTTCTTTCTTAAAGTAACGAGTACCGCTACCGTTACTAAAAAATAGTAAGGCGATACTTTGCCCGATACTTTTGTTGAAAATACGAAGTTGATGCAACAGACATCTCGCATACGTATACACCCCATTTGTATAATAGCAAATTGGGAGAAGACAGTTTTGCAGTGAAAGGACATCATATTTATTATGTAGTTCGGACACTTTGCTTGACTTTTATTGGTGGCTTGGTCTCAAAGTCGTTTTCTGCTATCCTAGCAGGCCACGGTGTCTCCGGCAGCTTACAGAGGTCGATATGACAATTACGTTAGTTCAGGCCCACACATACCGTGGCGTCCAATGACCAAGGAACCCTATCCGAAGTTACTACACCACAGTACAAATGTGAGCGTGGCTCAGTGCGACACGGCAGCTCAGCAGTGGAATCCAGAGCGCACTGTCCAAGACTTGACCTCTGTTCGTTGACCTAAACTCTTTTGTTGAGCGCATCTTGGTTCGAAAACAAAGTGAACATGTGTTCGGTACAATTCCCGTTACTGAGCACGTAGACGTTTCCACAGGCTTCTTGTCCAGCGCTTGGCGGACCAGTGACAAAGAATAAGAATGTGAAATATGGTCGGTGAGGAAATGGTGGAGCGCTAAAAAAGTATTGGTATCGGTAACGATCGCGTTACCGTGAATTTGTAACGGAAATACTTTTCCGATACCGATTTAAAAAAGTATCGCGATCCTCACTCCGATACCGAAAAAAGTATCGATTACGCCTGTTTGTACGATTACGCCGATCGTTATCGGCGTTACTTGTAACGGCGTTACGTACAACACTTAGTAATTCACACCACAGAGTCATAATTATCGCAAAAATTGAATTTAAAGTACGCCACAAAAAGTGACTGTGCGCAACGGCGGTGGAAAGAAGTACCAGCCTGTGATCTCCCTGGGACCCCGCGCTGCTGATTGGTCCAGAGAAACGTGTGCTACTCCGCTGTAGTCTGCTACTCGGCTGTTCGGGGTTCTGAAAAAGCATTGCTCCTGGCTCGGTCATGATTCGGTTTACGGCGGCAAAGGGACGAGGCGCTGTCCCACACTGACCGGCAAACCAGAACGAGTTCCCCGTGTAACGTCATCGGTGACGCGCCATCATACCTTCTCCTCCTCGTAATACCTGGAGTGGCTCTGGGAGTGGCGAGTTAAAAGGCGCGGAACCATGTTTATGCGAGTTTTTTTTTTTTGTGTGTGTGTGTGGGGGGGGGGGGGGGGAAATTGCACACATCCAAACCTTTCCCGCTAAAATGGCACACACACTTTCATCAGACGTCTTAATCTGAAAATTTTTTAAATGGTATTTTGTCTAATGAGGCAGATTGTTACAGGATCTGTGCGTGTTCCCCGGTGCAGGTATCTTTTCTGGGCAAGGGACAAACTAGCTGTTTCATGGCACGAAACCCAAAATATCGTCGCTATACCATCTGACACAAAGCACACTACAAATATGTCTCTATAATATATTCCGAGTCATCTTACCCGGCATGTGTCATAAATAGTACGCTTTTCTTTTTTATATATGCAGAAAATTCAAGTGCCAATGCTGCGAACTCTTTGGCTCCTCCCATTCCCCTGTAGCAAGTAACTTCGTACGCATATGCGTCATATTCGCTTCGGATTTGAACTGATCATTAGCACAGCCCTAAGGAAAACCACGATGATAATGAGCTCGAGAAGTCAGCTGCTAGTGCAGAATAAGTAAACTGTGGCCACTTACATTCTTTTTGCCGATGCACTCCGTTGTTGTTGCTACCGTTCCAGCGGCGTGCCTCCTTTTCAGTGCGTAGCGAAACTGCCGTCAATTGCTGTCAAGGGCAGCGAACACGGACGCGATACACGAGTGAACCGCTCACGCTGCAGCGTGAAATAGAGTCACTAAATAGTCACCTATATTTAGTGACTCTAGCGCGAAAAACTTCATGACGGGATCTGCTATTCGCATGCATGTTGTCGTCTGCATGAAGTCTGAGCGACGTACGGCGCTGCGGGAGCCACGATGGATCTGTTCCTGCCTCGTTCACGGAGATGCAATCGATAACGAAAAGGAAAACGGAAGGACGAGGCGAAACGAGGTAGAGAACGAAGTTCCCGCCCGATCTGTCCATAAGCAACGACTGCAAAACAAGGCGCCGGGATTTCGACGCAGCGGAACATTAAAAGCATACACTGTCAACAAAAACATAGTTGTATAGACACATTTACTTTGTTGCAGCCCAAAACCTGCCGACAACACCTGCAGTTGTTGCCACAGCTGGCTGCTGACCCGTATCCTACACGCTCGATGGGGAGGAGTGCGGTGTGTATGACCGCTTTCGTTTAAAGGGGCAGTGAAGCTTCCCTCCATATTTTGTTCGTTTTTTGGTTGCAGCGTATCGCGCAGCAGATACCACGCGCTCTTGCGCAAGAACGATATACAGGGTGCGTCATGTAAGACTGACCAGAATTTTTATTAAAAAAACTATGAGAGCAGCATAAATGTTGTTTTTGCAGTTGAGTTCTATGGCCAGGCGGACATCCTCTCGAAGATAGTGTGCGACTACAAGATGACTAATTACGTAAAATTAATTAATTAACTTTTTAATTAGGGGATTTCGGGCAAAAGCGAGATGGCAGATTGAGAGGCTATCCATCCGCCATCGTTTTTCAAGATTGTTTAAACGTGGAATGGTGTTCAACGGAGATAGTCTCTCAATTTGCTATCTCGCTTTTGCCCGAAATTCCCTAATTAAAAATTTAATCAATGAATATCAGGTAATTAGTCATCTGGTAGCTACATACTCCCTTCCAGAGGATATGTCCGCCTGGCCGTAGAACTCAACTACAAAACAACATCTATGTTGCTCTCATAGTTTTTTTTAATAAAAATTCTGGTCAGTCTTACGTGACGCACCCTGTATAATCCTAGCCTACATGTAGCGCCCGCGTGTAAGGGGTGTTTGATGTGCACACAGTCTAGGAATTTCTCAACTCCTTCAGAGAGCTCGAGTGGCGCTGACGTCACACCGTGACGTTGTGAGTCCCCCGTAAATGATCCGGGCAAATAGCCATAAGAAAAGGTCTTATACGGGAACTGTTATTCTGCCGCAGCATGCTTCTGCATCGTTTCATCGACGCACAGGCGATGTGTAAAATAAAAAGAAAACCTTCGTGGAAGAAATTGATGTTGTGTGAAATAAAACTTGGCGGAAGAAAGCAACGCGTAAACGCAAAAACTTGTATATCCTTCGCACGACTGGACGTTATTCATTTATTCAATACAAAGCCATACTTGTCTCCGGAGCAAGCTGCTTTTATAACAATGCTTACAAAAAATGCGCTTTCCAAAACTCGATTAGGGTGCCTCAAAAGCTCGATACACAGAGCGCGTCGCCAAACGGGGAATTTCCCTGTGGAGGTGTAGACAGTTACCATGGGAACAGGTACACCTCGCACCTTCCCATGAAGAGGCACGCGCGTCATTTTCTACGATGAAAATTCGCGTCATATTCGAGCGGGCTGAGGGAGACAGCGAAGGCGGCTCTTTCGCAGTGCCAGATTTTCGATGTTCAATAACTACCGAACGGGGGATTGCATAGGCATAGGGCTCGCATCATAAACATGATTTCTCCTTACAGCAAGGCAATTTGCTTCGGAGGAAGAAAGTTCTGCTCAAGTAAGCACATCGTGGCTCGTACCGTTCAGGTTTGGGCTAGGCTGTAGTTCAGACAGCCACACACAACCTATGACAAATCACGTGCGCATAGTCATCAAGTGTTCTGCGAGAATACTGGTGAACCGATGCAAAAGACAAAATGACCTGAAATCGCCATTCACTCCCTTCAGAATCACTTGATGGATCGTGCTTTGCCGTATGAAATTTGGGCGCTGCCTCTGTCCACACCATGCAAGTAGGCCAGCTGTCTACACAGCTCTCCAGTTTCCCTCTCTCCCATATTGCCCGTAGAGCAACTGGTTTATTCACATGACGTCATCAGCAGGAGAGCACCACTGCCGCTAGCACATTTAGTAGGTAGTTTTAGCACACCATTGGTAAGGTTATTGTTCCTATCGAAGTCAATCGCAGTGGCGTGTGTGTCTCATCTTATCTACGGATTGGTTCAGGTTGATACGGTTTTCCGCAAGCCACGCTATCAACGGTAATTCCTAATCATCGAACGCAAATGTGCAGTAAAAGAGATGTTTGTTTATCGATGTTTGTCTGTTTATCGATACTACTTCCTCTACATGCGTTTGCTGGTTGTGCAAGAAGCAGATAAAATAAAATGGTACCATCAGACTGGTAAATAATTGCACGGACAAGGATGTCCATGCAAGTATTCCTGTTCCAGGTTCCAGATACCCAGTCTGCTACCTGGACATCTGACACATGGAACAGCAGAGCATTCCCTTTACTACATTTTCTTCCTGGTTAACTGCGAAAAAGTTCGTACAAGGTCCCCTAAGATTTTCTGAGGCAAAAAGAAGAAACATGTCATGTGTCAATCGAAGTTTATTTCATGATTTCATAATTTCTAAGCTCCTTGGTTGCTTCCTCGAGGACACACCAGAGCTGAAGCTATTGCGAGTCCTAAACCCAAATGATCTACGACGTGACTGTTTTGCGTGACAGCATAAAAAAATATATTTTATCATACGTTGTACCTTATGCGTGTCAGATAACGCGACATGAGTGCCAGTGAACACCCCCACAGAGTTGGACAATGCAAATTTTGCTACTGTACTCTGGTGTTTTCTGCATAAATGGGACAGTACGGTACTCACGGCTACATGGAACACTTTCTAATACATGCAAGAGAGTCTAGGGTATTCGATAAAAGACTAAAAATAAATAGGGACGCCCACGAACTACAAACCACTGCCTGAAAACTGATGATACGACCAACACTTACGCCGAGGGCGTCATTCTTCATCAAGCACTTTACATCACAAAATATAATGCCCAAGCCTTGTTACCACCTCACCACAGTAATTAAGAATAGGAACCAAACGTCCCGTTTCGCAATTGCACAAAACCATGCTGATGCTCTTGATAACTGATATCTTGTTGCTCATGCAGTTGCATTGCAAGATTTAGTGTTTTCATTTTTTTTTTTGTACTTAAGTTACAAATATGTATTTAATGTATTTTCCCAATACTCTCTGTTACACAGGCACACAAGTTTAACCCTAAAGTGTATGACAATGCATACACAATACATCCTTCTACATATCACAAAATAAAACCTGCTGCAAAATCTACAAAGATAGGTGTGTCAACTGCCCTGCAAGACCTATGTACATGAGGAAAGTAAACAAAATCTATGTACATCTGAAATGCATTCAACGTAATGCAAGTCGGTGGATTAAAGTAAAACTAAGCTCAGAGACTAAGTCCTGCCTTGCTAGGTCATCAGCTGTAATGACACGCATGATCAATTGAAGGGGAGATCCAGGACAGTGAGATTACTGGAAACTACAATCGTGCCAGGTGAGATGGGTATGCACAAAATGTACATGTTAAGAGATGCTGCAGTAATCAAAGCAGACTATAATGTGCATCGTTGCCTGTCTTGTCACTGCACAATCTCTTATGCAGAAAAAGAGCACTTTACCTAATAACCTACTACATCAATGCTTAGCATCTACATTCCACATCCTACCGAGATCAAAGTAGAATTTTACAACACAATGTGTACATGACTCATACCCACATCAAAAAAACAACGATATAGCTGGAGATGGTTGACCACTGCCCTGCAAGAGGAGTGTAATGGTATGACACACTGAACTTTGAGACATGGAACACTGAACAGGACACATGACCACTACTGTATATATTCACACATCAATGTTGCTTAAATCAAAGTCACACCATGAGGAGGGTTTTCCCACGTGACCCTGAATTGTGTGAGCACAGTACGTAACACAATTCCAAGGAAGTGAGACACTGTCTCAGCGGATACAGTGTTCTCAACAAATTCACAGTTAAAACTAGGAAAACTCATGTCCTCTTTAAGGTTATCACATGTTGCAGGGGAACAAATACGTCCCTCATTGTCAATATAAAAACTTAATCAGTGCCATGCACTCCATAAGAAGACACAGGAATGAAATTCTAGGAGGATTTCAGCAACCTGGGTAGTTTTGCATCAGCACATAGGTAGCTCCAGAACATAGTTTCTGGACAACGTGTGCACACATCACTCAAAGGGTATCCTGTAACGAATGCTACACAGCACAGGATTCTCTTAAGGGGACACGTCACAAGGACAAACACTGTTGACGAGATCAGTCGGAAATCACCAGGGTCTTCCACTATGTGGCTGTCACGAGTGTGACTACAAGGCCTTTTTGCCTTTAATTTTGTCGATGATGTTGCAAATCTTGAGAGCAGGGCCCAGTTTCAAACCCATGTATTTCATCATCATATCGCTGTTCAGAAGCAGCAGCGCACGGCCATCAATTTCCTGAAACAGGGGCACAAGAGAATATTGACGTGTGTGCATATGAAAATGTATGTACGTAATACATAATGAAGCAGATATACTTGTAACGTAGCATGTGTTGACAACAGCAACACTGGTTACACAGCAGGCTGCCCTTTAGATGCTACACAAACTAACTACTGGAACATAACAGAGCACGCCATGCTCTAGGTGCATTTTCTTTCGTGTTTGGACACAGCTGTGTGGATATAGCAAAATTTCCATTGCGAATGTTTATGAATATCCCTCTCGCGTTGTGAATTGAATCCAAATAATTCGTTCAGACGGCGAACCGAATTAAGGCCCAATTGAAATAATTTCGAATACCTCATGGTGAAATATTTTGTGGTGTTGTGCTCATTTGATGATGTTCTGCCCCAAACTTGTGGGCCTTTTCACACAGCATAACATATCATGAGAGAAGGGTCCCTGTGTTGTGTATGGTAGACTACATTAGTGGGATGGACTGAATTGAGACTTAGTCAGCATGTTCCATGTGTGTGCATCTCCTCAGTTCCATGTTTACATTGTGAATTTCCTCTACTATTTTTATAAATTGCACACATCTCCATCTGTTACTGAACATAGCTCTGAAAGTTGGGAGTAGATTTACTGGAACACGCAGTGCCTAGAGAACAGTGTTGATCATGAGCTCACAAAATGTGTAGACTTTACTGACAGAATATTGTAAACAGTGTAAAGCGGGCTTCACCTAACTCTTGGATGTAATGAGGCGAAGCCTACTTGTAGAATGGCGATAGCGGTACCTCGCTTCAGTACTATTTGAAAAATATTCGACAATTTCGAATACTGAAAATAGGTTGCAAATACCACTCCAATAGCATCAGATATTCATTTCATGTTCGAAATTTTGAATATTCGCACAGCTCTAGTGTTTTTTAGTGTTCATGTTAGTTTTGAGGTGTATCATACTCAAAATACCTTGCAATACAGGTTGTGCACATCAAATTCACGTGTAACGGTTACCCCGCCGTGCTAAATCCCATGGTGTGTGCGTTACTGGTGTGTATCAAAGTTGCGACATTGTGTAGAACAATGCATCTGGTGGGCCATTAATGTACTGAATATATAAAGGCGGTCACTCACATGCCTCCGAAAGAGTTCAGAATGCGCCGCAAGTGCTGCATCAACGGAGGCAATATATCGAATGACCTCTTCAGTTCCCCATTCCGAAGGGTGTGAAGAAAGGTTTGGCTTTGGTCTTTCTGGGTGGCTTGTCGTAGAACTGGCTGGAAGGGCACATGTAGTTTTGGTAATGACATGTTATAATCAAGCTGTTATGATTTTTTAAATTAAAAAAAATTCTATCAGGTCCTCACCTTCAGTGTCAGTGGAATGGCTTTGCAAGCTTGGTATCTTAGCTGAAGGTGGTCTCAACGAAGGGGAAGCCGGAGGCTGTTGGGCTGGGCTCTGCTCTCTTGTAGCAAGTACCGGAACGTCTGCCGACCAACGCCGCTTGACTGCTGCAGATGGTGTGCCTGTGTTGACGGGTGTGCTTGGTGCTTCAACTTTTGATGTTGGGTCAGGAACTAACAATGTGACAGAATATTATTCGTATTATCGATCACAGAAATGTGAAACATTATTGTCCATACTTCAAGGCACAACCAGAAAATCATGAAGGCTTTCATCCCCCCCTCCTTTTTTTCCCATCGTGGTTTTATGGACACTAATTTTCTGGACATTGCAAATTCTATGTCTGACACAAGCAACTAGGATGATACATAACTCTCAAGTCTCGAGCAGCAGCTAAACAATGTCTAGATACAAGAACATTCTTATGACATCATCAGAAAAGTGTGTTGTGTCTGTGTGTTTGTCTGTCTACCCTAAGTGCTACTATGGTAGTCATCCCCAGAAAACCATTCATCATATGAATATGACCTATCCCACATAAACAGTATATGTTTACTTGGAAAGCTATCTTCTCACCAAAAATTTATTTGTGTTTTGCACCAACTTCTTTGCAACTAGCTTGGAGGGTGGACCTACCTCGTGCCTTGGTGGGTCCTTTACTTGCACACTTGGTACATCCACCTTCTAAAGGTTGCGCAGTGTAGAAGTTTTCACAGCAGAGCAGTTCCTCAAAGAGATTCTCCAGATAGTTCCAAAACGAGGACACTTTATCCATGGCTGGCAGATGACACGTTTGCAGCTGGCCATCCACAGTTGCTGTAAGACACACATCCCACAACTTTCATTCATAGGCAGCGCAGCTAGGCTTACTCAGAAACAAAGATGTAATTATAATTCCTTTTTGAAAGCAGGATAATTAACCTCAGCTTCAGTTTGTTTCATAACGGCATTCTCACCATTGATGATTACTTTGCCTTCTCCTCGCCGAAGTAAGTTGTAGACATTCTTCTCCACGAGAGCACAGTCTACACAAGCTTGTACAGCCTCCCTAAGCACACGGTTCATGGAGCCTGGCCCCAACTGCTGGGGAAGTTGTGCAATCTTTTGTGGGTTCAAGTAAGGGCCACAGGAACACTGATGGTTTACAAACACGCACACTGAAAGAGCACACATGTTCAAAAATGACCCTGTAGCCCCTGAGAAACAATGCTACGTGTACTCAACGAGGCACACACCTGTCTTGTTCTGCTTTGCAACGGTGCTGGTGTCGGGTTCCGTGATCAGCACATTCGGTGACTTGACCCTCTTCACTTGTTCTGTGTTCTCTCCATTGCTGGAGCTCCCATGGCTTGAGTTTTGTGCAGAAGACGCTGCCCTCGCCCTAGTGGACGCAGGAGTGGATGGGGAAATAGCTGCTGGCTGCCCAGCAGGGTTACGTGGTGAGGGTACCCTAGGAGGTGGAGGTATGTTGGGAGTTCCCACGGACGCAGCAGCAGGACTACTGCCAGGACGTGACTTGTATTTGGAACCTATTATAATTGATAGTCGTAGCAATTACGAAGAAGTACTTTTTAGAAAGCTTTTGTCCAGCACTGTACGAGCAAGGTTGCGGAATACCATATACTTAGGGCCCCATGTTTTAGGGTACAACCCCATAAAACCCGTTTTTACCACCTAATTTGCATCATCGTCACTTACAGTAAAACCCGAAAAAACCCAAAAACTAGTTTGGCAAAGTGCAACTTCAGCCACCAATACCAGTGCTAGAGGACGCTATGTTCCGCATCTCTTGTTCATGTAAAACGTGAGAAGGACTCCTTTTACTATTTTCCACCCGATATTGCACTATTTTACGCGATTTTACCCCCCCCCCCCCCCCCCCCCCCCCCCCCCCCCCCCCGATTTTCACAAAACACGAAACCCGAAATCACAGTGTTCTACATAAACTACTAATCAAACACTAATTCTTCATAATGTTGCTTCGTAATGCCATCCCATACTGAGCTTTCACTAAGCATGTTGTACAGGACTGTTCAGACTTAGACTTGGGCTTACCCGTAAGCCTAAGCCCAATCAGGTAAAGCCTCTTTTTTATTCTTTTTTTTTTTTCAGACGTTGACCGGGTTTGGGCTTCACATAATGGGTCTAAATCTGGCTCCTGCCCATGCTATGCCCCCATCAGTTAGCCACGTTCACCTTTTATAGCCTGCTACCCGTAGTTGACAGGCTGTGCCCAGGCTGCCGGGCCGGTATGGAGCCATTGGACTGGGCCGAGGTGGGTAAATAAAAAGGAAGGCCCGACTCAGGCTCGGTCTAAGAATGCTGCCTGCGCAGTCCTCCAGTCAGTATATTGTGCCTCGAGGCTCTCCCCTATAGTCTGTCAAGTGCGTTCAGTTCACGACTCTATTTTAAGGCCACGAGACAGAGGTCGAACAAAAGTAGCACAAAATGTAACCTTTGTTTCCTGGAGGCTGTAGAGGGTGACCGCTCTTTCTGGACCAGCCGACGGGAAAGATGTCCCGTGAGTCGTAGCGACACCAGTAGTCAAAGGCACCGCGCCAACCATCAAAGGTGACGAATATCATGTCGTCTTTCACTGCTCCCACGGTTGCCGGGCAGATCAGATGCGGGTTTTTGCGGTCCAGGGCCTCCAGCTTCATGCCCACTGTGAACTCATTTGTTTTTGGACTCGGAGCTTCCTACAGAAATAGACGGGCCTTCAGTTGGGACAAGTCAAGCCAGCGGGACACTGAATAAAACGCAGGCGTGAGCAACAGCAAACCAACCTCCTTGAAGGCATGTGCCTCAGCAATGTCGGCTTTGCTGAGCGTCTTCAGAAGAAACATTGGCCAAGATGAAGCATTCATGCGAAAGCCCAGCGGAGGCTGCAGCATCCCTCCCGCACGCTCGCATTCGCCGATGGGCTGGATTTGAGACGAATCCACCAGGCGCCAGAAGTCATTCTTGTTGTCCCCTCCGTCCAGCCGGAGACGAAGTCTTGGGCCTTGAACGCCGACTACAGTCGCGATGCACGTCGACGTTATGTTCCTTGGGTCTTGTGCTTCTAGTTTCATTCCCACGCGGAACTCGTTTTTGGGAGGATCTACATGCTGTAAAGTTTGTGGAGCGCGTGTGAGAACTGCACCGCAGAAGTTGGTGCACGAAGTGGTGTGACTGGGCATTTTCCTATCCCCAATTTCATTTCTCTGCAGAATTAACGGCAAAAAAAAGAGAAAAGCTAGAGGCGATATCCGCAGATCCACACGGATGGATACCCGTATTCGTAGACGTCTCCGTCCAAATCCGTATCCGTGGACGGATATCCATACGGATATCCGCACAACATCCTAGTTTGTGGACAGAAATGGGACGTTTCAAACTCTGTGCCGATAAAATGTGGACAAAACAGTGTGCCTCTGGGAGTTGCACGCAGATATCCGCATTTTGTCCACAAATAAGCATTAGTGTCTCTGCCATCGCCCCTGGGGAAGCCATAATTAAGAGCATGCGGAGTATTCAAAATGGAGTCGAAGGTGTCATCCTTTGCACTGCTGTGCCTGCTATGCATTGCTATGATTAGACAACTGTAGGTGACATAACACGGTCCTGAGCAGTTTGTATGCTGAAACCTATAAGCGTCTGTAACATAACGTTTTTATCATGTAGATTCTTTCCTACAAATACAATGACAGAAGATGTATGGACATACACAATATCTGAGCTTCTGTGTCAACTAGCACAGCTGTGGGTGTGGATCTTACATGCGCAAGTGCCGTGCGGACGCGGATGCTGTCAGTGTTATCTACACCCGCCTCTGAACAGAGCTACATTTTCTTTTGTAAATTATTACCATATTTTATCATCAGGAATGTCTGGAAGTTGTTCATAATATTGTAAATTCTATTTGGGCACATAATTATTGTCAGAACACTGTGCTTGTGCTTAACCAGGAGTTGCTCATACCACAGGTACAATCATGTAACGTGTTCAAGTACCAGAGCAGAAATGTGCTCAACTGCTGTTACAGAGTAAAACAGGAGTTTCGTTACTTGGAACTAACTAAAGGTAACAAACTTACCTGTTTGAAACAACTAGATGGGGCAGGCTGCGAATTTGTTTCCTTCAGGTAGTCATCCCAGTCAAAGTACCCTAAAGGCAAAATTGCAACAGTCTTCATGACCTCTGCGACTTAGTTGAGTCATTTTACCTGAACTCTCGTACTGGTACTGAATGCCATGCTGTGGCTTAACCTTCGGTTTGTCTGACGCCATTGCTGAGAGTCTGTATCTGTCTAAGCACTCTGTGCTGCAGAACTCACGAAGTACTCCATTGTCTTCTAAATGAACGGATGGGCCACGGATGACTATCTCACACAGAGCGCATGCAACCTGTTTGCCAGTAACAAGAGAAAGGCCATCAGGACAACAATCATACCCTGCTACATAATGTCAAATAGAACAATGACAGCGGTTGTAAACACATTTTCAGGCACAATTACAGCTGCACTATGTGCATCAACTTCAGTAGAATAAGCAGAATAAAAGAATAACAAACATTACTTTGTAGAAAAAAAGCTTGAAATCTGGTATGACTGCATACACCGCACATTCACCTTGCTAATGCAGTATACATGTCACCTGCATGACTGCTTTCGATGCCTGACTTCATTGACAATACCCACACGTTTTTAATAACAGATATGGAAAAGACTTAATATCATACACTAATTAATGTAGCAGACAGTAATGACTACTAATTGCAAAGCAATAGATAGCATCATTTGCTCCACAGCACACATACATAGCATACATAGTGGAAATTTTCTGTAGCTGACATAGCTACCGTATTCCCTCGCATCAGCCGGCATGCCGCATTCAAGGTCTACGTTCTGAAAAGATGAAGAAGCTGGAGGTAACGTCAGTGCTGCTGCAAGGGCGTTTGGGATTCCTGGTCAATGTGTGCAAGACTGGGTCCGATGTCAAGAGCAGTTAAAAGCTCGCTGCACCGCCAACAACATTTTCATTCGGCAGAGAAGGAACCTGCCATCCAGCGAAGAATGGCAAAAGAAGCACGCCAAGTCTCCAGAGATGGAGGAGGAATTGCCACCCTGGATATCGCTCCAATGAAAGAATGGCTTTTGATGGGGAAAGAATGGGCCTCGAATTTTGCGGCATGCCGCTGAAGACCTGCTTTTGGAAACCTCAAAGCTGGACTCCCTCCCCTTTTGCAGCATGGCGGCTAAGTGGGGGAATACGGTATACTATTGAGAAATGCATAACATGTACAGTGAATGGCAAGTACACGGAGAGCTACAGTGGACCTTTTTCACACTCGCGTCGTATCCTAGATGCTCTCCAGCAAACCACCCTCGCTGCGCTCAAAAACAATCCCACGTGGGTAGCATAGAGGGTCAAGACTGGCCTTCTTGCTGGGCGGACAAGTTTGCACAGTGTCCCCAATGGTCCCCACTCCCGCCGGCCCCATCGAGGACCATCTATTGAGTACAGAGATAACCCATGTCCGCAGCACATGCGCATAGGCAGCTGGAAAAAGGTCCACTCTTTAGCCACCCCACAAATTCCTAAGGAGGCTCTGTGGGCTTCATACAACAATTTGAAACAACTTTCTCGTCTCCTCTTTCTCAAAGTTGTTAGAATCTGCAACGCTGGATAACATGGATAACATCACCTAATGCTTCCAGGAGAGCACCGCTGCCCAGCATGTTCATGAGTACTTTGAAAGCATTTGTTGCACTAAGTCTATTAACATGATCCACTTTGACACTGTCATCACAAAGCAATAAAAGGCCAACACAAGGTTGCAATTGAATTTGGAATAACACTTCTGCTTATTCTAGAATAATCGGAAGTGTTCTAGAATAATCATCCCACCTCATACCACCACATACAAGCCCCATTATACGATATGTATTGCACACATAACAAAACATTTTAAGAATGTCACCTCTCCACAAACAAATCTTAAAAACGCCTTGAATGGTTGAATCTCCATGTAACAAGGCCTCAAAGGGAAGGCAGACAAAACTATGTTACGCTGAAAACTTTATTACATCGCATTATCTGTAATGTGACGTAGGTCTGCTATTAGTATCAGTACCAGCAATGGGGTACAGTACCGACCCTGGCGATGAAACTCCCCATTCATAATCTCAAAATAAAGTTGTTGTTGTTGTTGGATGAGCAAGCAAATAAAATTATTCTGCTACACCATCACTTGGGGCCACCACTGAGTCAGAGTAGTCAGAGGAGAGACTTTGTCATAGTCATCACCATCAGAGAAGACTATGTACTATGTGTATAGTACACACTATAGTTTCACTATGCAAGCAGATAAGCTACCAAGCATACAAAATGCCAACATTCACACCAGCACACAAATCCATACCTGCGACCAGCACACTGTGCATTCTATTACTGATCTAGGTTTTGTACACACCTACCTAGGCCGTAGAATGTCAATACTGGATGCAGAAACGACGCTAGATAGCTATAAGAGACAAAGAAACAGAAAAAAAAGAAAAAGAAAAAAACAAAGGAAGGGAAAAGAAATGTCAATGAAACTGAACCAATAATCACTAGTTATTTGGAACTTTCTAAGCGAAATGGTAAGAAAAGCAAAGCTGTGATGTATAAAGCATGTGGTCTATGATGGGAAAAGGTGCTTGTGCGATGGTAAGCATTATGCGAAGCGACACCCTGCTTTTGCCAGGGAGAGGTTGGTGTCCAACCTGGAGGCAAGTGCAGTGACGAGATGGAGGAATCCAGGCTTTCGATTATTCAGCGAGTAGGTGCCGAGGAACAAAATCACAAGCAAAGCAGAAGGCAATCAAATAATCACTGAGAGAGAACACTGTATCAGATGCAATGCAAGTGCAATTAGAAAAGAGGACAGGGGCCCTTACGTAGGAAACAAGTACATCATGGCACTACCCTGGAACTGCACTGCAATTGTTACGCGGCTTACGTGGTTGCATGTTATTGTCACAATGTTATCGAAGAGCTCTCCCCGGTGGTTAGAGAATGCATGTAAGACTACGGATTACATAAACATTGGCTCGCATAAACACGGCTGTACCATCAATACAGCGCAGCATGGTGTCGCATATGCGGCTCAAAACTGACTCGCGCGAGTTCTAAAGGGACGATCCGTGTAAACTACTTTTTTTGAGTTGAATGCATATACCTTTTGTTCGAAATTCCTAACTTCCTAAACAACGCATAGTTTCAACCAACATGCTCTGCTCGTTCTTTCGTTATATTCCCGACTCTTGAGGTTCCCTCACAACATGCCCATGCATGTTCTAATACTCTGCAAGTTTCACACTAATCCCAGGTATTCTTAAACACAAGACCTTACGGAAGTGCTGCGTGGCGCTCATTGCACTTCTAGAAGACTGCAATGGAGGAACAAGGCACTGCTCGAGGAGCTTTACAATTCAGATGTACGACCTCTTGCGTTTCCAAATAACTGCTACGATAACCTCGGCCATTCCCATTGGTTGTCGAAAGCATGTTACCTCTCCCGAGGCTACCGCAGTTGCTGAATATAATCACGGTCCCTTACTGTGGTATAAAGTTTCCAAAACTGGAGCAGTTACATGCATTCTGCACGTGGACCATAAATGTAAATTTGCACAGCATGTTGAAAAGATGTAGAAAAGAGAGCTGCTGGTTTGGTACCAGATGAACACAATACATAACTCAAACAACAAATTCCAGTACTGGACGCTGATGACACTACATGGCACGACATGACACTATACAGTCATCCTTGCTACTGTTGCCATGAGACATCTTACAATAAGAATATCAACACAACTCAGAGTACAGGATGATTTTTCAAAACATGGTTGCACAATGAGAGGAGAATCTGTGTGCAAGCATGCTATTTTCAGTAATAGCAAGTGCCAGAAAAAAAAAAAAAAGGATGAATATGCAGCAGAAAGTATCGAGAGGGCAGAGAGTGGAGAAGGAGGAGTTTTTGATGGTGTTAGCTTAAACAAGCAAGATGAGCAAACATTTGTAAAAATTGCAAGTACTACACTATTTAGCACAACATGAGTCAAAGTATACAGTTAGGATGATGCAAATGATTTGTAACTGAATAACCCCCTTCATGCACCATATCGAATGCATTAAAGGAGCAATGAGATGACATTTTGACTGCACTCCGCTGTACACATTTCCTTCGACTTTTTCAGTAGCATTTCTATCTTTTCCCCCCGAGTTTTGTATCTGTTTGTATTCTTTGCTCTCCTGCTACAGCTCCAATGAGTGCTGGCAGCATATTTGAAATAAATAAGCAAATAAATAATAATTTTTAAAAAAAGTGGCTCGAAACACTGTTGCGTTATGCACAGCATGCAAAAATATTTTTGTTGTGCAATAATACTGTCACTGCGCAACAAAAACGCTCGTGGGAACGCAGTCTCGGACAGACGGACGTCCCCCTCATGTGACGTAGGCTACACCCCTGTAATGCCTTCTTTGTTTCTTTCTCCCTAGCTCAAACCCGCTTCTGGTGCACTTGTCCGAGACACATGTTCGACCCTGACAGGGGGGATAGCTGACGTCACGACATATCCTCCTCCTTTCCTTGCGCCCTTACACATAAACAAAAAAATGATTTTTGAAAGGTGTGTGAGAGTGTACCCACATGCGCACTCCCAGACACCTGCTCTTGTCGTTCTTCCGCGGGAGCTCATTTTATTTGCTGCACGACGCGCCACAGCCAAATACAAACAAAAAAAATTATCGGGGGCCACCTCAGTGCTCCTTTAAGTGGCTTATACAGGTTGCCAAATGTGCATGTGAACTGCAAATGATAGTTAGTCTATATATACTTGACAGAAAGAGTGAGAAACAAAACCACATTTTAAATATCTTTCCCGCTGTTACCTGGCAAATGGCAATCATCACTCTAGGATATTGTCCAGTCAGTTTGTAAACGCTGCCTTCTGTGCTTATGCAAATAGAGGCAGAAAAATGTAAAAAAGTATGGGGCACTGAACAGGGAGGGAGCTTGCCTAGTGATAAAAAACAAACAGCCATGGTTCACAGCATCATGTCCATCTGTCACGCCCCACTTTCCAAGATGTTTATGCTCTACTACAGCCCTTGACATGCCGGCAACATGTGCTAACACCTGATCAGCTTTTAGAGCTTTATGATTTGGACTCTGTTACATTTTAACGATACACATACTGAAGTCAAGGATGCAGACCATGTTTCATAGCCTGTTTCATCTAACAAAACTTTTAGAGCACGGAGTGCTTACGTTTACCTGCTTACGCTTATGCACACAAAGGTAGTGGGTTCCATCTTTGCTTTCCATGCGTTAACAGTCCTGCCGTAAACTCTTCACCTTCACCCCGTAAATTACTTCACCTCAATTCTTTAAAAAATTCTCCATAAAAGAACAATCGTCAAAATGCCTCGTGGCGGAAACAGACTCAATCCCTACGCTTTGGCAACCCATCTGTGACTGAATGTTAGTGACATGCACATAACAGCACAAAGCTACAGCTCACCTTGAGGTAGACCCTCTTGAATTCGTTGAGACAATGCTCGGAACAAAATTCTTTCCGAGCGTGGCCCACAGTGATTGTGTAGCGTAAATCTTTGCGGTTGTCTTCGCACCAGGCGCAACTGGGTTTGTGTGCTGCAGAAGACCCCCTCCTCGACATTCCTCCTATGTTTTTTTATCAATTGGCTCAGTTAGTTTTTGACAAAAACATTTCTGCATACTAGCATCAACATCAAATTAGAAGACTCGCATTCAGTCATGCAGCTCAGCATACAGGAGATCCATAAACTTTCTAGCGGTGTTCCAGCACTGGTTGTGAGTGTGAGTTCTTGTGAATATTACTTGCATTCCCTCTATGCTATGAGGTCTCTATTTACGAAACACCAAAATTGAACAGGTGATTGCAAGCATGCTGCACTCACCTCTAAGTCTAATTTACTTCGGCTCTCCTCCACTTCCACCAGCTGCGTCCTTGCCTGCTGGAACCTCACAGTCAGTAAAGCAGTCTGAAATCAAATGGAAATAATAAAAGTGTCAAAAGTGTTTTACATAAGCAGTGCAGTTGTAAAGCAAACAGTATATGTAGCTAAAAAAAAATATCCCGTAACTTTTTGTCTCGCTGTGCCCTGTAGCCCTTTCTTTGCAAAATCACATCTGCTCCATTTTTTCGACAGTTCTATTCAACCAGCGCGATTGCTTTCTCTTCTTATTGAGCACTTCTGTGCTTACTTGTGAATTTTGGTATTCGATTTATCCTTTCCTTTATTACGGACTGCCTGCGCATATTGAACCCTGATACTTTGAGACAGACATGCTTCGCTGTCACCCAAACTGCAAGCGAAGTTGTGTATACCGGGTAGTTAATATCCGCACTAGCGAGATCAAATTCAATAAAACAGAAGGGAGTTTACAGGAACAGCAACTTCATTGCGGACTTTCGTTCTTGCATGTTAACTTGAGCTGCATGTACTCCACTCTTTTGCAGTGGTTTTATTTCGTGGGATTGAACTACAATCAGAACTGCGTCTTGGTGGTGAAGCCTACGTCGAGGATAAACAAGTTGAGAGGCGTGGATCAAACGCGGCAACTGCACCAGCCAAAGAGCTGTCAGCGACAAAACCGATGACTGTCGATGATTGATAACTGAAAGCATCAAAATAATCTATTCGTTTTCTGTTTGTCTGAGATATACAACAGTAGCAATGAACCACTGAGAAAGATGTGCCTTGATCAGCGATCGGCTTTCCGAACAAAACATGCAATCGGGGATGTCCATCGATGAGCACATGGATGGACTCAAATTAAATTATCAAGAAATGATTCCGAAAGAATTATCAGCACCGTAAGATGGTTAGCTTACCAGTAAGGTGACATACAAGACAAATTAGTTACACAATTATATTGTCTATCCCCATCCTGATGACGGAAATAAGCTTGCATGGACTCCTATACTCTCGTTTCGGTTCCCGTTCACGGCGTTCACGAAGAGTCATTCTTCGTTGTTTGATCACAAGTGAAAGTGTCGCGAATTATAATAGTTTACATACAATTTACGCTAGCACTTTTACTTTATTATTGATAACTCTAAAAATATTCCAATGTCCGTCTTCCACTCTGTCGTCTCTTCGACGGCTTTTTCGCAGTCTGGTTTTTGTTTTTGGTAGCGAGAGTTTAAAGATGGCGTATAAGCAGCCGTCCTCTATCCGTGTTGAAACAGAGTTAAGCCCAGAAGAAAAGCGCTTGGTACAAGAAAGGGCTAAACTTCGCAGTGCATTAAAAAAGGAATACATCAGACAGCTGACAGATCCACACAAGCATGGCGAAGGTGGAGTTTTGGTAAGCAGCACCTCTATGTATGGTCTCCTAGCCTCTTGAAGGACGTGCGACAACAGAACCTGTTGGAATTTTGGAATCACCAGTGTGATTGCGGCCTAACTGATGCATCTGTCTTGGCAGTTTGACCCAGCAGTCCAGAGGTTCCAGTCGGCTAGAGCAAGCTACTATGAGTACTTCAGACCTACACCGAAAGGGTATTTCAAGTGGATGTTTGCGTGTGTGATTCCAATTGTCGCGTATGCGTACCTTCTGAAGAAAGACAGGGTAAGTGATACTTAAAATTGAGACAAAATCGGAACAGAACGTAAACGAAGCATTCGAAACAGAGTCAAACACGCTTTCCTCATCAGCAAGACAACAAGGCATACGGGGAGAAGAAAAAAAAGCGATATGGATAAATACATGGGAATCAGAAAGTCGGTAGTGGTGAAAGCTAGTCACAAGAACAAAGCCTGGGCACGTTTTGGACATGACATCTTCAATTGTGCAAATACAAAAGTGTCTCCTGGATTGGTCACCAGATTCATATCAGTTCGAGCAAACAAATGCTGCCGTAGCTTTTTTCCAGCAGGTGTCATGCTTTTATTAGAATGAATAAAAAACCCCAAGTGCAAGGGAAACAAATAAGACAATGCACGAAACGACACGAACACTGCACAGAGTCCGCACAAATTTTTAACCATCTTCAGTTTATGCTACGGGTGCAAGTGAAAGGAAAATGACATAAGTCTAATGGCATCTAAAATTCGGGTTTAATTGCATCGCATTATTCCAGCTGAACCAGATGGCTTCAAGACATCAATGTATTGCAATTTGCCAGTCACCCAGTTGCCTGTGCACAAATCTCTGCACACGTACCAGTAATTTTGCAAATGAGCATTGCATGGAGAAAGGGTTATTGACTCAGATTCGATGAAAGCAGAGGACAGTCGTGCTCATAGCAAGTTTATGGGAGAGGGGGAAATTCAGAACAGAATAACCGAAAAGGTGTTATGGCAGATTGCTTCTAGTGTTGTTTTTTTTTTTTTTGTGGGGGGGGGGGGGGGTACACACTTGGTCCATTCTTTTCGCCTACATTGCCTGCACCTCCTGAACTATAGTCAATGACAACTGAAGTCCAACAATTGGGACCGCCCACTCATCCATGGAAGGCTCCTTGCGATTGGCTACCAGCCTTTGAACGACTCCTCCGCTTCGCGATGTAGTGCTGGTGCTGGCTCCCCCCCCGTCCCCACTTGGCTGCGCCGCACTACATTCGTGCGCGTGGAGCGATTCCTGGGGGGGGGGTCAAGTGTATGACTTATGTTGTCACTGCAGAGCCCTCTTGCATTCTTTTCGTCATATACCTCACATATACTTACGAACCGGGGCAGCACTTTTCTTCCGAAAAGAATTGAGCTACTGCTTTTGACACTGCGAGCCAGAAGGCGGCATATTTTTCTACGCTTCTCTCTCTTCCATTTCAGGATGCCTTTGAGAGAAAGTGCCGCACGGGAGAGATCAAGTATCAGGACAGGATGTTTAAATTTGTCTAGGCCAGGAGTCTGAAGTATACTGTAGCATTATAGAAATAAAATGTTTTCTCCTTAAAGAGATGTCGCTCAAGCAGACACATGTGGAGCAGTAAAACAGACGACAATCGTTTCTGACTTCCATTTTATGTAGTGTTTAATGTGAGCACAGCAAGATGGATGCTGTGAAAACCACCAGGTCATGTATGCCGTTGCGCTCTGAACCGAGAGGCATGCAGCACATCTCTTGACGTGGTAGCAACAATTATTAAAACCTAAAATGTCGACGTGGAAGCAGTCCAGGTGATCAGAATCTTTGAGAGAATGTTGGCGGACCAGATTGTTGAGTGGTGCCACCCGCAGACGTAAATGCCATCACAGGCTGCTGCCCCTGTTGAACGCCTGAAGGCATAGTGTGAGACTGAAAGATGAAGATTGTATTACACAGTTGAATCTTACAGGATAGTAATGCCAGGGCCATGCACCTGGATATTTTGTAAAAAAAAAATATACAAGGCAAAATGGTTACCATAAGGGAGTAAAATTACTGAACACAATGTCATATCCAGACATAGTGCAGGTCACGATTTTAAACATGCAACAGATTTGGTGATTTGTACAACAAACTGCGCTCTACATTTAGTTATAGGTGATGCATGCTAGGAACTTAGGTGTCTTTTAAATGAATCAAAGGTTTTGCTGTTCGGTATATAATGATTAACATTAAAAAAAAGTTTCTGTAAAGAAAGCAGCATTATGGAATCAATTTTTATGCAATACAGTTGTTTAAAACAACATTTTGAGTGTGATAAAGGATAATGTGTAATGTACAATGTACCATACTTTGAGGAAAGAATGATTATATCACACATACAGGGTATTTATTTTTTTTGTTACAGAATTTTTATTAAAACACTAGCAGAGCAAAATAGATGCCGCTTTTGCGGTTGAGTTCTACGCCCAGGCTGACATCCTCTCGAAGAAAGTATGCAACTACATGATGACTGATTACCTAAAATTCACTAATTAACTCTTCCATTAGAGGATTTCAGGTAAAAGCGGGAGATCAGAACGAGGGACCGTCTTAGTTGAAAGTCATTCCACATTTAAAAATTCCTGAAACATGCATGTGCATTAAGATATCCACCCCACAATTTTGATATGCAAATGAGCAGAAACCATGGCGACGTGGAATGTAGGGGTACAGCCCTCATTTCACGTCAGAGGGCCACATGATTTGGAGCGATGGAGATCATTGGAGTAGGTGCTGACCTGCGGGCAAGATATACGTACCGCTTCCCTGCCCAGATAAGCCTCCGTCGGTGAAGGTGATGCGCCTCTCAGGCATGAGTTTTCAGTTTTGGCTCATTTGCATATCAAAATTCCGGGATGGATATCTTAGCGCAGGTGCGTGTTCCAGGATTTTTTAAATGTGGAATGGCTTTCGACTAGGGGGGTCTCTCGTTCTGATCTCCCGCTTTTGCCCGAAATCCCCTAATTAAAGAGTTCATGAATGACTTTTAGGTAATTAGTCATCTTGTGGTTGCATACTTTCTTTGAGGGGATGTCAGCCTGGTCGTAGAACTCAACCGCAAAAATGGGATCTATTTTGCTCCGCTAGTTTTTAAATAAAAATTATGTAACAAATAAAAATAAACACCCTGTATATTATATGTGAACATGAAAACAGCTTGACATTGATGATAGCCTAATGACACCATGAACCGGGGGAAAAAAATCTGACATCTACATACCGCAGTCCCAGTATCAGTCAAGTGGCACATAGCACCGGAGTCATTAATTTAATGAAGCTATCGGTTAACATCACAACAGTGACATGCCAGTAGAATTTATAAACACTTTTCTATAGCCTTCATCATTTAAAGCGCAAGTCCGCTCATATATACAGGTTTTCTTGAGAAGGCTTTGTAAAACACTATTTTTATCAACGTTTGTCAAACATGTTCATCAAGTCAATCAAGTTCTTTTATCAAACAATTTCTATACGGACAGCAGGAGTTGCGGGAGGCTTTACAGTGTGCCTTCGGACAGCATACACAAAGCATCTGGGAGAGATCAGCTGTTATGTGTGTCTACAATATACACATGCAAGGAATGAGACATCAAAAATCAAACTAGCTGTGTTACATGTAAAAGTATGACATTCCACTCCACAGTGATTTGTCCTGTACTGTAGCATCATTTCTTTGAAATTCTGAATTTAAAAAAAATAACATGTATGGACAAACATTTTTATTTCTATTCTATGCCTTTACAGGATAACATTATGCTTTGAACTATTTTGTGTGTCCTGAAGCATTTCCTTTTAACGGGTAGGTTAAGGAAATTATCGGCTCTTACACAGGGCTTTTAACCTTTCAAGGAACCAGTAACAACTTGAACAATTAATAGGAAAGTCACTGTTACTGCTCCTGACCATTACCAAAATGAAGACATAGCGGACTGGTTCACACTGGCAAGAACGTCATATTTTCACGGACATACAGCTGCCCGCCCCAGTAAATAAAAATTCTACTTTGTGTGGATGAGGAAGCATGGTTCAGGTATGTTGTGAAACTGTTGGAGTATGAGCGGACTTGTTCTTTAACTAAAAGTATATGATGGCTAAATATGGTGATGATATATTTTTTGCTGGTTCTTCAAGTGTGTTATACGAGCTCTCTTCAGAGCCTTATAACAGCATTTCATTTATCTAAACACAACTGCGTCTCTCAATCCGCTTCTCAAATGAAACAGTGTGTTTATGAGTGCTACGGATGCACAAGAGTGAATGTTTAATGTTTAAAAACCATGTGACAATTCTCAATTGGAGAAGAGTAGATGGTTACTGTATGAGTCTGCCTGTACCTAGTCTGCATGTTACAAGGTTTTAAAGTTAAGTGCTCTCAAGAGCAAGAGAGATTGCCCCATCGTCCTTTCATCCAGACAGGGATAGCAACTTTAGTGACAACAGCACACGATAAGCTGCTCTTCATTTCTTTCAGCTGAATTATCACTGTGCGGTGAAAAGCCAAGAACTGAATGGAAAGTATTCTGAGCGGGTCATGCTATACGACACTATCCCTTTAATCTTAAAGGTGCACTGAGGTGACCCCAAAATTATTTGTTGTTTTTTCACCATTGCATGTTCTGCAATGGATAAAATGAGCTCCTGCGTAGGAACAATGAGTGCAGGTGACCTACAGGGCGGCCTCTGTTCCGAACACCTTTGAAGAATCCTCCACTCGTGAAAAGAGTGTATCGAGAACGAGGGAGCATCGTGACATAACATGGTCCCGAGCATGTAACTTGTGACATACAGTATCAGAGATGCACGAGCTGAGATGAAAGAAACAAAGAAAAAAGGCACGGGACTCTTCCACATCATGCAAGGATTGTGTCGGCCGTCTGCGGCTGCGACTTTCTTGGAAATCTCATTGCGCAGCTATGATAGTACACCGCAGAGTGAGACTATTTTGCATGGTGACTCCTGATTTACATCTTGACAGATGATGCTGGGTTTCGAGACGTGTTAGATGCCACCTCACTGCTCCTTTAAACCAGTGAGAATGAAAAAAAGAAGGACATTCCTGATTTTGTGGGACAGTGGGAAATTGCCATTTGGTTACAAAAAAATTGATATATGAACATGTGCTGCATCAGGCATACAATGAAAACACAAGAAACAGTCATATCTCAACAGTTTCTGTCTTCCACCACATCAGTTACTTTCTCATAACACACCAGCGCAGTGGTTATTGAAATACTGTTAAACTATTAAAATATTCAATTATAATTTTTTTTTTCTGCCAAAGTAGTTTACCATGATGTTGTATATGTACATTTGTGAAGCTGCCTCTGGGGCGAACAAACTCCTATGATTGGCTACACATTGTTGTAGACCCATTGCATGCTTAACAGAAAAGCGGGCAGATCGAAGGACAATAAATGGGCAAGATAATTCTGTCATCAGGCTGCTGCACAGCTCTGTTTACACTATGCCTAGCAACTACGATCTAGTGTGAAATGAACACAGTAGCGTGAACAAATAGAAAAAAGAAGCTCGCAGACACAGCAGAGTATATTTCAGACATGCGCTCACTTTCCCCCTTTTGTTTTTCTTTCTTTATTTATTCTTTTTTTCTTTTTTTTGTTTAGCAGCAGACGAATGATATCCTTACCTCTGGTTTCTTGAAATCATGAAAATTTTTATTGAAACCCTGGATCTATAAGAAATGGGGGATGAAGGACGACATGTCTGTAGTTAGTTAAAACAGTAACATTGAGGTGCTCATTCAATGCACCTCTAAAACCTATAATTTTTCTGTTCAGAGCTGTTTGCAGCATGCCTTACCATGAACTAACTATAGTACAGAAAACTGCAGTAGAACAACGAACAGTATATATAAGGACACACAACAAACGAAAATCGACATTTGTGAACATAAGAATGTTCGCAGGCGGCAAACAAAAAAAGTTGCAAGTTTATCAAGTCAAGCAAAGACTGGCTTGATACTACAGATCTGAAACAGTTTCAATTGTATACAGCATGCCAGGACAGATAAATGTGGAGTTTCAAATGGGGTAAAGTATCCTTTGCGTAATGCATATATTGCCACCTATGTTGTGCTTTTTGTCAACATATTTTGTGCACCATGACATATTTATTGCCCTCAAATGTTCAGAAAGAAAGCACTACTGTAACTTATATGACACTCCTGGAATGCGCAACTGAATTTGGATATACTGGTAACATTATGACCAAACCAAATGTATGGTAACCAAATATACTACTGCTTATCCCATATATTTGAGCTGTGGAATTATAGGTACGAGTTCTTGAGACTGAGGATAGGCCAGTCAGCTAACTATGCACATGTTACGGTGGGCACCTCTACACAATGTAGTTAAAAAATAAATTATTCAAAATATCAATATATGTGTCAATATATCAAGGAATCAACTCTTCGGGGAAATCAATTGGTGGCACCTATAATTCTCATGTCTAAATGTTATACCCTTGTATTACAATATAAAAAATATGTATATTCTTTAGGCTGTTTTCATTTCTGTAAGCACACTCTGTACTTCAGATAAGTATACTAGTTACTACATTATACAAGTGATAGGAGCATTCCAAACCTGCTGATGCTTCTACAAAGCACCTCTTTTCACAATTTAGTGTACGTCTTCAGCAATACAAGTTTTTCCATATTTGTGGTAATAACATTTCAAACACTGATAGTCTTCAAAGCACGCATTGCGGCTCAAAAAAATGTGCAACTAAAGTCAGAATGGGTGTGATTTCACTTCTACTCTATGGTTCACTTTAACGTTCCCCTTGAATAGCAAAAGCAAGAAACCGTGACTTAATTTATCTCACAAAATCAATGGCGCAATACTTACCACTGTTAAAGAATAGTATGAATATATGGGACTTATACTTAGGGCCCTATGTTTTCAGGTTTTATGTTTTTTGAAAATTGGGGGGTAAAAACTGGTTTTATTTCAGGAGCTGTAAAGCAAAAATCCGTAAAGGTAAAATCGGGTGATGTTGGGTGGAAAAGTAGATTGGCAGGGGGAGAATTAAAAAAAGTGGTCCTCGCATTTTGGGTTAACACAAGATACGGAACAGCTGTGTTGAATGTCCAATGCTTAATGTTCTCCAGTGCCTGTATTCCTGACTTAATTGGCACTTTGCCATGTTCATTTTCGTTTCTTTTTTTTTTTTCCAGTTTTACATGAAGTGATGATGATGCAAATCAGGGGTAAAAATGAATTTTACTGGGTTTTACCCTAAAACACACGGCCCTACTTATACTTCAACAGATGCTCGTGGGGATCAGCAGATAAATACGACTATGGGAAAAGCAAATTCTAGGTTATCATAAGAACTTTAAAAGGTGCAGAAAGCAATGCCAAACTTCTCGCGTACAAAATATTTGTTCGCTTAATTTCGGATTGTGCTTCAGAAATTTGGTTTCCTGAAGTCACAACGGTGATACAAAAATGTAGAAATGCTCAAAGAATCCACTGGAATTCCTGCAGAACTCTTACTGGAAGCAGGTCCTCTTTCCTTTACACTTAAGAAAAAAGTTTGATGGCTAAAACTATTTCGATGGATTACCAACAGACACACCTTCCCAACGAATAATTATATCAACTTTCCTATCGAGCTAGCTCATGCGTTGAGCTGTTTTCATACAAGAATACTAAGTGTTCTCAACAAACTGCCTTAAAAATTCCTGCTTTCGTCTTGGTACAAAGGACTGCCATATGTACACAGTTGCACGTTACACCTTGTCCTATTTATTACAGCTGTCATAGGTCATCACTGATGCCATGATCAATCACTGATTCGTAATAGTTTGTTGTTTTGGCATTGCCATTTTTGTACACTTTAAGCTACTCTGTCTGGATAGTGTGACATGTGTACTCGGCTCTCCTTCATTTCACATTCCTGTAGCATGAAACGCATTTCTTCATGCAATAAAAAACTATCACTCACCCAAGGACTTCCTACTCCAAACAGTGTTCAAAATAACAATTTTGATGTTTCTTGGATATGCTATCCCCGCGTTACCCATGTATATCGTCCTCACTTTAATACTCGTAGGCCTCCAGAATTTGCGGAGTACTTATTGGTCAGGAAAGGACAACTTGGACCACTTATGCATACAGAAATTGAACAATAATTTGGACTGGGGTCGATTAAATCACAACCTTCCCGCAATCTCAGGTCAGATCAAACTTACCTGGCTAGCTGAGGTAGTTGTTGGGGGAGGAGGAGCCATTCGAACCCTCTTGGCACTTGGTCCATGATTGTTGTTGTCCTGGTTACCCTGATTGTTGGCAACCGCAGTCTGTTATTAAGTCAGGTATGGTGGAAGACAGGACAGAGTGATAGCGTTGGTCATCATCACAGTTTTCATGTGATGACCAAACACAGAAGGAGGAGGAGGGAAAGAACACGTGTAGACAAGCAGGCATCATGAGCATGCCTTTCAAAAGTTTATAGTATACTAATTTCAAAGAATGGAGAGAGAAAGACACAGCATGCTCCTCTTTAGAGGACCCCAGACATAAGAGTCCTGCTTTGAGAGAAGAGGTTGTAGGTCGGTGCACCTTTTACGTGCAACGTTTTTATCTATAAATATGAATGGGTGCTCACTGGGACCTATGAATATGATAAAATCGAGCAAATGATAAAGTAGAATGACTGAAGTCAAATTAATGTGTCTACTGTGTCAAATAAAAGAGATGTGTGCTAAGTGCAGTGTTGGGTACAAAGCAGATTCACATGCATCATACAATTTTGTGAAGCTATATGAGGAAAGGAACTTGCAGGGGGACTGTAACTACGAGGGGCGTTCAAGTCAAACCGGGACTTTTCATTTTTCGCAAAACTAAAATGAACTTACAGGCGAGAAATTACTTTTATTTTTCAACGTAATCTCTAGCTGCACTAATGCACTTGTCCCAGCGTTTCACGAGGGCTTGGATGCCAGCAGCGTAGAAATCCATACCAGCGCGTAGCAGCCATGATCGGACCGCATTCTTGACCTTGTCGTCGCAGCTGAAGTGGCGGCCGCCAAGGAACGCCTTCAGTGGCCCGAAGAGATGGAAATCGCTGGGGGCGAGGTCTGGACTGTAAGGGGGATGTGGGAGCAACTCCCAGTCAAGTTCCTGTAAGGTGTGTGTCGTGAGATGCGCGGTATGCGGGCGTGCATTGTCCTGTAGGAGGAGGACTCCTTTGGTGATGAGGCCAGGCTTTCCGAAACTGGAGGTGTTAATGAATGATAGTGTTCAACGTTCCAACAGATAGGTCAGTCTTTCAAGCCAATTCGAGACATGTTATCCGTCGGTCCTTGAGGATCAGGCGCTCAAGTTAGATGTTCTCAGGAACTCTGACACTGGGCTCTGAGCCGCCCCGGCCGGGATCGTCCTGCACTGATGTACGGCCGTCCGGAACCGTTTGCACCACTCAAACGTTTTGCTGCGGCTTAGTGTATCGTGGCCATACTGAGCCTGAAGTCTTCTGTGAATTTCAGATGACTTTACGTCTTCATTCACGAGAAACATCATGACAATTCGCTGTTCGATGTGCGCGCTCACCTCGTTGTCGGCCATCTTGTCTAGCACGTCTTCTGTTTTGCACAAACTTTGGACCACCACGTGGTGAACGCGTAGGCCTGTCGCATGTGAAAATGATGAAAAAGAAGTAGCACGAGCCATTTGTACACTCAGGAGACAGAAAGTCCCTGTTTGACTTGAACGCCCCTCGTAGTACATGTGTATACTGTAAGAATTGCTAAGCAGCAGGCGAGCTGGCGACCAGAATACATGACAGTAAAACACCCTCACAAGACTATGGAGTAGGGCTGTGCGAATATTCGAAATATTCCATATTTGTACCGAATAACGGTACCGCACTATTCGTATTCGAACCGAATAACATTTTATCGAGTACTCGAATATATTCAAAATTCCGCAAACTGGCTTCACCTCGTGCCTCTGAGCATTTGGCGAAGCCTAGTTTACACTTCTGCCAGTGGTGTCGGGTTGCAGGCATGGTTTAAAAGTGCGATTTGAGGGATCACTGAAAATTGCCACTTTTGAGAAATATTTTAGCAAATGTTGGCAGGGAAGTTTAAGCTAGTTTAATTATTTTGAGCTTCAGCTGGACCAGCTATGACACCACAGAAAAAGGATTTCATCACATGGTCGACTACGTTATGTCTGGGTACTAGATTCCATCCGGAAGTACAATTTTCAGGACAATTTTAGCACAAATGTATTCATCAATGAAATATGTGAAACACAAATTAAAGGTAACATTTAGATAACATTTATGTGCAAACTTTTGCCCTTACAAGTGATGGCAAGTTTGAGTTTCCTGGTGTAGCAAAGCTAGCCAGGACATAGTTTGCAGTCAGAGTCTCACAAACTACAACTGAGCACCTGGTTTCAATGCAGACTTCTGCTTACTGTTCAGCAATAGGCGCACACTTGTGCGTGGTATTCGAGATTCCATTCACTACTATTAGAAGATTTTACTATTCGATTCGTATTTGATTCGAACCCGAAAATCACTATTCGCACAGCCGTACTAAGGAGTGAACAAAAATATTGACACAGACATACGCGAATTGGGCTTTACTGTCATGTATATACCGTGTTGTGGGAAAGTATAAGCATACTTTTTCTCACAGTGTGTCGTTAACAAAAAAAAAAAAAAATAACGGACCCTAATATATTTCTGATGTTGAAAGAAAAAAGATGCAAGCCAGCGAGTGTAAACTTTCTCTAGATATCTTGATCAATGTGTGTGTGCATGTGCGTGTGTTCTGTTGTGGTGCCTCAGTCTCAAAGTTACGACAGTAAATTGACAGTAAAATGACAGTAAGTTTCCCACATTCTACCTGTAAAAGGGCACATCTAGAGTCCAGTGTAATCCGTTAATAGAGGTGGAAGAGTTAAGCACATAAAATACGAAGTAACTATCAGTCCCGTTTGTAACGAACTATAGCATCATGACCGTACTAATTTCTATGCGTTCCAGAGCTATGGTACCTGCACAGAAGAGGCCGAAAATCTTGAAATCGTTCCTAACTCTGCAGTTCTGCTAGCACTTACGGATTATGTAATCTTAAAGAACGCTAATTTTTTTGTTGTGTGTTTCATAATCTCGCTGATCACATTTTGTATTGCTTGAACTTTGATCATGCTGTGCCAAGGAGACATTCCTACCTATCTACCTACAAACTAATCATGTCTGAATAGTTGAAGATAGTGTAATAATCCCCAGGCAGGGATGACCTGCACAGCAAAGCTTTAGAGACAAGATACATACCAGTAACACATTAATTCTTCATGACTGCCATCGTTATATGCTGTAGCGGCAACATTTTCAAATGTGTTTGTCGATGACTAAAATGTGCGTGCAGATGACATGCAAATTCTGACAGCCCTTACTGCTTGTGACCATTAGAAACACAAGATTCAGTGTCGTTATAATCGGGACTGATTTAGTAGGACACAAATCTAGCAAAACAGGTGGAACACGGTTATTACACTGAAGGGCCAATGAGATCTTTGCTGTCCAAATTTTCCACCTGCACTCCCGTAGTAAACCTGGTAGAAACATTGGATTCAGATGAGCACACCTCTAGTCAAACCAGGCTCCTCATATTCTAACAGCACGGAAACAGAGAGCCAGTTACAATGCTGCTTTGCTCTCAGTTGTTTCACTAGTGACCTACAGTTCAGATGTTGGGACACACCACATGCACTCTCGAGACCCAATGGCAAAAGTGTTGCAGTACTCAGAATTTATCCAGTCCCAACGTAAAAGAGAGAAAAAAAAAAAAAAAGAACAGAGGAGGAGGAAGGAAATGAGGTGAAAGAAGTGCTCTTCTGTTATATTTTCCTGTCACATCAATTTTGCTTTTAAGCAACATACTCCCACCATTAAGAAAGACGTGGCAGTGTGCCAACTGCATTTATGCACGCAACTGACGCCGCTTGCCCACATTTCCGGAAGTCGTGTTGCATACCCTGAAATCAGCAGCTTCCTCTCCCTTTTCGTGGCTCTAGAGATAAAGAGCAGAAGGTACAAGGACAGAAAACTAACTTTGCTAGCGTCTGATTTGTCCTCTTGTTCTTCGTCTGTGAGAAAGTCCCGCTTAGGATATGGAATGGGTACTCCAGCAAAGACACTGTGACAGGAAGAAAAAGTAAAGGCAATGCAAATCTTGAGAGATCTTTCAAATAATCCAGTCTGATTTTTAATTCTCTAAGGCAGAGGAGTGCTTACACAAACATTGTTTTTGTAATGGTCAATATGCATGCCCATGATTCTCACACATGCCTGCTACACTGTATTTCGACAAGTTTGTCGATGTGCTCACAATGCTCAACAACCGAAGCAAAATTAAGATATGCCTACTCTTGCGTTGGCACGGGATCTTCAAGAAAGTAAGGGTCCTGCATGGCCTGCTCTGAAGTAATACGCTTGGTGGGGTCCATCAGCAGAAGCTTTTGGAGCTAAGGCATTGACATGAAGAGCATGGAACAAAGGAAAGAAGGATAAAGGTTCCAAGTCGTTTGTTTACATGTTATCTATAAACAGAGACAATTATGAATTGTGTAACTGACAAAGCAGAAATCAATCCTGAGATGACTGCTAACATGAAAAGCAGACATACCAAGAGGAATGCTTTACTGTCTGGCTTGACTTTGTGCTTCTCCATGTATTTCACGAGGGAACAACTGGCATAGCTGGATCGGAAAACAGTAAGTTACAAATGTCAACTGGAACGGGCACTCAGACAGCATTTAACCTGTGCAATAATGGATGGGTTGAGAAAAGTCGACCGATTGCTGGATGAGAAAATGTGCTCTGCTGCCCCAACACCCAAATTTACTGGCACTGGCCAGACAGTTTACTGGCACATTACTAGGGTGGCATAAAAACGGTTGTGAAATATCTTTATCCATCTGTACTATCCAGAATATGCAGCAACCAAGCGCTCTTTTGTCAATTACAATTTTACACGGTGAGGGCAACTCTGGCTACTTGCTTAAAAATTGGGTGCTTTTAGTAATTTGTGATACCCAAATGCCCCTTAGACAAAACACTTTATGATCTCTCTGTGAAGAAATATAGTGTGTTATTTAATAGTCAACAATGATAGTGGAAGTCCAGGAAGGAGAAGGGCTGCAAGTGTCTTAGTTAGTAGTTTTCAGTTGAGTTCAACATTGGTTTGATAAGGATAGGGTTTTCGTGTCAGATGCTCTTGTGTTAGCAACATTTGAAAATCAAAACTTTTGAAGTTTTGCAATTGTCAACAACAATTTTCATAATGTGGCATCCCATCCCATCCCAACATCCCATTGAATAGAATGTTTCTCAACGTTTATTGATTCAAAACTTCCCAATCTGAATTTAATCTTGTATTAAATCAAATGAAAACCTCTCCATATCACGGCACAATTTGTGCTTCACTCACATACGGTCACGGAATTCCTTGCTTGACAGGTGCATCACTTGCTCATGTTTGTTTTCATGGTTGAATAGCTGCTCTTTAACATTGCTTCGCTCTTATCTTAATGGGATAGTGATACGTGTCACCCTCACGGGATGAGGGCACCTGCAACGCGGTGATGTTACACATCACGTCTTTTATGTGTGCTATACATCATTTCCTGCCTGCTTGTTACCGTGAGATGGGCAAAGTACGGGTTGAGACTACACAAAGGCATCCAAGGTATTTTGATGTGGAGGACACTGTACCTCGAACGTTTGAAGTCTTTCATCAGCGTATGATGTTCTGGCATCTTTTTAATGTCCTCCCAGTCTTTTTCTACACAACGGGAAATGCACAGTATAAGAAATGGTGATCTTGCTTCATTAGATAGACAATGTTGTACCACTACACTAGCCAGTGACAGGTTTCTCTCCAAGTTACTTGCATTAAAGGGACGGTCTCGTACCCCCTGCCCCTTTCATAAAGTGTACCATTCGATTGCCTTTTGTTGAAAATGGAATACTGCAAATTTACCCGACAGAACACGCCACAGTTATTAAATAACTGAATTAAATTGATTAAGATTGCAGAGCATGCCGCGATCTGTGTTGGCAACAATAAGAACGGCCCCGTCGCCCTGCGGGTAAGTCCGTGATAGGACACAGAAATCGTTTGCTTTTGTGCGCGCTAGTGCATCGGCGTGAGCAGACTACTTTCAGAAGTTACTGGGCACCGCAGCAACTCTTGTACGTTTTCTTTCAGTTCTCAGGTGAAAAACGCACATTCTAAGAAGTGGCAAGCATGGTGGCTTAGAACAACTATGTTAAACCTCAGAGACAAGTTAAAAGTCGCAGGAGAACCCCATCCACAATCACAAATCTGAAGTCGGTGGCCATCGGCGCGGGCGGTCGCATTACAGCTCCGACCAAAAATATATTACGCGCGCTTCCATTACACTCCCAGTTGTACACTGATCATGCTGCGAAATGAAGTACCGCTGATGACGTACATGGAGAAGGAGTATGTGTTTAGTTAAAATCCGCATTAAATACTCGCGGAAAGAAAACATGTGACTTAGCTTCCACGTATCTGATTATGCGCCACATTTTCGGAGACCCCACAGTCAATGCTGAGACTACATTCTCCGCTTGCGGAGGTATAAGCCTGAGTGTCCCCATTTCGAGAGCAAAGGGGATGACTCAACCCAAGGTGCTTCTGCAAGTTACGATTACCACGACGACGACGACGACGTACCCGCAGGCCGACGTCGTACGTGACGTATGCATGAGAGAGGCGCAGCTTTCGTCGTCTGCTATTACGGCACGTTTCGACAAATTCCTCGAAAACGACTTGGTTATTTGAATATATTTTTTATTTAATGAAACTTTGTTACTTTGTTATAATGAAACTTCAACGGTTGTATGTGCACAGTACTCGTGAAGCTAGTTATGGCAAATTTCGGAATCGTCCCGGCTGTACGAGACCGTCCCCCTTTAAGTACCTCACCGTGTGGGAAGCCCATGACATTGAAGATGCGGTCTAGCTGGTCATGATGGTAAGGGTTGCTAGTCTTGATATCCTCTTGTCGACAATGAAAGATTGGCTCCGACGTCAGTAATTCCGCAAAGATGCAGCCAATTGCCCAGATATCTGAAAGTACACAGAGGGAAATGGTACACCACCATGATGATGATGATGATGGTGAAAAATTGAGCTTTAATGATGCAAACGCGACTGGGCTTACAGCGGGTCAAGCTATACTGAAAACTGATGAAACCAGCTAAAAATACACCATGGCTCAGTCAATGAAGGGTTCCAATCACAGTTGAAATACCTTATAGTATTTAGAATTTACAACGTAGTGAAGCCTAAGCGCAGATAAAGGGTAGAGCTGGTCGCTTACCAATGGCCTTGGTGTAGTGCCGTGCCCCTAACAACAGTTCAGGAGCCCTGTACCAGAAGGTGACGACCACAGGGTCAAGGTCAGCGAGAGGTTTCAATGGCGAATTGAATAACCTCGCAAAGCCCATGTCAGCTGTGACAAACAAAAGTAATGACGCTATACCTTCCAACAACAATGACCAGAGCCCTTTCTTACCGATCTTCACTCTGCCTCTCTCTGGACCTTCACCCATTACTAGTATGTTGGCTGGTTTCTGTTTCGTAAAGAGATTGGAAGCACTTGCAGGTATGAACACGAAAAAAATGTTGCACCACTCAACAGACAACAAAATGACGATCACGATAATTTGCTGCTTTACGATTAGTTTTAAAACGTCCACTGAAATCTCAGCACACGGTACAATGTATTTAATGTCCTTCACGGACACGGCGGAACCCAAGCAACTTGCATCCTGCCTCCAAGCTGCTGGAATCGTCGGCAAAGATCTTGCCCGCAACCTTGGGGCCAGTAGGCGGCAATAGACAATGAAAACATACCAGGTCTCGGTGCAGGACCCAGTTGGAGTGGAGGTAGTGGATGCCATCCAGTATTTGGTAGAGCAAAGACTTCACCATCCCCCGAGGTACCAGCACCTGTTTCTTATTTGCCTTTGCTGTTCGGTGGAACTTGATAATGTGCTGCAATGACCGGTACGGTCAGTGCTGTCAATCCACATTACATGCTACACAATGCACACGTCCTGAGCATTTTGTACCTTCTATTTTGCACACAAGTGAGCTTTGAAACCTAATGCGGAGGCTCACGTAGTCAGAGAAAAGTCATCTAAAATGGCCACAGTCTGTGTTTAATAAGGCGAAGGTTATGGCACGTAATTCACTAGATTTTTCACACTCTGCCACCCCGTCAAATTTTGTTCAACGTGTGTCCGTGACTCAACGATAATTATCTCCTTGCAGAGATTCGTGTGACCATGGGAATGCCGCAATGAGATGCAACGAGGGAGAGGAGACTTACCCAGAGATCATGCTCAGCAAAATCGAAGAGCAGGTATACCTTCCTATCATTATGCGAGAGGAAAACACGTTGGAGGTTGATCACATTGGTGTGTTTTAGTTCTCTTAGAAGCTGCAGGAAAGTGGAAAGCACGGGTGGTCACATGCATATAATATTACGTTGATGCAACAATAGTACTGCAATGGGCCGCGCTACGTACTGCTATTTCTCTACATGCGGACATGGAAATTCCAGTGCCTTCTATCTGTTTAAGAGCGTAGTCCCTGCTGTCAGACCTGGAAAGCAGGTGATAAAACCAGTAAGATAAGTGATACAGATGAAAAGAATGTTGCATGAATGCAGTGCACATTACATTCCTCAGAAATCATCATTCCTGCTTATTCATTTATTTATTTATTAAGTTGTTTATATGTACCACAAGGGCCCTGGGGGAGGGCAAAGTGCCATCATTCATTCCATACACATGTGTGGACACAAAAGCGTATAAAACAACAGCAACTGACCAATAAAGAAATCATGGTAATACAGCAAAATTGTTATAATATTAATCGCATGACTCAACAGAAATACTGTCATGTGCTTGCATTACGGAACACAACCCAAACTTGATAATCAATCATTTTCCCAGCCTTTCTGTTGTTCTCTATTTTATAAGTGTGATGAAGGTACCACCAGTATGCACTACAGTCATTATTGTGTGAGATGTCTTACTCACCCGTCTTTTCTTCTTGCTTTGTACACATGACCATAGGTCCCACGTCCCACTTTGCATCCTTCAAACTCGAAAAGATCTTCAACTTTTGCCCTCACCCCCGATGTCCTCACTTTGAAATCGTAGTCCATGCCGAACGGCTACCTATGAGCTTGCAGTGCCCGCTTGACAGCCGTCATTATGAGCTGCAAAGAAATTGACACACTGAGTATGACGCACTAGTCCCAAGATCACTGAACCTCTCTTGCCTTCGGTGATGTTACATGCATGAGTAATGTACTGTTCGCGGCAACGTTTGCTATGTCCTGTTCATCACACGAAGTGGTAGTTTTTGAGGCGTAAGCCGACGAGCAAAGCAGTGACAAAATATGATATCGTTGGTCTTAGCATCGAAATGGTTTGTCAGGTGTAGGTGTCTCCTTGTTCCCTTGCGTAACAGACTAGCACTAACCTGTAAAGTCAGTTAATGCTGTGGTCTACGAGACCATAAATGTCGCAACACAGATGGAAAGCTATCTTATGCAGCCATTACACGCAACTAACATCACAACTACACCGTACACTACCGTACACAAAAGCATCGCGACTACACAAGCGGCATCCAATACAATACCATGTACAACACCGACATTTTAAACAAAGTGCCATCCTCGGTGTAAAGAGGATGAGAGATGCAGAATTGCGCGCGACATAGAAGTGCGGAACCAAGGTGCGGAATGGGGCGAAACGCACTTGGCTTCTTCACAAAATGAAAAGCAAAATTTCCAAAATATCCACCAGTTTAGTTTTTAGCGTATACAAACTAAAACAATTTAATCCAGATATTTATGATGTGAATGAAATAGCGAGGAGAAATAGAGCAGTGCGGCGACGGCGCCGTCTCTGCTAATTCTGCTCCCCTTCTCCTTCCTCCGCTGTTCTTCGCATGGTTCTTCGCCTTCCACCTGCTCCTCCACACAGCCAATAGAGCTTCTGCCCGCGAGCGGCAGATCCGCATGGAAATATCTCATGAATTCATGATATATCCCATGAAATATCTGCAGCGCTTGCGCACTTTCGTATTAACTGGTACGTAAAACCAGAACCAAATTGCAATCCATCCATTTTCACTGTTTATTATTGGACGAACCTCATAAAGTTGAAGACTCCGCACTGCGCAGCAGACCTCACGTCGGGATCCGCCGATATTTCGAATTTTCGAATCTCTGTTCGAAATAGCAGCAGCTCCCGGCCCGAGAGTCTACCTCGCTAATAACTTGATTAGTAGGAAACTGCACTTAGTCATTGACGCTCTTGAAAAGTTCGTCAGCGGTGGCGTCGCCGGTGTGGACCCTGTCATGTTTCTTGTGGTCGGCAGTGTGATATATGAGCAGTGAGATATATGAAGTAAAGGAGCTGTGTTCCTACGTGCAATTTTGAATCCCAATTCCCACATACTAACGGAACAACAAGAAAGTGTATCGATGAGGGCCATATATTTTGCCTTCTGCGCAGTGGTCACCCACAGGTCCTAGGTTATATATGGTCGTGAGGGAATAGATGCCCAGTAGGGCGCCTCTTGAAACAGTACGTGGTGCTGTCGGGAAAATCTTCGGCAGACAGCACCAAGCCTCCATGAAATCTTTTTAGTGTTCAACAAATGACATGAGAAATTTGTTTGAGGTTTCCCGCGCTTCTTGAATTATCTGAAGAGCCATTCAAATGCTTCTACTATGTTGGACGTACGTACGGCTGATAAGTACCCTTTAACATTAGATCTGGGTGGAATTTTTTTTTTTTCTGCTTCTTCTTTTCGGTTTTCTTTGATTGGCTAGTAACTTCATGCACATTTTCACACATTTTCGAAGTAGGCCCAGGACGTACATTCCCCAGGGCGTCAGTCGTGACGTTGCCCACCTCTGTGAGGCCGGCAAAGGGCGAGTCCTTTCACCCCCCCACCCCACCATTTCGAAGAGCTCGTTTCCGTCTTTCTCCTTCCTTCTTGCTTGTCACCGTCTTGCACATGGTCTTGCAGAACCAGAGCGCGAAAATAACGCCACACTCGACTCGTTGTTTTGATGACGTTGAATTCTTATCAAATATCAATAAAGAACAGCGACACCGTTTTCAGAAATTCAGATCGTGTTTCCGACAACATGACAAGTTGGCAATTCTAAAAGCGACGCCGCATGAAGAGGATAAAGTTCATGATGAAATTGAATTTCCCGCGTGTCCGTTGCACAGCGTTGTCCGATGACATGGAACGTGCTCGCGCAAAGCACCTCCGGATCTCCGAACCGGCCACTGATCTCAACCGGCGGTGGTAGCAGGTAGCCATGGTGCTATAATGGTGCTGGTAGGTGATCAGTCATCAATCCGATCAATCCCCTGTGGATCAATCGGCATCGTTCGCGGCACTTCCGCCCGGAGCCGGAGCCCGGAATTTTTCCACCGTATGAGGGGGCTGTCTCTGCTTCTCCGCGCCGTCTGATCCGTAGGAGGCGCCGCGAGCGCCGTTGTGCACAATCCATTGCGCCTTTCATTGGCAAGGCAAGGCTTGTGTGCTTCGGTCACTTACCGGCAAATCAGCTGTGTCTGTGTGTCCTAATTGTTGCTAATTTTTTTTCGCGTCCGCTGAGCCTCGTTTTCACGTCTGTGTACACTCCTACCTGTCGTCGTGCTTCAAGATGGATGTGCAAAGTAATTATACGGACTTCTTCGAAGGAACTGAAAAGTTACTGGAGGTTTGGTTCAGTAGGCGCGACGGCAAGGAAGATAACTGTGACTTGCGGAAGATCCCGAGGTGAGGCCTCACCATTCAAATTCACAAATGGTCCCCCGAAAGCAAAGCGTTTTCACCTCACTAAGGGGCTTCCACATTGGGTTTGATGGACCGCACTGAGCGGTGACCCATTTGATCTGCTGGGGCATGCTCCTGCACATCGCGCAGCGGCATCTATGGCTTTCAAAGCAATGGCTAAAACAAGGTTCACTGGAATCAGAACAGTGAACTTGCCCATCTGGCATGTAACGGAGGGCCCTCTTGGCGTTTCTGCTATTTGTTATGGGGTTGTAGATTATAAACCTTTTCTTGATGAATGGCGAAAAAGAAATAAAGCTTAGAAAGCTTTCGTTAGTGCCGAAAGTATGGAATGTTGGGAGGGAGTAGTTTGACCCTCTGTTTCCCTTCTTCCTAATATTTCCAACACATTTCCACGTAGCTCATCATAGGGAATATCGTGCGACGTGGACGGTGCTACCACTGTATAATTGTGCTGTTGACTGCTTGCTAAAAATAGGACATTTGATTGCGCTTACGTTTGCGTCCGAGGGTTTTATTCGACGTTCTCGAGCCATGCGGAGCCGATACCGTTTTCCTACGCCGGGAGGTACTGCGTTTGCGATATGAAGTGCGTGGTATTTTAGCTAGCCCCGCAGTTCGTTAAGGTGACTTCACCTGATACACGGCCGCTCCTGTAAAGTGGGCTTCGTTCGTAATTACGGACGACCCAATGTTACCAGACCGATGATCTCGCTCGAGCTGCGGCGTTCTAAAGGTCACGGAATGTCGCTGCCAAATTGTGACGTCAGTTAAAAGAACACGAGATCTACCTTTAGAGCGGCCGTCTGAAGGGCTTGCATAGCCAAACCAGACGAACGCAAAGCGACAGAATTGACTGTAAGATGAAGCTCAGATGGAACGGGAACAGAAGTCTATGGGGAGAACTTACAAGGACAGAGGTGCAGAAAACAATAGACAGTCGGGAACGTTTTACAACAGGTAGTTTTCTTTGTCAAGTCCCACTGAGAGGGTTGGGGGGAGTCTTTCATAAATGGGAGACACATGTACAGGCTGACCGACAAAACGTGTACACGTTTTATCAATCAACCTGTAATAGTAATTGAGAGTAGATTTACGTAAATCTGCTCCCAATTACGATTATTGCTAATTGAAAATTCTATCCGGTGAAATGACCTAGCAAAATTGCAGCTTATCCGATAGCCTTGCATGCGCAGACGGATGACGCACCAAGATCGTCGCTGAGCTCCTAAATGCGCTTCTTCAAGCAGTTATCAAGCATGATATTCGATCGTCCTGGGTTTCGTTGGATATTACAAAAGTTCTCGTTCCACATATTTACTCTTCCAGGCATTGTGGTTCATCTGTGCATGTGGCGTCAATCCTGTTCGCTGGGCGCCAGTCGCAGAAGTATGCAAATTATAATACGGGTTTCGAAGAAGAGATGGAACCCTCCGCGAGCTGACCTTGACATCTACATTTTCTCTGAACTCGTCTCATTATGATGGAAGTGACCTGTCGTAGACATGACTGCCTGCCTGTTCAGAAGCTATAATGGAACGAATAACGTATTTGCCGCGCGTCACAGAAGCCTCCAGCCAGCTCGCGTGGCCGTAATGGTTAGAATGGTCGCCTTCCACGTCGAGACTGGGAGGTGACGCGCTGTCTGAGGCTTTCAATGGGTCTTCCGGCCGACCTTCCAGACAATGTCGGCACAGTTCCACCTGAAGTCTGCCCAGGACGCGTACTAACCCCCCTGTCTTCCACCCCACTCCTTCTTGCTGTCCTCTGTCCATATGTTCACGTCTGTACGCCGCTTATAGCCAGAGTTGCTTCGCGGCGCTAGCACGGATTTAGAAAAACACGAGCCGTGGTTTACGAAATAAACTGTTGCGTTCAACCGTTGTAATTTGCCTATCCTGGTTGGAGCTCCCCGACAGTATTTGATGGAGTTGGTTATCCAATCTCTTGAGCGCTGTTCCGTCGGATGCAGTTGAGAAGGTTCGACCTTCGACCAAGCATCCGCTCGTGCTCTATTGTTTGTAGACAGTGTAACGAAGTAAGGCTGTGTACATCCGTACTTCTGCAACTGCGTACTTGTCTTTGTGTTTCGAGCTGCACTAACATAAAGTGCTTAGTGAAGCACCGACATTGGGAGCTACACCATCGAGGGCGCTCCTTATCTCTAACTTAGGATGAGCGTTCATGCCTTCGGTGTTCAATGAAGCTGATTGACAAATCACTACAGTCTTTAGGTTCGAAGTCATCAAGTGGAACGCGCACATGGGAAGTTCCTTTTTTTTTTTCTTTTCTATTCACGAAATAAATCATCCAACATCCTTGTGCGGTCTGCCGCGTTCCCTTTCTGAATACCAATTGTTTCCTCCTACTCTGATGTATAGTAAAAGTTCTGCCGTCTGAGCTACTGACTCTATAGTCTGAGCTTGCAAATGTGACGCGTGTCCTAGTAGTGTTCAGCAGCGTAGCCAGAAAAAAATATTTCGGAGTTCTATGGGGACTTTACATGGGGGAGGAGGACCTCACCCTCGTTTCCCTCCCCCAAATGCACTACCAAGGGTACGAAATCGATTTCGGGGGGGAGGGAGGTTGAACCCCCCTGGCTACGCCACTGGTGGTGTCCCATGCGAAAAAGGTGCGTCAAAAGGTGAACTAGGCGGACCAATTGCTTTCACTAAAGCTCATATTGGAAATGCAGCGCGGGGACAGGACTAGAGGGGATTAAAACGTAGTACAAGGACACACGATCTTGCATATTATATGAACTATTACCAACACCTCCCCGTTGTACCTCACTTGTGAATTACATTTCACTAAAGCGTTTGATAGCAGGACACGCATAAGCTCGGCTCGTTGTGTGAACGAGAAATTAACCTCAATTAGAGCCAGGGGTAAAAGTGTGCGCTTCAGAAATGACGTCTCTGGGCGCCTGAAGTGTTCCATGGAGTCACCACATTGTTCAGTCTGCTGTTGTCAAGGCTGAACTAATATCGTTACGGTCAAGAGAAAATCTCGCGAGGGCGATGTGACTAATCTCGCGACGAATTATCCGTGCTTGGCACCATAATTGATAAGAGCGTGCTTGGAGCACGGTGCTTCAGAGATAAACTCTGAAAAAGGAGCAGCAGTTAGGGGGATCGGATCACCAACAATTAGGAAGTGGACGACCCCGGACGCAGAGCAATTGCTTATCTATTTCAAGTGGGCTGTATTTGAATTCGGCATGAAAGGTTGCTCTCGATAAAGGCAGCACCGTTGTGCACTGTTACTGTCGGTCCTTGCAACACTTTTCTGCGCAGTTCTGGTATTCCCAGGATGAAATACGCTGCTACATTCTGTACTCGTATTTTAACACACACAAAAGAAAACGAAAGAAAACGTCGTCGAAACGCCGAACATCACGAAGATTGCTCCAAAATACCGGAATACAATGTCGACCACGACTGCGCATTGCTTCCAAAGCTTCGAAATACGCTTCGACTGTTTTTGTCTCCGCACAAGGAACATGGTAAACAGAAATAGCACGACGTATTCTCTGTCCAATGACAGGGCAGCAATAAGGACGGTATTTGCAGACGGGCATGAGTCCACAAGAAGAAACGACGTACGCCTCAACCTTGAAATGTTATCCCCTCTTGTGGGAGCGTGACCAGTCAGGTCGTTCCACGGGAAATAGGGGAGAGGGGGAACTGAGGAGTTGCGCAGGTATGTCTTTCCCCCAGGACGATTAAACGGGGTAGAAATAGACACAGGCCAGCCCAGCCACAAGAAAACCGTCATTACCCAAGCAGCCTGTACCCCAAAGATGTCACAAACGTCCCCGGAGTTCGTTCGAGTACACTTTTCTGGGACGGCGGTCCCCAAAAGGCCGTCCCGTTGCGAAAGATTATTGTGGATGAAAATGGTGACAGCAGCGGAGTGTGGACAGAGCCCCGGTTCTTTATCCTTGAAGAACATAGTCAGCTGCTTCGAAGCTCACCTTATAAGCTGGTTTTACTTTTCGCACTGCGAACACATATCCTCCGGGTTGAGGACTATAATCGTTCTTGCGCTGTACCATGCTGTCTGTATACCATGGGTTTACGAGGGATAAAGGGAGAGGCGCAGCGCAGTCCATCTCCTCTTCTTCGCTGAGCATTCCTATAGCTGGAGCAGGGTAGATGATTCAGCGCGCTATGGGAATCGTCATTCATTTTCTGGTATTGGAAGTAGCAAAGGGAGTCTCAATAACGAGCGAGAGACCCGACACTTTTGAGAGCGCCCTGGACAGCTTATTTGTTGTTACGGGAGAGGTTTGCCTGGACAGTTTGCAGTATATACAAACCCTCAGCTGAGTGAGGGCGATATACATTGTCTGCTGTCTGATAGAGCGAGAAGTGTGATGTTCGCTCGTGATCAAAGCTCCTGTGCCGTCGTAAACGTGCCAGTTATTCGAAATGGACATTTAGATTTATCCATTCATAACTACGCCTCTCTAAAGTACGCGTGCACTGAACCCTGTGTGAGAACGGAGACGTCGACGTTATCGATAGAGCTATTTCTACCAGTCTTTTTGGACGGCATCGTTCCCTATCACTTCATTCCCATCTAATCTGGTCCAGTGGGTAACATCTGTATCTGCGCAAACTATGCGAGCAACGATAATCAACGCGCGAGGCTAGTTAACCGAAATGCGTGATAACACTCGAGCCTTCTGTGATAACATTGTTATGCGTCAGTTTGAGTGGTGGTAATTCTTTACGGATGATAGTGCATTGCATTATATGAATGGCGGGCTGCGTAAGTCTTGAGTACTTGAGTGTTTGTACTTGAGTGAATTTTATCGTCTTGGCGCAGTATGAGCATCCGTTGGCGTAGCGCCATTAAACACCAAACCAATCATAGAATACATCTCTATACTTCACCTCTCTACATCCAATCTCTACTAATTCCCCCCCTTTTTTTTTCTTGTCATGCAAGATCAAAATTGATTGCGAATAAGAAATCTCGACCGAAACAGGCAGATGAGACATCCAATAGTTCTCTACGTACTCATATGGGAAACCAAGTCTGGAGACAACACAGGCAACGTTGTCGTTAGCTCCGAACACCCCCACGTCAAGAGGAACGTGACGGGAGCTTCATATTTTGCCCATGTTCTGCTTGTCCGTACTAATATAGGGTGCACACGGTATAGGGCATAATTAGGGTGCCCCGATGTGGGGCCGCTCTCTATAGATGGACACTCCTGCAGCACCATTTATAGTGCCATTCTCAGTCTGACAAAATTAAACGGATGTTCGGGCGAAATTTCGTTCCCCCACTGGCTTCGAATAATTAATCAGGTTTTCTAGAACGTCCCTTTCGCAAGAAAGAAGGTAATAACAATCAATCGTTCAAAGGTGGGGGGTGGGGGGGAATGGTCTATAAAGCTACAACTTCAACGTACTATCTTTTGCAGCTCCTCCTGCGTTTGCAGATCTGGATAAATCGCTGGTAACAGTCTTCCTAAGCATCGTGCCCCCCCCCCCCCCCCCTCACGCAACACAGGGGCTAAATGACGTATTGCCCTAATCTCGAGTGATTGCCCTTACTTATTTTTTTCTGTCTGTATTCGACTGAGGTGTGTGTGGTCCTGCACGTCCGTCGAGCGAGTCCTTGTGCGAGTGATAATTGAGATGAAAATATAGCTACATCGTAGCATCGCGCGAAGCACCATACATGCTCGGTAAAAATCGTATCAGCCGAAATTGCATCAGACTAAGGATGTCGCGAACTTTTTTAGAACCGCAAAGTTCGAGGTCAAACCCTGGGCTTCGAATGGTTCGACGGACGAACCTTCGAATTGCTTGCGAAGTTTGAGCAGGTTCGCATGGTTAGATGTCATTTCAGAGGGGTGGGTGGGGGAGTGACAGACTTGCAGCGCTACAAGGTGTACTCAGTTTTATGGTCCATGTGGAAAATCAACGCGGGCCGCAGTCGTCAAGCACATTTCCTTTATTCATGACAGGGCAAACTAATTCCCCCCAATCTCCATGAAGTGGTATGTTCCGGTTGCACCCTCCACCGACTGGGTAGCTTACTTGACTGGGAGGACTAAAGCTCTGCATAAAACATATAAATGAGTCAATAGTGAATATTTTTATATATGGCTCATTCTTTTTTTTAACTCTCTCATCGACCCTACGATGCCTGCTTCGGTGGCCCAAAGGAAGGGACACGTACAAACCGCTGCCATATTATGTGTACTCCCGAACGCCTTTTGGGTTCGTCTTCGCGTTCAGCAGTTTTTCTCTGAGGCATTTTTCCGGGATAGAACACTGTCTATCGACCAGACGATCACGTGGGTGCGAACGTCGCATCCGGCTATCGATCGTGTTGCATGCACGCACGCACTTCCGGCGCTGCATTGCAGTGCACCCCGAGTCAAGCGGTGGCCACATGCTTAGGTGGAAAACAGATTATCGATAATGCGTCTTTATGGCTTTCTGCGTGTAAGCAGGCAGGGTACGACGACAAACCCTTTTGATGTACTGGAGTAAAATGGATGGCGGTTCAGTTATACTATAGAGTACCCAAAGACAGGGGGGGGGGGGGAGGTTCAACCCCCTCGAAATTGTACCTTTGGTAGTGATGCATTTGGAAGGGGGAAACAACGGGGAAATGCTCCTCCCCGTGTAAAGTTCACCCCCCCCCCTCCCCCCGAAATATTTTTCTGGCTACTATCCTGCCCACAGAGACACTAAAAGCGCAGCGGAGCCTCAATGCAACTGGGGGTCGTTCGTTACTGCGTATACCCAGAACCCAATCAGTGTTTTGGGGGGAGCACGAATAACGTGGGTGTTACCAAAACTTGCCTCAAAGTGAAGAGCCCCCAACGTTGCGATATAGAGCCACGAAAAAGTGAAAGAAACACGCATCGGCCAGTGTAGAATAAATTCAACGGCGGTATTTGGGAGAAAAGTGTGTATTTTTCGGACTAATCGAATCAAGTGAATACCGTGGGCTGCCGCTTGATGGTGCAGAAAAACGCAAGGTGCATGCTTAGTGTGCCTCAGCATCCTAAAGGTGCTTGCGTTCTGGGTTGCTCTAGGGAAGCCCTCTTCCAAAACTCGCGTCGCCTTCGCTTGCGCTACCCTACTGACTTGACGACTTTCACATGAGGGGGCGGGGGTTTTAGACCCATCTCGCATGGCTGCCGTCGCGTATATCATCTAATACTATGTATTCATATCAGAACATTTCGTGTGAAATCCCTAGATGAAGGTTAGGAGACGGTGGTGGTGGTGGACGGATTCCCAAGCTCCATGTTACAATTGTATTGCAGAGTCTGTGCGTACAAGGGGGTACTTTTTTATGGAAAGTCAAAGGGAAAAGAAAGTGAAGTGGGACGCGGCGAGGAAGTAGGGTGTCAGTAAAATGAACCTCCCTGTATTTACGTGAACGTACGGATGTGTTTGTACCCGGGGTCTGACTTTCCGGTAAAATACCTTTCTCAGATAGGGGGGGAGGGGGGTTGTTGGGTGCCATTTTTGAGTTTGACTCTGTCTATGTGTATCTTTTCGTTGTCCCTAGTCTAGGGGCTTTACTGTTATGAATGCTATTTTTCAATCTGTAGTTCGGGGTGGAAAAGGGTGCTATTGATACATTCGGGTGTTATCGGGTTCTTTCTTTCTTTCGAGCCAGGCAGCCCTCAGTTAGAGTACATCTATTGGTCAGACATATATACCTCGGGATTTATAGTGAGAAACAGCACTTGTTGTAACAACAAATGTGCTTCGCGCAGTTTAGTTTTGCGCTCAAATAATATTTACATTAAACATGGGTACAGATTGTTCCTTAATAGTGCGCGTGATACGTGACTGAACTTTAGGGAGAAATCGTGCAACTCTAATTGATCCTAAACTGATGCGGGAGGGAATAATCGTAAGGAATCGGATTTATCCGATATCCTCTATCAGCTCCCCCCGGGTGTCACCCTTGCGTAAGAATATGAAAGCTAATGAGAAAGTGATCTACTACCTCGCAGTCACTGATCTCTACGGGACGAAGTAAAATCGAATTAAACTTTTATCGCGTGATCCGTTCGTCTAACTTATGACCTCTGATGAAGGGGTCAACCAACTGAAGCCTGCTGTCTATATCGATCAGCTGAACTTCAACAGTGTACATGCCTCTACGCGTTTGGAGTCGCAAAGAAGGAATGGAAGAGCTTCCAATTCTGTTGCAGCTGGCACCATACAGTTACATCGGAGCATTATCACGGCATGTCATAAACGAGTCACGTTTTTACAACCGAGATATGGCTGTCTCCTACACGAAAGCCACGTCTTGGAAGGACTTCATCATCATATAAGGTGTAGGGAAAATGGAACAGTCAGTCAAGTAATGAGCTTGACGCGTCTGTTCTAGTTATTCGTTTTCCTGCCTACTGTCGTCGTAACCGGGCTAATAGCCTCGTGCAACAACCTTGGAAAAAGTTGAACAACATCAAGTGAACGCTATAAGTCCATCAAAAGTTTGTGTTTAATCTATGGAAGCCGAGCAAAATATACTCTTGGATATCCGTCTTCTCTGGTTACCTGTTTACGATTTTGACCTCCCTGCAGCCTGTAACCGGAATGGAGACTTTAGTACAGGTGTAGTCGACAGGTAAAGGAATCTTTTTTCTTTTCCGTTACCATCTCCGTTACTGGCCCTTATTTGTTTCTGTTTCAGTTTTGGTTACCACCATCGTTGCTTTCGTTTCCGTTTCGGTTTTTGGTACCGCCCCACCTCCAGCTTTTTGTTTTCCTTCCTTCCTTTTTTTTATTTTAAAAAAGAGCATTGAGACCGTGACGAAACTTAATCCCTCTACGTTCTGAAGTCTATTTTGAGGACTTCAGGGATACATGCATACAAGAGACAACGTTTATTCAAAATACACATATAGGTACGTGATTTCCGTGAACAGCTAATATGAACATGGTTTCCAGAAATGTTACTCACGCTTGCAACTTCCAGGTCACCATAAGCGTATATATATAAGAACTATGCGTCTTCTATACTGTATACTACTTACTTATATGTTCCAGTTTGATAGTTCATTTTAGTTTGCTTAATTAAGGTTTATTTCATAAATTTATCTACATGATATGGTAAAGAATTGCAATAATTCGGGTCCTGCGGAACCCGAATTATTACCGTAAATTATTGTCGTTTCCGTTTCTGTTTCAGGTATGCTAACTGTGCGATTTCTGTTTCTGTTGCCGTTACCTGCTATATTTCCGGTATAATACCGTTTCCGCTTCTGTTGCCTTTCCCTGGTAGTCGAAGTCGTTCGACCAAAGACCACTGTCTTGCGAGGAAGTATTTAAAAAAACAAAACAAAAACTATGTAAACAAAATGCGATCCCAGGTAATTTGAGTGTAGCAACCTGCGAGTTTGTTGTGCATCTAAATATAGACCGGCGTGCAATTTTCTTCTTCTTTTCCTCTTGTCTTCTCCTGAGGACATGCGGTGCCAAGAAAACGATGTCCTTGGTTTTCTGAGAATAGGTGAAGCACGACCGCTGCAACTGTTACATGAATAGTATTTTTATAAACGGTTTCGTATGATGCGGTTTCAAATGCATGAGGAGCGCTACGTGCCGCTTGACTTACGGACTGTACGAAAACGCCAGATGAGTGGCTGGATATGTTTCCAGTACTCAAGTGTCCCAAAAACACATGTGTGCACCTCATACATAGAAGCGTAGTTTTCGCATCTCGAGCCATGAGTTACAAAAAGTGTTGATCATTGAGGAAAATTTTATATGCAACATCAAAGTGCAAGATACGATGACAGCATACGCAGACGACACTAGTGTGCTGCCTTTCTCAAGGCGGACCTGCCCCACGTGCAAAAATGCGTACAGAGTAATTTTGTATCCTCCTTTCTCAGAGTAAGTATTTCGTTCGGAAATTTGACCCTTTTCCGCGACCTGATGGCTGGAGTGGCAGGAGGAAACAAGAACAGAGCCACGCAGAGCGCAAGAACTCTTGGCGGCGGCAGCGAACCGTGTGGTCGATGTGGCGCCGCCGAACGCTTTCGGATCTCGAATCTCGCTTTACATTCGTATTCGCGTACATGCAACTGCATGCAACCAAACCACACGCAACGGACAAAGTCCTCTCAGTCAGCTCTACGTCAGTCAGACGACTTTACGTCATATCGAATCATAGGAACTGCTGCATGCGGCTGGAGATATGCGCTTGCAACATAGCGGAAACGAGGTAAAAGTATACTGTGGCTATATACATGCGGCAAGCTCTAGTTCGGGATATTGTCCTGGATATCTGCAGCTTGCGAAGTACTCGCTGAGGTCCTGGGATCCGCGGTGGAAATTGTATGCTGTCATAGCGTCATAGTTCCAATGGAGTATATATGGAGCGCAGGACGTTTCACAGTCCCAGGTAGCACTATTGCTTCTTTTTAGTCTTTCTTTCTTTTAGTCGTTGCGCTGAACAGCCTCTCTACTTCGGCGTCGGACCATGGTAGGATCTTCCTGTGGTAGGATTGTTCTGGGACATACGCTTCTGGGCGCTGTTTCATCAATTTTGTAAACCGGGAACGAAACCCCCAGTTTCCTCTCCAGCCTCCAAATCAAAATTCCTTCCCCCAGGCGTCGACACCAACCCTCTAGATCTGGAGGGAAATCCTTCAACTTGGCAACACTGTAGAACACGACAATGGACGTGTCGCCCCTAGTGGCGGAATGTCGAACGTCGTATTTTACCCCCTAACAAACATGGCGATGCTTTTCGGATTGGCACCACGTCGCGTACGTGTTAAACTAGCAAGAGAATATTGCAAGAAGAATGACGAAAAAAAGTGAAGTCTCATTGTAGTAGTGATTACGAGCACAAACGCCAAGTCGCAGCCTCAAACCAGAGCCGGCTCTGCCTCAAACGTCCACGTAACGCCTTCTGGAGGCTGCGCATGCGCCAGTGGTTTATCCAGAATCACATGCGCGGAAAGGTGTTGGAAAAAATGTGGAGGAGGTAATTATTATAGTTACGTCATTACAGCTTAACATATCATTACCGATGTGTGTCTAGAGCTGAAACGGCAAGGGCATCCACTGTAGGGGGTACGCAGGTGAAAAGGTTACGGGGATGTCACTGAACATTTGGGGAATGTAGGGGGGGGGGGGGGGGGGTCTGGATAAATCACTGGCATGAGCTCACTCTGATAAGGTCAATTGAAAGCATTGAAAGCTGACGTGGCCAAAACTTTTTCGCAATACATGGTCATTTTGCTATAAAAAATTTCTGTCGCATAAAATTTAATTATTTCATACGGTTCCACAACAAGGTGTCACGGAACTTAAACCAAGAAAAAAATATAAAAAAGGCCTGGTAGAATGGTAGAAACCAACAGAACCTTGTATTGCCCTTATTAATTAATTGAGATTAGATAGGCAACTCGTAGATAGCCTTCAGAGATCCCAGATAAGTTGCTTGCAATCAAGCAACTGTTTTCTTTCCCGGCAAACAAGAAAGGTGTAACGCAGATCCATGACTTTATCCCGGCAAACATATGAAAGGGATTTAATTAAGTGTTGTGACTGAGACAACAAACAGGTTTGGAGAGGAAGTAGCCTTTAATATGACCGAATGGTCCTAAAGTCAGAGCCGAACTAATGACTCTCGCGCCGATGGCGCGTGGCTTGAACCAAGGCGCGGGACCGTCCTAATGTGAGGCCACGCACATCTGCCCGCTGGGACATTCCATCATTGCCGGTCAGGACTCATGTAGAGGAACACCACCTCCTCTACATTTGGTGACCCGAACAGCGAACACCATGTTCGGCGTAATTCGGCCATTCATCACCCTAAATTTTTCGGCAAGCCAGCAGCAAACCACCTTCTGGCAGGCAAGTCGCACCGGTACCCCAGTTCCACCAGGGACCCGCAGGGAGATCACAGCAAGTTCACTTTCCGGCCTCCACCTGCTTCGTGATGGTCCTCCCCGGCACTTCTCTGGCGACAACCAGCATTCACGATCTCGTACTAGTCGCCCACTCAGCAACAATCAACGCTCGGCAGCAATCACTCAACGCACTCAGCAGACACTCAAGCATCCAAGCCCTCAGCATTCACATCTCATCACTGGAACCCGCCCGGATCGCAGCACTCTTGTTCCCGCCATCCCGCTGCTGCTGCATCAACAGCCACAAGCACAAGCCGTGTGTCCAGTCGTCCACCATCCATGAGTCGTCCTCATTCTCCTCTTCATGGTATCGACGCGGACCTCAACCGCATGCACCGCTCCGCGTCTGAGGGGAGTGATGTGGCGGCCCGTGGACGACGACGTGCCTCTGCTGCCGCGCGCCTGGCAGCCAGTTCTACCGGCACCGTCCCACGTCCGGGTCACCAGTTGTTGTGCCTGAGACTACAAACAGGTCTGGAGAGGAAGTAGCCTTTAATGTGACCGAATGGTCCTAAAGCTAGAGCCGAACTAATGGCTCTCGCGCCGGTGGCGCGTGGTTTGAACCAAGGCGCGGTACGAGAATTGGTAATGGGGCTGCCACATAAGCAATATAAAATGGCACCAAATCCGAGAGACAGCAAGTACCAGGGGTGGGGTATGAAGCCACGTCTCTCGAATTTTATCACTATACCACCTTGCTCGCAACGGTGTAATTTACTGCATAATCACTGTGCTATTCATTTTTCTTACTATGTATTTATTTGTTTTCAGAGCTACATGGGAATCCCTCCTCAAGTTGGTGAAATGTGAGATCATCAGCTTCAAGAAAAATGAACACCTGGATTCGTATGTGCTTAGGTAAGATGATGCCCCAAGTCACCTTACTCCCTTGGTTTTGCATGGCTTTCAAGAATGAAAGTGTATTTATTCAGCAATACAATTTTCAGGCAGTAGAGGAGCCTAGGAATTCTTAAAACCTGATTTTAGTCCCAATAAGGGAGTCCTGATCCTTTTAGGTCTGCTAAGGATTCATGTTTTAGAATAAGTACAATACAGTCGCCACCGATTTTTCGGACTCCAAAAATTCGGACTTTCCATTATTTAGGACAAAAGTTGTGGCTTTATCAGACGCCCCATTGAGCCAATGTATTTTGACGTCCGAAAATTCGGACCATTTTTCGAAGTACGGTTCGATTTTTCGTATATATTTGCCTCGATTTTTCTTCTTCTCTCCCTTCGCCTTTGCTGGCGGCGCGCGGAGGCTGCGTTTACGCGCGCGCACCACTGATGAGGTTATGCACACGCGCCACAAGCTATTGTTCGATATAAGAAGTGAAACTACGAAATGATGTCCGCGCCTTCAAGTGATTCTGAGAGTGTCTCGATCGAATTCGTGGATACTGACGAATGCGATGAAGACACGAGCATGTCGGCCGCACAGACACCCGCTGAGACCGCGACCTTCAACGGTGACGGCAGTACCGTCAACATCGTCTTCGACGTCGACGATGTCAGAATGATCCAAAAGAAGATTGTATCCGATGGAAGATTACATCCGGAAGCTGATAAAAAGTTCATGCACGAGAAAAGGAGCGTTATCATGTTCATCGCTAACTGCGCAGCACATGACGCAGTACAGAACCTCCAGGCGATACGTTTAGAGTTCATGCCTCCGAATACAAGTGTCCTGCAGCCCATGGACCAAGGAATCATAAAAAATCTAAGGTTCTGTACCAGCTCTCGCGTGTTGTGCTATGCTACGAAAACGAAACTTAACGTTACGCTTGCCGCCGCGCTTAATATATTCGTGCCGACTCGTGGGAAGCAGTGAAAGGGAGTACTATAGCGAACAGTTTTCGTCACGCCAAATGACGTCATAATGTTCGACAGCGCCACGAGTTTGGTAGAGTTGAACTATGTTCAAAGCTAGTGGTGAACAAGGTCGCGCCTGAAAGCCACGGTCTTGAGGGGATTACGATGGTCTCTGAAAGGGACGCGACCTTCGGTCCAGCTTTCCCCTTCCGATCTGTTTTGGTTTCGGTCTGTCTACCAACGTCATGATGACGTTTGTCGGGTAGAGGTTTATACTTGCCTTATAGATACTTGCGACCGTCGATACGCTCGGAAATGTCTACCGTGACAACATGACATTAGCCGAAATACGTCGCGACGTCATTTCTCGCATAGGCGCAGCAAAGCAGATGCGCATTGATAGTTTTTTTTTTTTTTTTACCTCTGAGTTTTCTTTAATAAAAATCATTTTGGGAGAGATTTGTGTCATTGACTGAAAATTCGGACTGCTCTATAATTCGGACCGATTTTGTGGCTTTAAGAAGTCCGAAAAATCGGTCGGCGACTGTATTTGGAAACTTTCTAATGTAAATTATTTGTACAGTCAAACTCCTTTATAGCGAACACCTTTTTAACGAAAATACCACTACAGCAAATTTTTTTGCGGTCCCGCTGGAGCCCTATAGGTCCAATAATGGGCATCCTTTTCAACGAAAATACCTTTACTGGGAATTTTTTTTGCTGTCCCCTGAGTTTCGTTGTAAAGGAGTTTGACTGTATATGCATTGATGGCCTGAGCATGTGCAGGACATAAACTATATTTGACAATAACACACTCCTTCATTGTAATACTATAGGTGTTCCTGTTCATTTTAATCAACTCACCAAACTGGGCATCACACAAATTAATCAAAGTGCAAAACAAGTAGAAACAGATAAAAAATATTTGGATGAACATGTGTGACACCTGGACTAGTTAGTATCTGGGTGATTTCACATGGCACACAGATTTAAAGTATGGCAATTGGATTAAAACAATTTAGGATATGATAAAAGGCATAGAGAAGGTGAAGATTCGTATGAGGCTTGATTATTTGTAATTGTGTCTTTGCTTACGATTTTGCTGCTTGTTATGCATCTAATAACTTTTGTTGTCGCAGGATATGAACAGAGTTCTCGCTGTATTTTACATAATATTTTGCTTTGATATGCAGCAGGCATGTTGGACATACCTGCCAGATTTGCAACTGTATGGCATGAATATAGTACCACGTATAATACTGCTTGTCGCATGAAGGAGAAGCGACTATCTGATGTGTTTGCATGACTTTTTTGCAGCCGCCACCGTGGTGGAACAAGTTGTGTGCTACAATGGCACTAGTGGTTTAATAGGATGCCTTTCACAGACGAGATACTGATTTGTTGCAGTGAAAGCAGCATGTTTGTGTCCAAGCGCTGCTTTATCCTCAAGACCTGTGGATCAACTACTCTGCTCAATGCTGTAAAGCCATTGCTGTTCCTCGTGCAGGAACTCACAGGATTTGATGCAGTGCTGGTGAGTAGATTGATAGACAGCACACATTAGTATAAAGAGTGGAGCTTTCACAAATGGGAGTCTATAGGCACCACACAGTCGGCCCAGCGGAAAGCGCGGCCATGCGACCTAAAAGTTTCCCCCTCTCCTTCTAGGAAAGTATCGCGCCCACGGGCTTCGCATGCAGTGCGTTTTGCATCACTTGAGGTTCCCTCCAACATAGGTACATTTTTTTCGACGGGATCAAAAAATGTGACTTCCACACCTTGTTCGATTATAAATGAAATCACCCAACTATGAAACTTGGCAAACAAAGCAAGCTGGGTGATGGTTAAAGTGTTGCATATTTCAAAGCGATTGATCTGGTGAGAGGAATGTTAGGAAGCAGAACAAACCAGGTAACAATTACACACGTTAATGCAAGTGAATGGCGTGCACAAGGATTGCACCAATGAGACCTTCAACTCTCAAAATCAACTTCGCAAGATTTTCATGACTGCCGATACTTCGTAGTTACTGAACCTGCTACCGAAGTACACATTTGAGGAGGAGTACATGGAATATGTGAGATCAGCACAGAAATAAGGAACATGGGCAGTACATGATGCATGGGTGCAGGCAGCAGAAGAGAGAATGGTATTCATTGCTGTTGCACCTTTGCTTTTGTCCGCTGGTTCTGCTAATATTTTAATGCTATTACTTGCAGAACCTTCTTTTTCTTCACTCTAACTAGGTCAAGGGCAATCGAGAAGTAGCGTGACAAATAGAGCCTGAGGTTTTAGGGTTTAACCCGATTCTTCCTCGAATTGAAGGTTGCCTCTTTAGGGCGAAACATGATCTTTACCCAGCAAATTGCCCCCACTGAGACATCTGTAGGAATGCATACTAACTTGTTTGGCAGCAAATGCAGTTACATCACCATCTGTACCAAAACCCATACAGTTAGTCTGAGTAACTGCGCCCAATTTCTCCCTGAATTTAGCATACTGGAAGTGTTTTCACCCGAATTTGCATGAATTTAGAGAGCACGTTTATTTACCCCCTGAATTTAGAAAAAATATTTCCTGAAAACTTCAGGCTCTAATGACAAACAATGCTTACACTGTACGCTCAAGCCTGTTCATTACAATCTGCAATAGAACAGTAACTTAAGCCCATGAACTTGTTTGTTAAAATGCACGTAAACAAGACTTTGGTATAATGATTGTTGTGAAAGCAGTTGATCGCATATAGTAATGGCAAAAAATGTGCCAAAATTGAGAAAGATCTGTACATTTATTACCAGAGCTGTATGACAGACACATAGAAAGATAATAGAACACAGCTCCAGTATCTTTGCTCCCTTTCACAGGACATCTTCTACTCACGCAAGAACTTTATGAGGCCGGAACTGCAGGACAAGCCTCACACAAGTTTTGAGGATGAGGTATGGCAAAAGTGATTTCTGATGCTGCAATATTTTACAAGAAGGGTGCTCATTCATGTACTTCTTTGGTCATTATTGGAAGTATAGGGCAGGATACAACTGATGATAAACCACTATTGCACTATTGTTTGTGCATTATGATTATAGCATTAGGCTACAATGGCTTGCGATTAAAAAAAAGAGGCCTGTTTTGTGTTTATGCTTTGACAAAGTGTGTTTTTGTTTGTGCAGACAGGGATTTGAAATCAGTTGCCTGACAGCTGAAGATGGTGGCAAATTGCACGAAAGGTTTTCTCTCTTCCTTGTGGACAATTGCCCATTTGACATCGAGCCTTTTTCCTTCTCTTTAGCCATTTGTGCATGACATTCAGTATTAATATGGAAGTTTTGCATTTGCTTAAAACTAGGGAGCGCCCAAGGGTTCGAAATAGGGGCACACTGAAACCATTCATCTGCCATTGTGTGCTGTTTTGTAGAAAGTTGCATGTGTATTGTGCTGTGAGGAGCTCAGCTGTGCATTGGAGCAGGATATGCAATTTGTCATGATATGTGCCACAGGCAGGAATGTTAGTTTTCTGATGATAGTGATGCAAGTTTTAGTTTTAGACACCACAGTAAGATTCTCCACATGATCATTTTGCTGAAGTGTTGTAAAGTGCAACTGTTCTTGAGCTATCAGCATTCACAAAATTTCTGGACTATCCCCGATATAAAATTAACTCTTAATGTGACACTGCAAATCTAACTGACAGCTGCCTTTTATGTCTGTTCAGCACTGAAAAGCTTTAGCCAAACATCAATATACCGAATTTGAAGAGGCTATCTCGTCACATTTTATTGAATTTCTGTACATGTCAGATGTAGGGGCCTTGCAAAAAGCACAACAAGGTTATTGTATTATCTATATGCTGTAATACGGTGTTGTACGGCTCGTGTCAAAGTTAATTTGAACACTGCTCCAGCCTGCAAAACGGAAACAGAAGCCCCGGCAGCGCCTAGCAGAAAATGTCGTCATAACAAGGATCACCCCTCTAGCTGTAAATACACGACCAAAACAACCTCCGCCGTTATTTCTACTAAGCACCACCAGGATCCGCAGGCCGGAATGCTGTTCAAGTTAACTCTGGTGCGAGCTGTACGACCCTTTTGCTTTAGTACTGCGCTAGAGAGGAGACAAGCATCCTGCCTCTTTCTGCCTGTTGTAAGCAATTCTGGTGCTTGATCATACCCCATTCCATCTCCTACAACTCTATTCAAAACAATCAAATCAAATCAAATCAAACGTCACTGGCCAATACAGACACTGATCCAAAAATCTTGGGCTGTATTTATGCACAAAGTGCGTCTTCACTGCACCAATGTTTTGTGCCAGACGTTACTCATTCTATTGCTATCCGAAGTGGAATACAAACAAGAAAAATTATTCGCATCAATAAGTCTATTGTATCAATGTTTATTCTAAGATTAATTATATACATATATGTACACATATGCACATGTACACATATACAGGGTGTTTGCTCTAACGTGTCCATAATTATATTTAAAGCGAGCGATAAAAGAAAAGCAAGTGGTACTTTTCTGCTACTTGAGTAAGAAACGCTTCACTAGTAGCACCTGTTTCTTAATCAAGTAGCTGAAAAGTAGCGCTCGTTTCTCTTTTATCGCTCCCTTTACATAAAATTTCTGGACACGTTAGAGCAAACGCCCCGTATACATATATGTGCACGTATGTGCATAGCTATAGCTTCTCATTTTTGCTTGTGTATCCTGAAGTTTTTAACAAGAAAAATTGATTTTTTGTTGCTTCTTGTACTTCCAGGTTGAGGTACTGGATGAGTTGCTTGGAGGTAAGAATCTGAACATTGCACCCAATCAGTGCTAGCAAGACTGATGCCTGACGGTAAGCTTTATTTCTAGATGGGGCAGCATATTGTATGGGGAGAATCAACCGTGATTGCTGGTAAGTTAGAGGCAATGGCCTTGAAGATACTGCACTCTGGTGCTCCCTACGGCAATATGCTTGCTGATAGTAAGTTATGTATCCGGTGTTGTTTGGTCCAAGATTCTGAATTGCTTTTCTGTATTTCTCATAGGTACCTGTACACCCTGAATGCTCCTACTGGGTATGGTGCAATTCAGGTTCCTGATCAGACTCTTGAAATATCCTTTTGTACTAACTGCATGTAATAACTTTTGATTGCTGCTGGCTCGGCAAACTTATTACAGTTTCACCTTACCAAGAGCGAGGTCGGGTAATCCAAATTTTTGTGCCGATTGCGAAACTAGAAATTTAGTGCAAGCATGCTGTGACTCGCTAGTCTTGACAACACGAAGAAAATGTCATATCGCAACCAAAAAAATGTGTGTACCTTCCCTCGTCTGCAATGTCCTACAGGACATTGTAAGACAGCACAGCAACGAGAACAACTCCATGTAAAGCACAGCGTTCGTGGTAAAAACATTTTCGTACTTTCCGTGCAAACTGAAGCTGAAAAGTTTATCCCCAGGAAAACCTTTTAATTTTCCACAAGGTTTGATGTGTACATCCTAAGGAAGTTACTTTCGAATGCTTGATTTCATTGAAAATTTTCTGAGCTTCTCACGTTATCATGCAAGATTTGGACCAAGATGTGATGCGGATCTTCACTCAAGAGGGAAGCAACAACTCCAGGGAGGCCACTGTGAAGTCTGGCATTGACAAACTCTACCCTAATGCTATACTGGATGAGTTTCTTTTTACGCCTTGCGGCTATTCTGTCAATGGAATCTTGAGAGGGGTAAGATTCTATATATAGCTGTCATCAAAATCAGGATCAGGGGGGTAAAAATCAGTATTTATTTCAGGAGCCGTAGAACAGGGTTAAATCAGGTGATATCGTGTGGAAAAGTAGATTTTTGGGCAGAAAATAAAAAAAGAGCACTTGTTGCATTTTAGATTGACAGGAGATGTGGGACAGCTATGCTGTGCTGTGCGTTCTCCAGTGCTCGTATTGGTGGCTGATTTGGCACTTTTCAAAGTTCATTTTTGGCTTTTTTCAGGTTTTACCCGAAAACATAGGACCCTAATTATTAATAGGCATACAGTTTGACCTCTGTTTGGGAGGTTGTCCAGACCTCTTTAGAAGAGGCACACAATGACATGCGACAGGCTTGCATACCAGCATTTCTTGTGCAGAAAACAGTCACAATTTGCAGTAGGCTGTGTCACAAAATCTGTGTTTGTGGCAGTAATGCACATAGAAACTCGTAATACTCGCTAGAAATGAGTATTCCAATTCTTCTGTCCAGATATGGTTAGGGTAAACATTGTTCTCCTTGTAAACTGCACCTCCTCGTAAACCCATTGTAAACTTAATAACGTGTTTTGCAGGGGTTCTACTTCACGATCCACATCACACCTGAGCCTCATTGCTCCTATGTTAGCTTTGAAACCAATGCTCCTCAGGTGAGTTACTACTATGCTACACACAGAGGTGAATCAAGCTGAATCCAAGAAGCTACACCTGTCTTTGCTACAATGGCAGGCATCGATAATGAAATACAATATACCTTGCAGGATAATTACCATGAGTTGGTCACCACCTTGCTCAAGATGTTCCTGCCAGGGAAATTCATCATGACGTTGTTTGCCAACAAGGTCAGTAAAGTTTGCCGTAGTGTGGCAGTGGCAGTGCAAGGGCAACACAGATTAAGCAGATGGGAATGCAAAGAGCAAAGCAATCCTGTGCACTTGCAGCAATTTTGCTTTGGCTAATTTGGTTTTTTACTCAATTCAGCAGCATTCAGAGTTTCGCGGGTTTTTGTGTGGTTTAATTGTGTTATGTATTCTTGGCAAAAGTGTTGTAAGAAAGTGCTAGTTTGTTCTCCTCTGTGTCAGTGTCTTTTCCGGCGCTACTCTGCCACAAGTATGTTCCAACACGTTCAACGTCTCACCTTGTTGAAGTATCGAGGTCTAGACAGACGTTGTGCCCTATGTACAAGATTTTTGGTTACTCTTAGTCTGCAAACAGCCTGTACACGACTATGATATTTGGCGTACATTTCCTGGTAAATTTAACAGACCCTGCACTGAAAAGACTGCACGAACCTCCGGCACTGATGGTAGACAAGGTTTCGTTTAGATGTCACACCAACAGCTGGCCGCTAAGCACACTATCCTGGGATGCCGCAAAACATGCTAGTAAGGAAATCAGACTTTCCAAGATTAACTGTGTTTATTCTGACTTACAGCTGTCAATGGCAGCCAAGGGCATGAAGGAGAACTGCAACACAGAGTTCCGCAGCTACAACAGGAAGGAGTTGCAAGTGTGCCGCTTCAACTCTTACGACCTCACTTACGCACTGTTTGCAAAGGCGCCCAGTTGAGGCCTACAGGGATGCCTGTCTGGACATACCTCTCGTACATTTCTCCTCTTTGGAGTCCTCAGCTAAACAAAGCATAGAAGAGCCTTGGACAGGCTCTCTCCTTCCTCTCGCGGCTTCGGAGGTCGCGGAGGAACCCGCGGCGACTAGTTGTACGTTGCTGCATCACAGGCCGGTCACCCGGCGCACGGCAGCGTGAAACAAGTTGCCCACATCGGTCTCTGCAGACTTGAGAGCAAAGCAGAGGCGATAACGGAAAAAAAGGCTGCCAGAAATGTGCCTATTTCCAGCATTGAGGCACAACATGCGATCAGTCGCATCAAGTGATGCGACCGTAGTGTATAGCGTAGGTTTTGGTAACGTATGAGATTTTATCAGTGTTTTAGCATGTACTATACTTGTGTCCCACATGAAGGGTATTCTTTAACAATGAGGTATGTCCAGACGAGGCTAAACAGTGCATCTACTCGTCTCAAAATGTTGAATGTATTCTGTAACGGCTCTGTAAATGGGTATTCCTAGTGTGGAGTGCCAAAGGGAATCTTATTAGCTTTGCTTAATTTGACACGGCATAATGCTTCACAATAAAGTTTGGTTACGAGCAAGCTACACTTGTATCTGTTTCTACATGTGATCATTCTTTGAAAACAGCATGAAAGGAACTTCAGTATCCAAGATATCGTTTATGAATGATAATTGCGTATGTACAGATTCCACAAACTAAAACACATTTTAAAGATTGCCACCCCAAGCAAAATTTGCGGACTCCAATGCCACGACCCTGAGGCAACCCCCACGCCATCTATTGAGAACTCAAGCAACTACATCAGCCAGTGGAACGACCTACGACCGACAGAGGTTGTCAAATCGTCTAAAATGCGTAGTTGGTGCATCCAGGAACACTACAACGTAAACCAAACATTCGTAGAAATTAGCTGGGTGCAAGGTACTGCACGCAGCAGTGATACGAAAGAGACTTTCACGGCTTTTGTCGGAGCAGACGACGCGGAGAGAGGCGAACAGATGGCACAACAGACCAATCCAGACACATGATGTTCGTACATGTTACAACTGTTGAAACCATGATTTGAACTGAACTAATCAGGAGCTACTGCCACTTTTTTCAAAACATGTTTAATAGCAATTAGTAATCTGTCTCATATGCATTACATAGTACTTCAATGTCACGTGATACCTGTCTACCAATCTGGAGTGGCCTCGACTGGCTTCGCGTGGAGCCGTGATCGCGGATATATCGATCTTTGAAATTCACCAAAATGAACAATATGACGAACTGAGACGTAATTGCTTGCGTGCGTCATCGCAAAGCAAAGTTCTACCTGGTGATACATAAAAATACGGTGGTTCCATTTCACTTTACAGTTGTTTTAACAATTCCTTTTCTTTCTTTCGTTCGTGTACAGATTCAGCATTTGTGCCAGGCATTCCTGGTATTGCATGATCACGTATTCATCTGAAAAGCGGCGACCCCTGAAATTTTGTATTTGTACAATTACTTTCATACTAACAAGAGAGATTACAGCAGTTCAGTGCACTGGAAAGAGTAATTTCAGTCTGCTTATCTCCAGGCTGCTTATCTCCTGCAGCAGCTGAGAACTCTGACAGTATATATTCTGAATCAATATTTTCTTGCAATGCATTCACTTTGTCATGAGAGACCAGTTTTAGAGCTAAGTTAATGTGAGTCTTTTAGAAACATGCTAAGTTGCTACATTACAATTCCTCAAATACTATGAAGCAAATTTATAGAAGCATGTAAATTGTTGCTCTGGGCATACCTAATGCCAATCAAAGCATTGCATTTCGCAGTTTCGCAGGGAGCGCCTGGGAAGTACACATCACAACTAATTACAAGTGTATGTACATACATACTCACAACTCTCATAATATTGAACTTTAATAAATGCACAGTTTCATAAGTGAACTTTAAAGAGGTGATCACAACAGTGTGTAGTCACCTGAGGCACCTCTAAAGGTGTACTTGTAGTCCACATAAATCAACCCAGTTTCGTTAACTGAGAGTACAAATTTGCCGAGTACACCTCACTTTATCTTCAGTAAATGCCACATCCGTTGTTGCACAAGAGATAAAAACAAGCAAGCCATTTTCCCTATAATCACCTACACTTTTTCTGTTCCACCCGGACAACCCTCAGTTGGAGTGATTGTGGACCAGATGCTTAATATGCTGTACATCTAACTGGGCAAGTCGGAACAACATTTCGACCACCAGCACATGTGTGGATGTCATATAGATATACCCATACGCTGACACAGAAGTCCTAATACCAGAACACTTGCCGAGAATCCAATTTCTGCATGGGAGACCCACGATAAATAGCCTTTATGCTGTTTCTAATATTCTGTTCATGAGAAGAGGATCTGTGCAAATGGGAAAGGTGCCACCTGCCAGGATATGCCTCAAAGTAGCATTTCCCAGCCTTATGGCAAACGTCATACATCTGTCTGCATTCCTTGGCTGTTGGACTGCAGCTGTTCACTGACATCAAAGTTAAGATAATATATACCATGATATAGGAAGCACGGAACAATAGTCAGCCAAGCATATTTTCCCGATTGACTGTTTAGTGCATGCTTGAGCATTCAGTTAGGCTAACTTGCACAAAGGCTACACATACGTCATTACGATGTACAGACATGAGTAACACACTACAATGCAATGCAGTCAAACCTCGTTACAACGAAACGCGACATAGCGAAATTCGCGATATAGCGAAATAATCTGGATTCCGCGGCAGAGGGCCATAGAGATCAATGTATTTTAACTCCCGCTACAACGAAACACTTTTCAGCCGCCGCCTCGATACAGCGAAAGAACGAGATAAGGTTTATGACCCCAAAGCCGACTTTAGGGTCATGAAAACAAAGGGCGCAAGCAGCGCCCTGTTCCCGCGGCGAAAGATGGCACGCGCGATTAGGGTCGGGAGGAATCTGGTGCCTACAAAAGGAAATCTGAGTCATTGGAAGGTTAGGGATTTTCTTCCGAGGCTTCTCCTTTTCGCGCTTGTTTTGAACTGTCCGGTTGCAGCCAAGTAAAAAGAGCACGAGACGCAAGGCGGCAGACGTGAGAAACGCTTCGTTCGCGTAGCGACGTAAGTGATGAAATCAGCCTAGATGATTTTCTTGACGGGGACAAACATGCCGTAGCAACGGAGAGCCTTACGGAAAACGCACTGTCATAGACGTAGAAGGTTTGCGGGAGATCGCAACACGATATGGAGGGTTCGGCGGCATACGAACAACGCGTGACACCGCGTCTTCTATAGGCACGACGCAGACGCGTATAACCGGCTATTTCACGCAAGAATAAAATACCGTAGGTGCACTTTGGCGCTGTATTTGTAGTTGTTGTCATTTTTCACGAAAAACTTTTCCGCATCGTAGCGGGAGTTATCGACGCTTATGTACAGCGCGCGCCCTCGCAAAGGTCGCGATCCCTGACCTTCAATTCGGTACAACGAAATGTTCGATACAACGAAAGAAATTGCAGTCTCCGTGGGTTTCGTTATATCGAGGTTCGACTGTACTTGCACTGATAGAGCTCTTTTATGTCCCCGTTAAGTCTCCATACCTTTGATTTGTCCATTGTGCATGTTTCCTTTGCTGTTGCATCACGTCCTCATTATTGTTGATTGCTTACAGACTATAAGTAAAGTTCAGACTCTTCAGTGTTTTCATTTGGCAAAAATCGGGAGGTGCTCATCGGAGCCCTTAATTCCCGGAATATTTTGAGCTTTTTGGACATTCTCCGACAGGTGTTTCCGAAAAGTCAAAATTTTCCAGAAACTTCAACCTCCGTTAAGCATTCCCGATCATTGCCAGATGAAAACACCTAAAAGTCGGAACCCAAACTATAAGCAATCAACTATAAGTTCACTATAAGTTATAGTGAACATCTCCGTGACTTGTGATAGGTCCAGTACAAACAGCTGTCACTACATTTACGCTATGCATGGCTGTGATCAACTCTCCCAGCTGCAATATTTCGTCAAGCAACACAAAGGATACATTGACTGGCTGAGGTGTTGCAGCTGCCAAACAATAGAAAGGGCACAGGGCATAAATACAACTTAATGTAAACTCACAGATCAGGAACAATGCCCACACAGCATGTTCAAAATGAAAGAAATGGAGGAACAAAGATTACAACACTTACATTTTCAATGAGCTTTGTTAAGTTCTCCTTTGCTAGACGACGACCTTCTTCTGACTGTGACCTGCATGAGAAGGTAAAGCTGTACCTGAAATCCTGAACAAAGGAAAAGGTGAACTACCATCTGCAGCAGCTTAAAATTTCCAGTGCAGCTAAACCAAAATATACCTGTAAGTTTTCCATAAAATAACTGAGCCACTTTGAGATATAAAGGAACTCATTACATGTACAGAGTACTTTCTTGATTCCTGACGCTTTCCTTGTTCAAGTCAGCCATAATCTTGTGAAATTAAAAAAATAAAAAATATTGTTGAGAAACAATGAAGGCATGCAACAAACTTTTTTCTTTAATTTAGCCATACTGAAGAATGTAGGGAATGGAAGCTTCTGCACAAGATATTGCAAAGTGCATCACAAAGATATGCACTATTTTTGAGGTACAGCTATTCAGTTTTCTTAGGTAACATCATTCTTCTCTCGCATTTGAGACCAGAGGTCCCCTTCAAGTAGTCCGCTATGACTATCTCAAGGTGGTGACGTAAATTTAGCATTCCTTGATGCAAGAGGTACTTTCTGTATGAGCCGCAACACACATGATTTCCCAACAATCTACAATGCAATGCAATCTACAGAATAATGCTAATATCACGCTACTGAACTTTTTCTTTTTTTTTTGTCTGGTCTTGTCAGCTTAAAAATCATCCTTGGAAAATTTCACGAGAGATGTGACTGCACTCGAAATGCACCAGATGTACGTACATAATACATAAATAAATAAATAAAGAGAGAGAGAAAGAAAGGAAGAAAGAGAGAGACAGACAGAGAGAGAGAGAGACACACACACACAAAGAAAAAGAAATGTCACAAACCTTACACAAAATTTGTTCTGATTTACACCTCTATGTGAACCCTACATTATTTCCATGTTGTCCTTTTCCTTGCAAGTGCTGAAGTGATTTACTTATTTGGGCTGCACAGTATACTGCATGCAATTGACATGTTGAAAGTAGAACAAACGTTGGCAAAGAAATCGCACAAGACAGTGCACAGGAATAACCAAAATATCAAGGCTATAACTGTAAACAACGCAACAAGAGCTGTCCATTATGAGAGTGTGTGTCAAGCTCGAACACGAGCAAAGCGTACTGACCCACAGAGCTCTTGCTGTGCATTGAGTTCAAAATGAAGCCTTGCCAGCCTCTCCTGTTGCTCTCGTACATTTTCCATTTTTTCAAACGTGCAGTCCTTCCCTACAAAAGGTTGTTTAGAACCATTACAGTACACATTCTAAACTTCTGGATCTCTAAATAAAATGTCTGGCATTCACTAGAATAACTTCTATTGTTTTCCTTGTGGGTACAAGCAACATGCTAGAAATAACTGAAAGAATACCTGAATTGTAATAAACAGAAAAAATTATTTTATTGTTGTATGCATGTGTTGATATATTCATTGTTGTATATACACGATTGATTACAGCTATCTTCATTATGATAACAAATCCAACAAGTCGCAGTTTTAAAAGGAAGTGGATGTGTGGTCATGGAGATTCCGAACGTACTTGACGAACTGCAAATTGATATAAAACATTTTAAGTGGTGCAAGCTTTTCTGTGAGATGGAGTTCCTGCCACTGAAGGCAACACGCAACTGTCCAAATCCTGTCAATTGGCCATTAGACACTAGCTCTGACAGAGCTAGTGTCAGTGTATATAGTTCACACATGAACTCTAATTTTTTAGTATGTTCTTGCAACTGTTTGCAAATTACCCTCTGTTCAGGCTACGGTAATGCTTCCCAAGCAAATGTGCATTGTATGGCTCAGATGTTATATTCCTCATGTTTCAAACTTGTGCGCTTTCATTTTGTTATGTTGTTCTGTTATCAGTGCTTATACACTCTCATACAACGCAGTTCATAAAAGGTAACTGCAGCACTTAGTAGCACATTCCCCACATTTCCTGCAAGACACACTATTCGAGGCATTTCGCTAATGGGGAATTAGTAACATATATATTTTTCTCAGATGATAAGTACATGAGACATGACCTGCACAAGGAAATGTAATAGCACTGAAAAATGTATAACCAGCATGACAAAACTATACCACCTCAGTGAGGAATAGTACTAAAATCCAAAGGGCTACCAGGTACACAACACAAACACAGAAAATAAGGAGACTCATAAGGAACAGTACTGGCTACGTTCATGCAGCCCATTTATGAGCTCCTCACAGAAACAGGCCTCTTCACTTTGCAATATTTGACCCATACAATATATGAAGACTTCAACAGAGCAAGCTACTCCATTTTATAGTAACTGCAATGGTGCGAAGTAATTATTTTCAAAAGGGGTACTCTGTTCACACCTCTGGCCTCTTATGTTATTTTTGCATGTAACGATTCCTCTCCTCCTGCATTTTGACTACATGGAAGGCTGCATCAGAGCACAGCTTCCAGATCTCTAGTGATGCGTTAGCATAATACAAACGTATGGCCCTGAGAAAAAGCATCACAGGGATGCACAATTGACAATACTTGCCAAGAGAAGTTCTTCCACCCCAAACTGAAAGAAGAGAATGTGCAAACATGCAGGGCCACAAATATACCATTAGTGCCATAGTCTACTGTCTCGTAGGCACCATTAGCTGGGGTACGCTAGACTACATGCTGGTGTTGCGCTCAGGAATAGTCTTACAGGGCATAGGTGTAGACACCCTGCCAGACCTCAGAGAATTTAGTCCGGGAATCTTTGTAAAGAAAGAAAGAAAGAAGAAGAAGAAAAAAAAAAAAAAGGCCTGTCACCAGATGATGCACATTTGCACTACTAGATTTTACTTCTGCGAAATAAACCCGAGACAAGGAGTACAGACAAATTTTACTTCAAGCAGCGAATTTTACGTTGTGTTGGTCGCAAAAAGCAATTTTTGTACTCTCAAGCCATCTCAGGTGTCCATAGAATACAAACATCTTTGAAGCATTTTAATGCTGGTGGATGCATCAGAGTGCATGCTGATCACATCTCTGTCAGGAATCAGGATGAAGAAAGGTTGCAAAGTGACCGAGCAGAATTGACAAGAAATATATTGTATTTCAAAGCCATACTTTAGCTTAAGTTGGCTAATGAAGAATATATGCTCACCAAATGCCTGCAGTTTCCCCGAGTGAAAATCGTGCAGCAATTGTAGAAGGCCCTGTTCCATTTGGCGCACGTCGGTGATGTCTGTGAGAAATGAATGCTGCTCACACGGAGGACGAGAAGGATCTCCTGCATGACCCTCCACCCGGGCAGCAAATGCAGCTGGTGTCGTGAATGGCCGCAGGAGGTGCAGAAGGAGGCAAGCAAGGGCAGGCCACGACAGCATGCAGGAGTGCAACATGTTCAAGGAGGGATACACATTGGCCAAAGAGCCAGGGTTGTTTTACACTTGGTGTGTGCTCTGTGAGCGCTCTTGTAACAATCACTGGACACAACATAACAGGGCCAGATGCTTCACAAGATGGAAAGGGAAAACATTTATAAGGGATGTGTACAATGCCAGTGGTGCAACAACCTGAGTGGGCATGACCCAGGATTTTTCTCAAGGGTTGGGCAAAGAGTTTAGTTCAGACTCTACTGACAACATCTGAGTATACATCATGACAACCCGTGTGTAAAGAGGGAAATTTCCACAGGTGATCTTGGTGGCCCCCTCCCCCCCGATACGCCAGTTTGCAATGTACTACATATTGTAACGACAAATTTTTTTGTTACATTTTTGTTTTTGTACTTAGCTTTCTACTATAATGTGTTTATATCAAACTTATTTTTGAATACTGGCATTGAGTATATTTTCCAAACTTCAATTAACGTAGTGAGGTTGGAAAAATGATCGCTTTGGCAACGTTTATGTAGACAGACCGGTTGAGCATGTTATTAATATGCTGAGCAATAATGTAAGTGTACAAATATGTAACGCAAGGTAGAAGACAGTACTTAAAGCTGTCACATTTATGGCACTGCATTACATTTGCTAGACATACTGGTACTTAGGTCAGGCACTGCCCAGTACTCGTGCAGCAAGTTTTCAGGGTTTCAAGCTCGGGCTTTAGCCACCGGGCACCGGGCCGGGTACGGGCTTGACCACGCCGACCATGGTCGGGCATGTACGTGATCATATTTCACGAGACTGAACAGCTGAATTTTCATGTCACTTTTTTTCCATTTGGTATGGGATATCATGGTATTCTCATCTGAGAACTATCACTTTTTAAATGTGATCTTGCTTATTTCGTGTAATGGGTCTGGATTTCACACGTGCACTCACACACATTTGGGGACGATTGGTGTGGTCCGATACGAGGGTCAGTTAGGTTAGGTGCCGGGACATATTTTGTTCGTGTGAGAGTCCGGCACGAGAGTCAGTTAGGTTAGGTGTTCTGACATATTTCGTTCCCGTGAGAGTCAGGCACGAGGGTTAGTTAGGCTAGGTGTTCTGACATATTTTGTTATCGTGAGAGTTCGAGAAAGGGGAACACCGGTGCATGCGCAATAGAGCGGAGATGAGTCTCTCTTGAACCACAATGTATATACATATCACCCACGCGCCGCTGCGCGCTGCCTTCCCAAGCAAGCAAGCACCGAGCTCAGAGCAGCTTGCCTAGCAAAGAAACACAGCCGTTCCGTTCGAGTGTACCTACAGAAACAGTCTGGAGTATGGTGTAATATTCAAAATGTGCTTCTACAGGAAACGTTGTTTCTCCATCTGCACTGTCTTATTTGTGTCATATACCAGCAACCTGCTCTCTGTAGTTCTTATCACAGTAGTGTAGTGGTACATCAGGAGTATGTATGGCGGAGCTCTACGGCACGTTAAGAAGTCTGTCATCCCTTAACGTGCCTCCCATTTTCAGAGGTACTGTTGTGCACTATAATATGCTTATGTAGTATAACAAGCAACATGCATTATTGCAATTGATATGTAACAGAGTGTCAGAAGGTACACTGATCTTGATCAAACAATGAAAACACAAAGCTTTCATGAAAGGTGTGTTATCTTCTATACCAGTGAAGATCACTCCCCAAAAAAGGTTGCCCTTCCAATAAATTTTTCGGTTGTTGCACCACCATGCCATGGAATTGAAAGCAAAGGACATAAATAAAATTATTAAAGGAAGGAAAAGAACAATAACAATTAAAACTTATTTTTTAAACCACTCACAAACATCACTCTGGGGTAAAAGTATTGAGGACTGAATATCTACAGTAGAACCAAACATATTTGTAGCACTAGGGAGTCTACACTGCATGTGAGGTACAACGTACAATATGCAATGTGCTACGGGAAAGGATGACGAGTACAGCATTGTCAAACATGCAGCAGTCCATAAACAGTGCATTGGTGTCTACATTCTTCACATAGGTTGCTCCATGCCCAATGGTGCCACTCGACACCTTCCCTGGTCGCTGTTAAAAAAAATTCACGCTGTCCCAATCCCAAACAACATTAACAAAATATTTTTCCTTCAATTATTCTGTACTGAGGATCTAGACCACTACAAGGTGTCCTACCCACGAAAGGTCATACCTTTTTTTCTTCAGTGTTCACTTGACACACGCACATTTTGTGAATGATGAAATATGCTTGCACTACCAGCACAAGAAATGCCACTTGATTAGTGGCACCTCAAAATTCTTCCTAAAACAGTTGTTACCATAGAAGATGTGGAACGTAAAAGTAGGATGTAAGGTGTATAGTACTACTTGACATTGGCAACATGGCCCTGTGCTTGGGGAGAAGAACTGAAGAAGACAAATGGACAGAACACAAAATGAACAGCACAAGACAAGACTCAAAGCAGCGCTGAAAGTTTTAATCGAGCAGGTACAAATATATAATATAACGTAAAAAGACAAGGGAGGGGGAAGGAAACACAGCTTTGCCTTCATTGTAGGCAGGGAAGGATAACGGGCGTATTTTGGTTACCGTTTCCATTTTCGTTACTGCTATATTTTCGTTTCCGTTATCCGTTTCCGATACTGGCCTTTCAATTTCGTTTCTGTTACTGTTTCCGGTAATGGAACGGTTGCTACAGAGCTGCGGTTTTGCAGAGGTTTTACGGTTGCTACAGAGCTGCCAATTTCGGTAATATACCGTTTCTGTTTCCGTTACCATTACCGTTACCCTTCCCTGATTGTAGGAGCTTCATATTCACTCCTAGAAACAACAAAGCTGTGTTTGTGTCTGCTGTTTTAAGACTTTCATTGCTGCTTTATGCCATAATTATCGTGTGCTATTCATTTTCTGACCAGTACAGTTGTCTTTTCCATAAGATCAGTTGCCTAATGTCAAGTGAAAAAGGTGGCATGTTGCTATTCTATTGCAAACTACTACACACACTTATGGTCAGGAGCGGATCCAGAAACTACCACTGTGTTGTACACGTGCAGCACAGTGAACATAATACCTGTACGTCACATACACCTCATTATTGTTGGAGGTGTAGTTCCGTAGACAACGATTACGGGCTGCAATGCCTAAACACTAAATCAATTTGTGTACCTTTCCCATTTCTCGGCGCCCGGCGGGGTGTTGATCGTAGGTCCATCTTAGGGCGCAGCGGTTTGCCGTCCTCCGTGGAAGACTCAGATAGGACTCTTGCCAACGGAGATTTAGCAGAAAATTGCCGCGACAGTTCAAAAGCACTTTCACCTCGAGGAAAGGCTTCGCTGCCACCTGCTAGGATACTGGATGGAGCTAGGGTCGAAGACGTCGTAGTGTCAGTTTTTTCTCTGTTAGTGTCTTGCACCTGAGGAGTTTCCATGGCTAGTCGTAGATATCCCACCTTGCTGCTACTGTCTTTTAAACGCAACATATGACTACGTTCACGTTTCACGAAGTACACAGTTGTGCCGTAAGTCACCTTCCATTCCGTGTGGCCTTAGGGGTAAAATACTTGTAGTTACGTGCGTGGCAGCTAACGTAGCGAACTTCGATGTTTCAACTTTCAACAGCACCAATAACTAGGTGGCGCGGGGCGCGGCGCCCACCAGTTTAACTTTAAATCAGTTGATTTGTGTGCTAATTATCTTCAAGTCTTCGGGGTTACAGCGTTAGTCCCTTACAAAATGAATGGTGCGTCGGTTCAGTGTACTATTAGCTTGCTTTTCGTTACACATACGCTGAAAAACACATCGTGGCCGAAAATAGCCGAAAGCCAGTTCGCAAGGCAGGACCGTAGCCGTCGTCTGCTATATGCAGAAAAAACAATAAGTTGTGTGCAACGTACGGCAGTTACGGAAAATATTTCTCTGTAAAAAATTGAAAAAGTGTCACCGCTACAGTCACTATATAAGCTTCGAAGCTTATATAGTGACTGTAGCCACCTTCATGCTTTCTTTAGTTGTTATCGTATCGCAATGGACATCAAAGTGGGCCGTAGCCCATGCCACAGCCAATAGTATCCAACGTATCTTGTGCATTATTTGCATTTGCATTACTAACAATTGCACTTTGCGAGCATAGACGTTTTGCACATACTACAGGTGTTGTAATATGTCAGACAAGGAAAGCAACCCAGAGAGCAAGTCGCCAGAAGCTTTGTCTTCGGTAACAATTATATCGGAACAAGAGAAACAACTTGCTTCGTCGGCGACGGCAGATTTCAACGCAGGAAGGTATTCCAGCTGCATCGAAACTTTAAACAAGCTACAGTCCTTAAGACCATCCGATGCAAAAGTGGCGCATAACAAGGCTGTGGCGACATACTATGCCTCAGGGAGAAAGAAATGCGACGAGTTCAACAAAAGCTTGAACGATGTTGCAGCTCGTTTGAGGATTAAGTTGTGCAATTCGAATACCTTTGACGACGTTGATCACACCGTCATTTTCTTCAATCAAGCTGTATTATATTACCACTCACAGCAATATCGAAAAGCTATCATAATCCTCGATAAGCTCTTCCAATTTATGGAGCCACTAGATGAGTCAATAGCCCGCCGCATATGCTTTCTGTACATAGAGCTTTGCCTCTGCTTGCAGCAACCGGAAAAGGGCATCTCACTCATATGCTACACAGAGAACCTCTTGTTCGGCAGCAAACAAGTGAGTGAGCTATCCAGTCAAAAACCTGCATCACCTGAAAAAGAACCAGAAGGAAAGGATATTGTTATGCCAGCTTCTGAAGATTCCAGTCCCAATGAAATATACAAGACCATCCTCCAGCAGTACAGAGCACGTTGCATGATCATGCTTAAATCAATAAAGGCCAGTAAGCGAGAAATCAAGAACCTGGTCAGTTCTGGTGCCAACACCACCCAGACTGTATTCCTTCGGAGCCAGCTTGAATTTATGCGAGGAAACTACAGAAAGACAGTCAAAGTTCTGAATACCGCGATTGGGCAGTCTTCATTAGACACTCGCCTCACAGCTATGTACAATAACAACATTGGGTGTGTGCACTTTTATACCGGAAAGCCAAATCTGGGATGCTTCTATTTCTCCAAGGCTCTCAAGGGTTATACCGAGAACCGCTTCAACAGTGGCATGGGAAACAACTTCGATAGCAGACTCTACTACCAACTGCTCTACAACCTGGGGCTCCAGAACCTTTACGCGGGGAACTACACATCGGCTTTTGACTGCCTCATTGAAGCGGTGCGATTTTACTCGACAAATCCTAGACTGTGGCTTCGAATTGCTGAGTGCTGTGTGTACCAACATAAGTCTGACAATGCAGCAGATTTTCAACTGAAGGACCGTAAGAAGCACATGATCCGTGGAACAGCGGGCAGTGGGTCTTATCGTAAGATAATGTTATCCGCATCAATATCCAGAGACAATTACATTCCTGTCACGGATCAGTCTACTGCAATGCCAGCCCTCACTCTGGAATTTGCAACTCTTTCCTTGCAAAATGCGTTGCTGCTACTTTCTGAGCCCGCAGCTAACACTTTGCCCACTGATACTGGTGATGACAGTGCCCTACTTGAAAACGGAGCAGTAATTACCTCAACCACATCAGCTGATGAAATTACATCGCTAAGAAATTCTGTTTTGGCTCTGTCGGCTTACGTCGCGTTATGCCTGAACGACACAGTCGTTGCCCTGAAGCATGCAGACACCTTGCTTGCGCAGCCTAGGGTTTCGGACGTGCATAGGTTGTTGGGTCACCAGTATGCAGCCGAAGCCCTTCTGTTGTTGGACCGTGTGCCTGATGCCATTGCCCATCTTAACCCTGAGCAGATTAAAGACATGTCTCACATGCTTCCCGAACTGGAGGAAATGAAAGACGGAACAAAGCAAGCTTCAGAAGAAAATGACAAAGGGTACCGGAAGAGTTGGTTCCCAACGTCAGTGTCCACGGCCAAGGTAGTCAGCCTGTACAACCTGGCTGTGGCGTACACATTGCGTGGTGAGCTCAGTAAGGCGACGGAAACGTTGAGACTGGTTAGTGTCGCTAAGGGACCTGATCCTGAAATCCCTGTGCAGGCTCTGATGCTTGCAATCTATGTGCAGTTGCAACAGGGTCATGCAGACTTGGCCAAGTCAATCATCAAGCAGCATCTTCCACAGTACAAGTAGTAGCATGGTTGTGTTGAGAAATAAATAAATATGTGTGTTGACTCGATCTGCTTTGTATAAGAGACTGTTGAAAACCGTCTACAGTCAATCTCGTAATCAGTGCATTATCCGATGCTCCGATGCAGTTGAACACAGCGTGGCCACATTCATCATTTGCCAGTGCAAAAAAATATACAAAAAAACATATTCATAAATTTTACTAAGCGCGTATTGTTTCGGCTACTTCACGCACTAGTTGAGTAATAATGTGTACACCCAAACAACAAAACCGAAACCGCAGCATAACTGCACGCTTCGCCTCATCTGGCCTCATTGCGAGCGAGTTAGCCGCGCCACGGCGCCTCTCGCCTCTCTCATGCTCTCCGTCTGCAACTCAGTTTACGCCACCACGCCACGCTGTAGCACCCCTTTCTTATTTCTTGTTTGTACTTCTACCGATTTTGCTGCTTCCTTGAGGTGCAGTCACTGCAGTTCCTTCAGTTCGCAATTTTGTTGCCATTTCAGTTTCAGGCGTTGAAGAATGTCTGCTATTCAAACTGTAAAGGTGAAGTCACTGCCCGTATTTCGTGTCCGACCGGTAGACTTTTGCATGCACGTTGTGGTTTTCGCGATACGTGCACGTGGACCATATGCGTTGACACGACGTGCAGTGGTGATAAATGTACAGGGTGTATGCTATAAAAGGTCAGTGACATTTCCGCGTGTGACAATATATCTATTTAGAGACGGACTTGTGCTGCCATACAGTGAACCACTTATGCCAGAGAAACCTACGAAAAAATTGTGGTTACCATTCACTGCGTAATAAAATAAACACGGCCTCGGAAACTTTCGTCTTCATGTGTTTCCTATGCGCAATACCGATAGATGGAGGTGAAAGTTTGCATGGTCATATTTATTTTGTTACACAGTGCTAGGTAACCACAATCGTTTCGTAGGTTCCTCTAGCATAAATTATTCACTTTGAGGCAGAGGAAGTCTTCTCGCGACAGAGGTATAGCATCAATGAGGTATCACTTCTTGCACGAAAATGTGACTGACCTTTTATAGCATACACCCTGTATATCACATTGCATGATTTAGATCGTCTGAACACTTTGCATGAGCCGATTTATAGAAATACAAATTCAAGCAACTCGGCCGATCCATAGTGCAAGATCTATCGTGCATTTTAGAAACAATAGTTTTTCGGCTGAGGAGCTTTGGAGAAAGACGCAAGCTAGGTGGTATAAATCGCACGAAGGTAGCGTTTTCTTGAGCCTTACGACACTTTTCTCCTGTCCCTGCCTTAACACTTGTCGCTGTCTCGTAACTCCTCAGGCTTGAAGAGATGCTACATTTGTCATATCACTGTAATAGTTTTATGAACTATGTTTCTATACGACCCACAAAATGTTCAGTACTGTAATCTTGGTGTTTGATTTAACTACAGACCCGTCCAAATGAATTTCCGTGTTGAGCATTAGTGCCAGTGGCTTATCCAGGCCCCATACATCCCTTAACATTTTCACCCGTGTACCCCCTACAGGGGGTGCCCGTGCGATATCAGCTTTAGACACATGTCAGCAGAGCTGTCGCGAGGCGAGATGCGCCCAGGGCAGGGCAAATCTGAAGCCCCCCCCCCCCCTAATCTATTGTTCCTGTACGAAACCTTGTAAAGAAAGAAAACTAAACGCTTATTTGCACTGCCGTGATCGTAAATTCAAATTAGCTTCATTCCCGCTTTATACTGTCGAACCAACTTGCCAGGGTCTGCCGTTCAGCGCCCTCTCTGGCGAGGGCGCCTGCCACTCTCGCACCCCCCTCGCTACGGCTCTGCATGCCAGTAATGATATGTTAAGCTGTAATGACGTAACTATAATAATGACTCTTCCCCCCTCCCCCCCATTTTTTCCAACACCCCTCCCCCCCATTTTTTCCAACACCCCTCCATGCTTGGGATTCTAGATAAACCACCGAGTAGTGCAATTCTAACAAAAATAGTACTTGCACTGTAACGCTGCTGCATAAGAATTTCATCCGTAGCCATTCCAAAATTCTATGGTTTACTGTGTGGGTTTCATTAGTACTTCAGAATAGAACAGACAGGCGTAATCAAAATCCACTTTCTCGAAACTGAAGTAGATGTTTGTAGCATGTTGCACTCTTGCTCCTTTGTTCAACACAATTCAGTTCCTTAGTAAAATGCACTAGCAGTATTCCAACAGCAGCAGACAAAGGATAGGCTAGCAACTGCAGGATCTTGAACTACGCCTGTGTTGCCGGTCAGGCGCGCCACCACTACACCAAGGAAATTTAAATTGACCATGCAGCGCTTCAAATGGAATGATGATGATGAGATGACCTTGTTTTGTTTTGTATCACTGTACAGGGCTTGGTTGCTCTCGTCACTGGAGGTGCATCGGGCCTTGGAAAGGCAACGGCTGCTCGCCTAGTTCAGCAGGGAGCCCGGGTTGCAATTTTAGATTTGCCTACTTCCAAAGGAGAATCTGTTGCAAAGGAGTTGGGAAGTGACTGTATCTTCACACCTGCAAATGTAGGACTACATTTCTGCTGTGGTGTAGAAGAAGACTGTTCGTAAACATGTCTAACAGTGAGCGTCATACGTGGTTAATCCAATCTGCAGGTGACCTCTGAGGGTGACGTCAAGGATGCCCTCAGTGCTGTGAAGCAGAGGTTTGACAGGTTAGATGTTGCTGTTAGCTGCGCTGGAGTTGGTGTGGCATTTAAGGTGTACAACTTCAACAAAGATCTGCCTCACCTCCTCGAAGACTTCACGAAAGTTATCATGGTGAGTTTGAAATTCGGGAAATTCCTGAGCAAATATGCGACAGCGTACACTCCACGGTAACGAGACCTTATTTGCCGCATAATATTCTCAGGTAAACACCGTGGGAACATTCAACGTAGTTCGACTAGCCGTAGGTTTGATAGGGAAGAACGAGCCTGGTCCTGATGGAAGACGAGGAGTGGTTATCAACACCGCCAGCATAGCCGCCTACGAGGGTCAGATTGGCCAGGTTGCATACAGTGCCAGCAAAGGAGGCATCGTTGGAATGACGCTACCGCTGGCACGCGACTTAGCACCGCAAGGCATCCGTTGTGTTGCTATTGCACCAGGTAAAATGAGAAGCATTCAAAACTACACGCGGTTGGCTCTCGTTTGACTGTAACTGAATGACAATGAAAGAGTACCATGGTCATTGTCAAGAGGGTGGGGTATGGAGATCAGACTGCATGCGGTTTATCAAAGTCTTGAGTGGGATCACCTTTCATCATCAGTAGAGCCCTGCGTGAGCTGTGGATAACCTGCACTTTCCTGAGGGTGCAGTAGAGCACTGCAGGGGCTCGGGCTTACCCGAAAACCCGAGCCCGGCCCAGGCCCAGATAGCAGTCCGAGCTCAAGCATTTGTTTCTTCACGTTGTGGGTTGGATGCAGAGGGGATTTTGAAAAAAAATAAAATAAAAATGCACGGGGTTCCATTTTGTAAGGAATGAAAGTCGAATAGTTCTGACCTGCGTTGGGTTCTAGTAATCAGTGGATTTCCTTTTCAGGTCTATTCCACACTCCACTCCTGGAAAGCCTCCCAGAAAAAGTACGCACATTCCTGGCAGACACCGTGCCCTTCCCAAAACGCCTGGGTAATCCGGAAGAATATGCTCACCTTGTGCAGAGCATAATTGAAAATCCCTTGCTTAATGGCGAGGTGATTCGCTTAGATGGTGCTTTACGCATGGTGAGCTAGAACATATACATTAATAATATTAATAAAGTAAGATAATGAAGATCTGTTACTGCTAACAGTGTCATGAAAATGAAGTCTGTTTTGTACCTGCACTGGAGCATGAGAGTTCAAAAAATTATTTACTGCTGGTGGGAGCATCAGTGTAAATCTGTATACACAAGCTTTGCCTAATATCCGGGAAAGCTTTCAAGTAAAAGTCCATGTACATTGAATGGGACACGAAGACGATGCCTCAAAGTCACGTGCTTCTAGAAATGCTCAATTTAACAACCTTTTTTAGCATTTCGAAGGACAATAAACATAGGGGTAGGCAATGTCCTGTGATGGCTGTGGAAGTACATACTCTGTGGAAATTAGGGCTGTATTGCATGCCCATAGGATGACACTACTGGCTGGTCCTCAGGAATCCAACCAACAACTTTATTTGAATGATGAGTTGGGGGGGGGGAGCTGTACAAACTTGCTGCTGTAACATTGGCAAGATAGTTGAAATGCATTGAAAATGAAACCTTTTATGCCGAGCAAATGACCATCCTGATGTGCGTCTTGATGTACATACTGTCAGTAGGCCTACATTTTTTTTCCAGCCAACGTTTCTTGCCACTCGTGTTCAGTGAGCGAGCAGATATGTCTGCAACACCTGTGAAGATTATGAGCAATCTCCACGGTACATGCTACAGCACTTTGTCTCGCACATTAGAGAAACCACGTGCACCGGACATTATGCTACTACTCACTTATAGTTTACCGAAAACCTTAAGTCCAATTACAGAACTAGATGCGTAGGAGAGCAAAGAGCTGCAACAATTACCAATCCACTACCGGTATATACTCTTGTTATCCTAAGTACAGAAATGTTCAGGTCAAGCCCTGGAAACATGCTAGGATGCTCCAAATCTAAAAGCCAGTGAAACATTGTTGAATCGAAGAATAAGAATAGGCAGTCAGTTTATTCACAGGACAAAACAGTAACATGAATGCTAAGAACAAAACTGGTGTGCCTTGTAAAAGTATGATGTAAAGATACGTGTGAAGTGTCTCATTCACTCATCATGCACAACCGAAGGCACCGACGGAGCAGATGACTTGAAGTACTCCAGGTTGGCATAAATAAAAATGTTAACCGCTACAACCGCGAGAACAATCAGTGCCTTGACCGCAAAGGAGAACCCACGAGACTTCTGCTGCCCCTCAGTAGCACAATTTGAGGGGCCTTGTGCAGAGAGAGAATTCACGGCACTCCCTGCCATCCCAAAGCCACTAAATAAAGAGAAAGAATAGCCATCACAACATTTGAAGTCTTTAAAAAAAAAGTTCAAAAGTGAGGGACCTAAAGCTCCAACCTCACCTTCTTGAACGAACCGACATTTGAACAGGAGCTCCTGTCTTGGAGAGTACACTTTGGGCACTGAATTCAAATGGCCGATGTTCAGACTGGATGGTTTCACTAGAGCTCAGTGATCTGTAAGGTTATTATATGCAGGGTACATTTAAACAATAAGTTACAGTTCTCAACCACCACAAAACTGTTAAAATGAGCATCAAAATACATGGCAGAGACATACTTTAATTTCGTGAATCAAATTTTTCGAGAATTGGGCACAGATAGGGGCACATATTTGCGGCCACTAAATTTAGCAAAATCTAGCCATCAGAGCTTGTGGCCTGATTGCTTCACTTTGTGGTACACCTTGTGTTGCCCTTACAATATTTATTTAAAGCAGCACTGCAGAGGTTTGTAGGGTAAAGCAGTTCGAATGCTTGCTAGCAACCACATGTGAAAACAAAGTTTATGATTTTATCATGGTTTTCGAAGTGTCAATTCTTGCTCTAACTTTTTTCGTGCCCTTCACAAATTTTTCAATTCGTGAAATTCATGAAAATTAGGGGTGTGCGAACGATAAGTGTTTGACAGTACTAGATCATGCATACCACGTTATCCGACATGGAAACAGGTAAATTGCTTCCATGGTACATTCCAAACATTTAACTAGTACTTCAAGAGAAACCCAATACATCAAATGTCTAACATTTTCTGATCGTTTCTTTCTATCCCCACCTTTTCATGCGCTACTTTTTTGCAATTGGACTTGTGTATTCAACGTCTATCAAGTCAAAGGAAAAGTCTTCCTTGTTATGTTCGGACAGCAGCTGAAAGCTGCGGTAGGTACTGCTACGAACGAAACTACAAAGAAGTCTGTCATGAAGGTTCATTAAAAGTGATCAATTCCAAATGTGCTGTGTGTGACACAGCATGTGGACATGGTATGTGTAAAGTGGATTCCCGGTCACACAACTTCGCACACAACATATTTGTAACATAACATCCTCTATGTAATTTGGCACACCTTACTTGCTGCACAATGTCATACTGACCCCCTCGGAGGTATCCACCCTAAGGTATGAACTCTTCATTTTGAACACAAGCAATTAACGCAATTAACACAGCCACAACAGTTGTCCCAGGCACAGGACATTGTGCTGTGAGAGGAATATGGGTGAGTGAGGGTGCTTCGTTATCATCATTTTGTTATCGCTAGGGGAGTATGGACTGCTCTAAGATGCTGTCATATAGTAGTGAAAAAAAATAGAAGGTACACCATGGTGCATAATTGCACAGCTGCAATGTGCACCCATGTGTGTGCAAGCGAAAGTCATGTGTGCTAACATTACCTAGCGAGCTCAAATGCAGAGGAAATGAAGATAATCACAGCATGGGTAGTACCACGGGTATAAATAAAATGTCTTACGTAAATAAATATAAAGTAAGTTCGCTCTCTAAGCATTGATTCGTTCATTTCTATTGCAGACGGCAGTGTATTCGAACTTTACCAGGTCTGTGCATTAGTTTCCCTTCCTTCTTGCATTAGTTAGAGACCCACCCGCATGTCGGCTTTCCCACGGAAAAGAACCAGTGTTTTCAAGTAATTCATGTATCTTATCAGAGTAAAAGACTGAAGTGAATTGTGAAGCCGTATTTGAGGAAACCCAGGTTTCAAGGAAATGTAGGGGTAGGGGCACGTTATCGTTTGAGGAAGTAAGGCAGACCAGGTTGTTCGCAGATAACTGTGTTAGTTTGTGTTCAGTCTTTTACTCTGATAAGATAGATGAATTCCTTGAAAACCCGCGTTAAAAACTTGTTTATGGATTGGCGTGGAGCTGGTTTGTTGTGTAAGGTGTGTAGGGTGTCGGCTCATTAAACCCTTGTTGAAAGTGCAGTGCGTCCGTCCTGTATCATCCTTATCTGCTTTTAGCACTCTTTTAGCAATTTTATTACATTAGAACTGCTCCACATGAAGACCCACTCGATATTACTATATTTCAGAATACTATTACATGCATTTTTAACACGTTTATGTTAAATTTTTTAGAAGTATCGTAACTTATATGTTACTTAGTGAGTGGGCAGCATCGATATCAGAGTGCTTACTGTCATTGTAAAATGACGTGTGGCACAACTAAAAAATGCCATTCGAGACCAGATTGCCATTAGACTATAATGCAAATTTTCGTAACTGTGCAGCACACACGTTGTGCACCAGAAAATGTGGTAAATGGAGTAGAAAAATTACACCATAACAGTTCAAACAAAGCAGAAGTGCAAGCTCTATGCACTTGGATCTATCGATTGTTAAATATTTGAGAAGCCAACCTGTTAGAGAAGAAGGTGCTTGTGTGCGTCTGTAAAGGTGTCCCACCATCTTCATCCTCTGTATTTTCTCTTAGCTCATCCTCTTCTTCTGTTCCTGAAAACTCCTCTTCTTTTACCTTTGGGCTTGCAACACTTCCATTCAAGAGACGTTGAAGACGCTTCTCATAAAGGTTGCGTGTAGTATCTGCAACCAAATAAACACAAGTTATAAGAGCATCTCATAATGTATTCAATCTATGAGACAAGTCCAGGAGGCCACTGTGGTTGCTGTGGCTGTAAGATAAATACACAGGTTAATGCATCAGTTCATATGAACTGGTCTGCACTCATCTGGCTAGCTTGTGGACCTTTTGGGACCGATTGGAAAATTTGCATTTTCTACATGTAACATTCTTGTATTGCAAAGCTGACACTCAAAGCCTTTGTGTGCTGCTAGGACTATCAAGTCATACTTTTGTGCAAGGTACATGCTCATGGCCTGCATAGCTGCTTTCTGGTAGTAATAGGGACTATGACATTTTCCTTGACGCACACAGGATATGTGACATAACATGAAGGGGCTCTTCGATCATTCAAGTGAACAGCATGTTATAGCCATATCAAACACCAGATTCCTCATGTTCTCAAAATATGTTTCCAACTGACGTTTTCTGACTGAAATCACAGCTGACGAATGCGGCTGCTGAGAAAAACTAACTCACCTACAATAGGCCCAACTGTATCGTCCAGACTGTGCAGCTTTTCATACAGAGCGTCATTGCTCAGGGAAGCGATATCTTCTGACACACGGAAAGGCACGTCACCGTGGTCCTATTGGGAAGCACATCATTAGGCACGTATTACAAACCACGTTACTTATGCTGCACTCTGTTCCTGTTTGTGTATTCGAGCACTGCGGAAAGGAGTGATAAATAAAGGCAACCTGCAAATCACAAGGCGGCGCAGAAGATCAGGAACCCTGACGAGGTTGAAATGCGGCCGCTGAGGGAAACGCATCGGGTTCGGCATCTCCCATATTTCGAGCAGAAGGCTGCTCTGCTGGGGCCGGTAGAAGTACAGCTTTCTGCTCAATCGACCGGCGGTAACCAACCCGAGGCTTTTCCCTCAAACTAGCTTCGCCGGACGGGTGCTATTACGCCTTACACACCCCGTGGGAGTGGCTCTCCGTATCTTCGTCACTCGAAAACCCGTGCAAACTGTCTTCCGCACGAGACCGTCGTCCAGATTCAACGTGCTTTCTGTACAGACGAACGAGTACTTCCTTCTTTGGTGAACCAGACGGAATGGAAACGCCTTTCTGCTGAAGCGCTTCTTTTAAGTCGGCTCTCGTTAGCTCTGACATTCTGCTTTTATACCGTGTTATTATTCAGAAAGTGAGTGATTGCAAAAACAAGCATGCATAAAGTTCTACGCCTCGGTGCCTAACATGGTGCGTAACCGGCAGATTATAGCCGAAGACAGAACGCCGCAATTTCGTAGTGCAACGAAGCACGAAGGTCGCGAAATAAGAATGTCATGGACAGATTTTATCACACAATGACAATAAAATTCATGTTCAGTTCGGGTTGTCTCACCACGCGTGTGCGACGCGGAAGAAAAACAAAAAAAGAGCATTTACCACAAAGCATGTCACATGAGCCGTTCCACAACTGGCAGGCGGGAAGGATTATTGTTCAAACGAGTACCTCCCGTGGGTGCCGAACATTTCCAGTGAATACTGATGCATGTCATTGTTAAGCATCCTGCTCATCACATCCCTCGTGTACATTAGCAGTTGGCATACAGAGCTCTTACCGTTTCAATGGTGGGTACATCCATTAATGCGTTCGCTGGCAAATACAGGTGTTGCAGCGTTTCTTGCTTCTTCCCGTTGTTCTTCACCAGCCTACCACCCCTACCACTGCGAACGACTTCTCAGCAGAAGCAAATGAATGCTACAACTGATACAACCTACAACTACAACCATACCAAATTTTTTGGAACGCTCAAACCTCAAACAACGACGAATATGCGAGGCAGCTTTAGCGCCTCGTTGTGGTTGTGGCGTGCAGAACATGCGTGATTCCGAAACTAAATATAAAGTGCGTATTTCTGGGCAAGGTTGTCACAGCGAATTATATGAAACGTTTTCGTTTGAGATCTTTGTTGCCCACAGGTTGACCCATGCCGTGTTCGTCTCAATTTGTGAAGAAAAATGATGAGCTTCATAGTGGGAACCACGAGTAGTTGGTAGAGTGTCGCTTCTCGAGAGGAAACAAACACCAGTGCCGGATTTACAGTGGTCGGGGCCCTGGGCAGCGCGCTAGGTGGGGGCTCTTCTGCACGATCAGTACTTTTCATGGTGCTTCATAACTGTAAATTATGGGCATACAGATGCCTGACCTCGGTGCGCGTATTCCGTGCGATATATAGGTATATGAAAAAGTTCAATGCCCAGCAGTTGGTTCGTTTATTACCAGACAGTTTCCAGAAATAATTTTTACAGCTTTTTTTTTTTTACAGCAACTTTTAGATTTTACAGTGAACATCTTTTAAGATCTCGTATCTACTGTCTTGCAACCTATTCAAGACTACGTTACGTTGCTATAGCGCAAACTGGAACCTTCGTTTACTTCCTCACTCAAAAATCGGTAATGAGCTCTGTAAAATGCTTCACTATCGAAAATGAGTGCTCACAGGAACTGCTGCTAGCAATCACATTGGGATCTATATGAAGAGCAACCTCTACATAAGGGAAAGCTTCCTTCACTGCTTTCTCCATGATCAGTGCGTAGAGGAAAGATTCTCGGCTGCCAACCTCGTCTTGCAAAAATGCCTTAGAACAGAGGCTACAACGTATACCTCCGGGATGCCGATTTCTCCAAAGAGATTCCGAACCAGGACGATAGCTCTTCATACGCGGACAGTAAGTACAGATACAAATGTAAAAATGAGCTAATGCTCCGTGGCTGCACGTGAGGCATATGTTTACAAGTCAAGCGTGCCACAATCATATACCGGGTGTTTCAGTTAAATCCCCGGGCTAAATAATTCGCGAACGGGTGCACCAATCGAAGAACTTTCTTTTTTACAAGTATCTATCCGATACCGCCTACAAGCTGCACACCGTGTGAATGAGTGGGAGGCGCTCATTATTTAAATAAAAATTCAAATGAGTTTCGTAAAAAAACAAAACTTCTAAAGCAGGGCCCTGTCGGCATTAAAATGGGTACTACCCCTTTTGGGACCTTCAGTGGACACCATTTAGAGAAAAATCTGCCACCGAAGCGGTCGTTTGTTGCAGTAATTAGTTGGTTTCGGTTTGCATATTTTGTCGCGGTTGGTCGCGGTGAAGCGCAAAAGGACGCTCTTTCACTCCCTTATCCACCAATGAATTACGTCCTTACACCAATCAATTACACCAATGAATTACGTCCTTTTTTTGTGTGTGAGACAGATGAGATTTTTGTGTGAGTTCGCCCCTGGCCAATACTACTACCGGAACCTCCTTTTCGGTTGTCGCGTGGTTCGTTTACGGCTTTAAGAACGTATGGGAGTGATACCTTACACAACAGTTAACTGAAGCGATCGTCTCTGGTATAGCGTGTTGTGGTTTATTTTGGTTTGCGGACTAGGAGTTGATGAGGAAAACGACGTGAGCTTCTTCGTCTTTGTGGGCGTTTGCTTACTGTTCGATCTGGTTCGATTTTTTGTTTGTTTTTTCTGTTCGACGATATTCAACGGTTTCCATTAAACTTGGTATTATAGAGCTGTGCTGCTAGAAATTTTTTGTCTGAGTGGAATCTTAGGTTTTCACAACATAGCGCTCGTCTTGAAGCAGCTGTAACAAGATAGACCTGGTATAGCATAGCTCAGTTCGTTGTAATGCGCTTTATTTATAACTTTGACAACATTCATCACAATGTACAGCGTCCAAAGCACTCTTCCAAGCACTCCAAAAAATACTATGTTATCTTTCGAAATAAACTTTATGTACAAGGGCGAATCACTGGCTGGTAGTGTTTAGTGTGTGTGACATATGTCGGCACAGTTCCCTTAGAAGTCGGCCCACGACGCACATTCCCCCGGGGCGTCAGTCGTGACGTTGCCCACCTCTGTGAGGCCGACAACGACGAGCCCTTTCACCAGGACCACCACCACCACCAGGGATGGCAAAACAAAAGGACTACATCTCCTAATCCTTTCTCGCATGTTGTTCCTCCTCTTCGACTATACAGTCTACACTGCTTTGAAATCCATATCCCTCCGTGGATAGTTAGCAATAACGCTTCCAATGGACACACTGCTTCTCTTCCCATGGGTGATGCATAGTATAGGTGACGGCCTTCAGGATGCCCTGATTTTTTATCAACTTGCCCACGGTATATAGGAAGTTCGATACCCAGGTAGAGGACACGCCACGCTCTCACCAGCTTCACACCTAGGACTGTCACACCGCCGAACACCCCCTGGTCTCTACCTGTGCCACCCACCTTCCTGACCTCCAGATCCGCAGAGCTCAGGTTCCCCCTCAAGTCCTTCGCGCCCAGTTTTATGCTCTCGTAGATGCGAAGTTTTCCACCTCTACCGCCGCTTACACCGATGGCACATCTCGAAATGGCTGGCAAGTCCGCGTCAGCATTTGCCATCCCCGACGAAGGCGTAGTTCAAGGACGTCGCCTTTGGCATTGTACATCATCCACAGCTGCGGAACTCTACGCCATACTTTTCTTTTTGCAGTACATCGTTCCATTCGCCCTCCCCCCCCCTCCCCGAAATTGGGTGGTCTTTACTGACTCAGCATCTGCGCTGCAAGCAATTAAAAATTCTGGCATCCGAGGCTCCTCCGCACCGTTGGTTATGGATGTGTTAACCGCTTACAAACTTGTCTACGAAGCAGGACACAGGCTTGCTCTCCAGTGGGTTCCCGGCCATTGCGGTGTCGAAGGCAATGAACTGGCGGACAGCGCCGCCGAAGCAGCTCTGTCGTCTCGGACACGGACGCGTATTGCACTGCTGAGAGGCGATCGGCGGTCCATACTTCGAAGCCTTGTGACTCCTCTGGCTACCCGCCAACGGACCGCCGACATACTACCCCCCGCCATGCTGAGCAGAGTTGACCCAGCGCTCGCTTACCGCATGCCAGCACATATCTCTCGTCAAGACGCCGCGTTAGTTCCTCGAATGCGCCTCGACGTGGCCTTCACAGCACAGTGGCGCTACCGCTTGAGACAAGTTAGCTCTCTCCACTGCAGTCACTGCGGTGCTGTTGAAGATCTCGAGCACGTTCTTCTCCATTGCCCACACTACCACCCTTCCCGCTCCGTACTCTCCGCCTCCCTCAACGAGCTAGACTCCCGTCCCCTCTCCCTCACAAAATTGCTTGGCCCCTGGCCGGATCCAGCTCACCAACGCTCTGTCCACAAGGCTCTCTTCGCGTTTTTGGACGCCACAGGACTTCGATCCTCATTGTAACGGGACCCATTCTTTCATTCCCCGCTTCACCTCCAGCAATGGGGTAGAGTATCACCCCCGGTGATGAAACTCCCCACCCATCATCCTGAACTAAAGTTGTTGTTGTTGACACCCAGGTAGGGCGCACGCACGAATACAAGGTCACCTACGCTGAGTTTCGGCTGGCGTTACGTCGACTGCCGAAATTCCTCTTCATGCGCCGCCGAATACCCATTCGCTGCTGGGTGGAGCAGTAGTCTGCAGAGAGATCTCCTCATCTGGAGCGCCGAAGCCCTGTCTGTCCTTTTTAACCTTTGCAAACTCCATGTGGATTAAGTGGAACAGTTCATGAAATGTTGGGGAATATTGACAGTAGACGGACATGACAATATTGGGGAATTATTGTCATGTCCATCTGTCAATATTTGGTCTTGTAAACCTGCACGCATGGCATCAAGCGATGTAGTCCCTTGTGGCAGTTCTCATATTATCCCATTCAAATCTCTTTGCAATCTTATATGTTGTCACGAAGCGAAATGGGCCGGCGGGTCGTCGAATAAACAGAAAACGGTTTATTAAACTACTTGGTAGCAAAAGCACAAGAGTGATAGCTCCCTGAACACAAGTGAGTCCAAAGAATGAATGCTCCAGCCTGGAGCGTACAAGCATTTAAGCGTCGCGCCGAAAAGTCTAGAAACAGCACGTGCGTTTGCCAGAGAGCAGGCGACGTGTCTGGAAGCTTCTTGCTTCTTCTTCAGCACGCACCATGATGGTTTCGTGCCTGCCCTGGAAGTTTCTCGAAGATGGTTCGTGACAATATGATATGTATGACGACCGTCCTCACGACGAGAAGAGACGGACAGAAAGATAAGATTTGGCGTCCGGACACCGGGTAGGGGAAACCAAATAGACAAAACGTTTAGTAAGCGTTAATAGGTAAACTGTAGCGATACAGGTCTCTAAACAAGAAGATCTCGCAAATCTATACCCAGATACAGAAGTGTCACAAAGGTGCGCACCGCAAAATCAAGAGCTCGCAATTGGAATTCTAGCTGCCTGTCAGTTCTGGCGTTCGCAGAGAGCGAAGTAGACGGTCGTACGGTACGGTACGGTATCATGGGGGTGGTCTTCAGACACAGGCGGATGGTCTTTCGACGACACTTTCGGCACGGGGCGTACTGCTGCCGTCTACCGGACTTCGTCTCTCGACTCAGACGAGCGGTCTTTCGAAGACATCTTCAGCACGAGGCACACTGCTGCTATCTACTGGCCTTCGTCTCTCGACTTACGCGCGGTCTTTCGACGACACCTTTGGCTTGGGGCGTACTCCTGCCGTCTATCTGACTTCGTCTCTCGACTCAGGCGAGCGGTCTTTCGAAGACATCTTCAGCACGAGGCACACTGCTGCTATCTACTGGCCTTCGTCTCTCGACTTATGCGCGGTCTTTCGACGACACCTTTGGCTTGGGGCGTACACCTGCCGTCTATCTGACTTCGTCTCTCGATTCTAGCGAGCGGTCTTTCGAAGACATCTTCAGCACGAGGCATACTGCTGCTGTCTAATGGACTTCGTCTCTCGACTCATGCGCGGTCTTTCGACGACATCTTTGGCTTGTGGCGTACTCCTGCCGTCTGCCTGACTTCGTCTCTCGACTCAGGCGAGCGGTCTTTCGAAGACATCTTCAGCACGAGGCATACTGCTGCTATCTACTGGACTTCGTCTCTCGACTCATGCGCGGTCTTTCGACGACACCTTTGGCTTGGAGCGTACTCCTGCCGTCTATCTGACTTCGTCTCCTGACTCAGGCGTGCGGTCTTCCAACGACACCCTCTGCGTGGGGCGTACTGTTGCCGCCAACCGGACTCCCATGATCGTCGGGACGAGCGCACGGTAAGTCAGCGCTTCCTTGCTTGAGTCATTGCGCTATAGGTATCAGCTCTGCCTTCTTTATTAGGAGTCTGCGTGGCGATCTCAGGATTGGTTTCCACGGCTTCGTGTTACACAGAATTCGCAGGTTGACGCCAAGACGGAATATTACACCTCCTCACCCACAGAGGACAACTGGTCCACACGATACCTATTATTTGAGGCACGTTCGTTGAAAACATGCAAGGGAACACTTATGTTCAAGAGGATTCGCAGTTTCACGCCAAGAAGGAATATCACATCCTCTGAACCACAAAGGGCAACTGGTCCACACGATACTTATTGCTTGAGGCACGTTCACCAGGAACACTTATGTTCAAGAGGCATTTCAAGAGACAATTATGTTGAAGAGAAGGCAATATGTAATATTACGGCTCCTCTGACAGTGTGGTGGATGGCAGCACAAATGCCATGTATGAAGCTTACCTTCACACAGGACAGGGACAGGAAAGGTTGAACAACAGGATTCGCTGTAACAAGATGCTATATCTATGCCCCAGTGCACACGTACAGGCCCAGAGAAAGGGTCTCCAAGACACAGAAAACCACATCCAGATTGAAGCAAGGGTCCGGTGGAAGAATGTCATCTTCACAATGAAGGTCCCTTGTGGGGCTGTTCTGGTACCCATGAAATACAGCAATTATCGTCCGACAGCAGCAAGGTGGTGGTGGTATTTCTGAAAGAGCTCTCCATTGTCGGGTTGGGCAGCGTCACGACTGACGCTCTAGGGAAACGTGCATCCTGGGCCGATGTGCACACATATGTCTGACAGCGTCTAAGGAAAACCAACGAAAAACCCCAGACAGCACAACCGGCACCAGGATTCGACCCCGGGTAGCTCCCAGTCTCGATGTGACATGGCCAGCACGCTTATCACTGAGCCACACGCGCTGGTGACAGCAGGTGGTGGGGGTGGTGAAATGGCTCGCCGTGGTCAGCCTCACAGAGGTGGGCAACGTCACGCCCTGGGGGAATGTGCGTCCTTAGCCGACTCCTAAGGGAACTGTGCCGGCATATGTTTGAAAGCGTCTGAGGAAAACCCAGGAAAAACCACAGACAGCACAGCCGTCACCGGGGTTCGAACCCGGGTACCTCTCAGCAGTGGTTTACTCAGAATTTTGTCCTTGGGGGGGGGGGCTACGTAAGGGGGTGTCCTTACATGCTTTTGACGAAATATTGCGCAATCTCACAAAATTTTAGTGGGGTCTCCTGCAGATTTTTTTGGGGTGTTAAGGGGGTGTAGGGGGTCTGGATAAATCACTGCCTCCCAGTCTCGACGTGACATGGCCAGCACGCTAACCACTGAGCCACGGGAGCCGGTGGACGCTGGTGGACAGCGCCAGCCCATATCCATCCTCACACGGGTACACCAAAACCTATCGTGTCCCACCGATCAAGGGCTTCTTCTTCTTCTTCTTCCTCCTGCACCAATATGTCAGGTACTTTCGTACTTCCTCCGTGAGCAGCTCGTAGCCCTCCCAAGGCTTGAGAGCGTTCACTTCTCCCTCCGCTTAATTTACGTCCATCTATTTTGAGGTGGATGGCTAAACGTAACAGGGCGTCAGCACATGTGAGGTCAGAAGCTACTGCATGGCAGACCTTGAAATCAAAGTGCTGTATTTTGCAGATCTTCCCTTCTTATCCTTCTTGGGCTCAGATATCTCTAGGAGGTTCCCATCTTATCATTCCCTTGGGTTCAGATGTGTTCAGGGGGGGGGGGGGGTGGAACAGCGCCTGGTTGTCCTTGAAAATCTCAAATACCTGGTCTTAGAAATAAGGACAGAGGCACTGCAGGGCCGATACCAGGAGCGGACTGACCATACTGACCTCACCGGGACGCGTAATTTCCGGTGGGCTGCCGCCATATGACACGCGTGCACCGCCCGGAACGGTACATGCCTGGAAATAAGTGAGTGAGTCGCCCCCCCCCCCCCCACCTCCCGTGGGCCGGTCTGGTATTATTTTCCCGGTTTTTTTTTGTCTGAGTTCGCCCCTGGCCAATACTACTACCAGAACCTCCTTTTCGGTTGTCAAGTGGTTCGTTTCCGGCTTTAGGGTGACACTTTACAACAGTCAACTGAGATGATCGTCTCTGGTATAGTGCTCATCTTGAAGCAGCTGTGACAAGATCGACCTTATATAGCATATCTCTTAAGGAAAGTCACTCAGTTCGTTGTATGGCGCTTTATTTATAACTTAGATAACATTCATCACAATGTACAGCGTCCAAAGCACTCTTCCAAAAATACTACGTTATCTTCCAAAATAAACTTTATGTACAAGGGAAAATCACTGGCTGGTAGTGTTTACTTCATTGCCAGTGATGTAGTCTCTATTGCATAGCCGTCATCTCTACGAAGAACCTGTATCGTACACTGGTCACAGCACATGCTGCTCGCATTTGTTACACCCTGTTGCTCGCTCCAATAGCAGATCGTATTAATACATGATTGTGAGCATCCGAAAAATCAAAGGCGGTTTGACACATGTCGTGCCATGAGACCATACGCTCTTCACTACACTAGCAAGACAAAGGGACATCGACTTCCAAGGAAAGATTGTTCTGAACGATTAAAGCTACATCGTTTCGTTAGCTCCCAGGTCACTATAGTAGGCCACTATGAGGTTACAGGTTAGAATCCCTTCGTAGTTCCTTCTTATTATTGCAGCGCTCGTTGCCATAATGAATAAGGCCAAAGTGGACATACTTTGAAGAACGTTACAAATAAGTTAGCGTTCGACAAATGGCGCGGGCATAGTGAACGAAAGCACGCTGAGGAAGCCCACGTGGTGTATAAATCAATGTGTAGTTGTCATCAGTAACCTGGATTATTGTCTCGAAGGCTAGAAAATATATGCCATCATAACCCTTATTGTTCAAGGTACATATAGCCAGGACGGATGCATGGTGCTTGTTTTTTTTTTTTTGTTTTTTTTTGCCAACTGTAATCCACATGAGAGCTGCCAAATGTATGGTTCACATATGCTAATATGTGTTTTTTTAAATTCAAGGTTCCATGGCGTTGCTGTCAAGTGGAAGCCTCAATTGCATTACAATATATGCTATCGTCAACGAAGTCCAGATCTTTGGACGTTACCTCTTGCGATTTGAGGAGCTACTGAGTCCGGTTCTTAACCAACATTTCTTGCCTCAGAGTCATTGGGTAGAAGGCCATCAAGGTGCATAAACATATCGGGGGCATACGATCGGATGTTACATAAAGAAGGATGTTTTGCAGACTACATGCTATGTAGCACATACAAAATGAATTTACAAATTCCCATTTTGTTTGGTCCTGTCATTACCTTACTTCATAACTTCTGACATTTAAGCGCATGTAGGAATTCTTCGAACCTAAACGTTTTTTTCTGCCTGACAGGTATCTGCGAGGTACTGCACTGATACTGTGTCAGCATGCGAATAAAACGCTAACTTAATGTCCGCGGTACCAGTACAAACGGTACTTCAATGTGCATCTCGCGTTATTGATCTGTACAGCACGAGTCGAGTGCACGTTGAAGACGCTGAAAACTCAATGTGAGCGAAATATATGTAACTATGCTGAACAGAGGAATACAATCAGATGTATTCCTCTACATTATGTGTGGAACTGTCCTCGTTGGCATGGGACGTTTTCTTTTAAGAGGCTTTGTTAGAGTATGACTCAACTAATCACAACAAGTTTTACCAAGGAATATCTATGGTGCAGCAACAACAGATGCTGAACTCACCAAACACATACAGATCAACTGTGATGGCTACGATGCAGCTTGTTTTCACCAACACAATTGTGGTGCACGTTGTAGACACATACGCGACATGCATTCACAATGAGTCCGACGACAAGGCGAGTCAGTATTCCTATCGCATTTTGGTCCCTGGTAGAAAGAAATATTAAAGGGGAATTGGCTACAACTTTGTGTCCTGGTTGTCTGGACCGTTCTTCGTTTCCACAGGCACCTGACCAAAAGGCACAACCCATCCGTCGTTCTCTTTCGTAAGGTGTGTTCCATTCCCGTTGATAGCGGCTGCCGTGTCCTTCATTTGAGCTTCCTCTTTCAAGATTTCACTGCTCGGACGCAAGTCACCAATCTCGGCTCTGAGGGCCATGTCTTTGCTCAACTTCTCCTGGAATTGGAAGCATATGGATTGGTTAGTAAAGCTTCGTGCGCAACAGTATATTCGAAGGGATACCCGAATATATCGAATTCCGGTGGTGGAGCGATAAGAGACGTAAAGTTAACTGTGTTGGTGCATGCGCAATCGATATAGTACATCATTGGAGTACCTATGCAGATTCCAACAGTCGTGCCAACATTTCGCGCAAGTGCTGAGCCAGCCCTAGCGAAGCTTCGCAATGTAGTTTAGGAGCGTCAGTAAGAATAAACGGACCACTAGAATTTGTTTCATGGAAGTATTTGATGGATATGCACTGTTCGATCTAGCAGCTAACTGTGTCCGAGGCCACCACAGCCATCGCAAGAATGCCTCGCTACAACGAAGCTTTGCTTATTTCTTTTGCCCTCGCTGTAGACTTTCCCGGTCATACTTTCAAATATCAGGTTGCTTGGGGTAAGTGTCTGTTGGGCTACAGAGCATTGTATAAGAGTTCCATATAACCGGGTTCTATGTTTGACAACATTCATGCAAGTTCTAGTTTCATCTACGACATTCTGTCGTCCCCACTATACCTTCCCCGGTTACGCTTGCAAATGTGTGGTTGCTTAGAAATAATTAGTGTCTATTGAGCTACGAAACGTTCATGAATCGGAGTTCGATATAAGCAGGTTCTACTTCACTAGTACATCCATGCAAGTTCTACAGTTTCATCTACGACATTATGTTGTCCCCACAATAGTCTTCCCCGATTAGCTTGTAAATGTAAGGTTGTTTAGGAGTAATTAGTGTCTATTGAGCTACAAACCGTTGATGTATCGGAGTTCGATATGAGCAGGTTCGACAGTTTCATCCACGACATTCTGTTGTCCCCACTATAGTCTTCCCTAGTTACGCTTGCAAATGTGAGATTGCTTAGAAGTAATTAATGTCTATTGAGCTACGAAACGTTCATGTATCGGAGTTCGATATAAGCAGGTCCTACTTCGACTACATTCATGCAAGTTCTACAGTTTCATCTACGACATTCTGTTGTCCCCACTATAGTCTTCCCCGGTTACGCTTGTAAATGTATGGTTGTTTAGGAGTAATTAGTGTCAATAGAGCTACAAAACGTTGATGTAGATCGGAGTTCGATATAAATGGGTTCTACTTCGTCTACATTCATGCAAGTTCTACAGTTCCCTCTACGACATTCAAAGCGAACTCACTTGTGAGATTTGATGGTGAAGGCGTGCCCTCTTAAAAATGCTTAAAACAATGCAATTACGTTACGATCACAGAATGATAAATTACAAGATGTAGATTGCACTTTCAAGTCGAAACACGTGCGACAGATTTATTGTTCTGCTTCGGCAATCAACTATACGGCGGAGTAGAAAGAAGGGTCAGCGTGTTTACTTCAACACGTTTATTGAACCACCAGGATTGGACCCGGACACGGGGCAAGGGAACTCACAGAGTCTGGCGAGTACTTGTGCGATGTACTACGACACTTGACAAGCGTCAAGATGCACACAATGAGGATGACGAGCGCTGTACAGCACGCGGCTATGATGATGTAGATAAGGTTCAGCGCTATCCCAGCCCTCGCCAAGGCTTCGTCGTGCTCCTTCACCAACGGCAAGCCGTAGAAGGCGTTGCTTATGCTCAGCTTAACCTGCACGACAGAACACTTGTTTTAAAGAAATCACAGTCCTTCACGAAATTACTGTGAACGCATCTGTACCAAGAGGTTTCAATTTCATTTCAATGTGGTCACTCCTTACGTGGCTTCTTTAGTCCTGAATCCATGGGAAGTACAATGAAAAGCATACTGATATTATGAAGTGGAAGACAGCCTTCGCTCTCTCTCTCTCTCTAGACGTAAGACGCACGGAAACCACGTACCGCATCCTCCAACGTAGGCCTGGTTTCATTAAGGAATGGCAGCAAGATTCGACTTGGAACAACGGACCCTGGAAAGTGTTCGTATTTTACTGACTTGTTGTCGACAGAGATTATTTTCTGAAGGAACTAATCACGGGAAACTGTACGTACCTCGCGTTTGGTTCACAACGAAGAAAGAGAGCATGTCCATCCCGTGGTCGCTCTTGATGAAGACAACTCTGGGCTCTACCAGCGGAATTCCAACTCTCTGTGGATCCATTAAAAAAAATACGTGTGTTACAACATGGATATATATGAAGATACCGTGCATATACTCAGATCTATGTGTATCCAGAGTACGCTATGGACCTCTTTCACATACGCGTCGTGTCCTAGCGACTCTCCAGCGAACCACGCTCGGCACGCGCCAAAACAAATCCACGTGGGTAGCACAAAGAACCAATACCGGTCCGGAGTGGGACCGACGAGCAACGAGCTCGCGCCGTTCGTGAGGTCTCTCCACTGGTCCCCACTTCTGTCGTCCCCATACTCCGCCATCTAGTGAAGACGGAGATAACCCTGTCCGGCGCCTCAAGGTCATGCGCATGCGCATAGGCCGTTGTGAAAAAGGTCCATTGCGCAAAATAAGGAAGGGTTTTGTTCTTTACAATCGAGCTGAGACTGCTTAGGCAGATCCATGGCCTTCGGCGACGTCTGCTTGCCTTTCACCCCAGTCAGCACTGCTGATAATCTTCAATTTCTCGCTCAACGAAATTTGTGCGTTTATTTTGCCCGCCATTTCAATGGCAGCTATGCCCTTATCCACAGCCTCCATAGGCCATGCCGCTATGCAAAGATGCACGAGCATAAGAACTACAATGGCCAGTATGAAAGTATACACTGGATTGGAGTAGCGATTAGCTCTACGTCACAACATGCCCTTGCGCATGAGAGGAGAACAGAAGAGGGGTCACGGGACTGGCCAAATAAGGAAGAAACTTGCCAAACACGTGTATATGGCTTTGTAAACTAACCACCAGTGATCAGACTCCGCAGTCAGAGCCGTGTATGAGGGAGAGTTTGGCCATCCTTTGATCTTTTGCCGCCTAGAGATGCGGGCTCGCCGTGACGTCAGACCCGTCATCGCTCCGCCCACCTGGCCGGAATGAAAGGCGAGCCGCGGCGGCACGTGGAGATTTCAAGGCTGTGCCTCCGCCCCAAAATGGCGGAGTGAAAGGGACGGGGAAACTACACAGCAGTAGCTCCGCTCGAAAATGGCGGCGCTGACCTTCGCGCCGCCCGTCGTGTGACGTCAACTGACGCGGTTTAAAACAGGCTCCTCCCAATGGCCAAGCTCTCGTAATAAACGGCTCTGTCCGCAGTAGTTTCTGTGTCGGCGCACTCTTGTCGCGACGTACAGTGATGCAGCTGTGCAGCAGTAGCCAATAGGAGCATGCGTAGGGCGATGCCTAAACGTGCCGTTCCTAGGTTGTACACAACAAAACTTGCATAGATCATAAGGTGTTACACGGCCTCCTACCACCTCTACTACGACCTACCGAGGACGAGGACGTTACCAGACACGATTCTTTCTGTCGCAAGTTCGAAGTAAGGTGGAACTCAACCATCGGACAGACCTCTACCCGAGAAATGTCATCATGATGTTGGTAGACAGACTGAAGCCAAAACAAATCGGAAGGGGAGGGCTGGTTTCCACGAGTGGGCACTTGTTCGCTGCCTCCTATTGAAAGAAAAGTAGGATCGAAGGTCGCGTCCCTTTCAGGGATCATCGTAATCCCCTCAAGACCGTGGCTTTCGTGCGCGACCTTGTACGCCTCTAGCTTCGAGCGTAGTTCAACTCTACCAAATTGGTGGCGCTGTCGAACACTATGACGTCATGTGTTTACAAACAGGGAGGGGTCTCGGTCTATGGAACAAAATATCGTTTACCGTAGCCGATAGACCGGCGGCTACCGACCTTTTGCTTTAATCTACCTGCAATCGTTGGGTTTCCCATGCACTCTTCGACAAGAGTTATCGTGTGTTATATCTGGATGTCCGTTATAGCCGGATCCATTTCAGCGAGTACGATGTCCTTTATCCACGTTTTTCTTTTTCAGAGATAGCCAACTGTTGTGCATGTGTTCTTTCAGAGATAACCTGTCAGGGGAACCTCAGGGGAAGTGCTGTAACGGCAGTTGAAGCAGAAACATGTCTTGTTCCCGTATTATAACTTCAGGCTTACCATGCAGTATTCCGATAGGCGCTCTGTGACTACTGTCCGGAAGGCCTCTGCTTGAGTGTGGTTCCACTGCGTAGAAACATTTTTTTTAAGAGAACTCGTAATTGCCTTTCTGTGCACCCATTTAGTTAGGAGGAGGCTTGCATTAGAAGGAAAACAAATCTTCAAAAAGTCATAGATATATGCGAGCAAGGAGAATGACATTCGAATATATATCATGACGACCTGTATCATCAATAAAATAAAGGTAGTGTTGTTGTTGCATCTAAAGAGCGCGCAGTTTCCACAGCGGATATTGGAGCTCCAGGGAAAAGCCACGTCCCTATACCTTGCACAGCTCTCGGAACGGCCATGATTAGGAGCTGTTGACATTTCTTACCGTAGAAAATTCTACCGTTACGGTGTTGTTGAGTTCTTCTGGTAGAAGGCACGACACAGTCAGGTCTTCCCGGTAATCCTGAATAAAAGAAAAGGAAATGGTACTTGGGCGATGGCATGTATTAATGGGCTTGCACAATTCGGCAATGAGATCCAAGAATGCCATAGGCTGAGGAAACGGCAGAAGTCGTAGTTTCAGAGGCACTGGAAACGGGAATAAGCGAGAAGGAATACTCGACGGGGCGCAGCATATTTCCTCGAGGCTTAGGAAACCAACAACAGAGGCTCACTTGTATTTTCTTTCTACGTTCATACCCCAAAACAGTCGTATCGTCAAGAACACTCACGCATGAATCGGCTGTGGGCTGATCAGTAGATGCGGCTGGCTCCGTGGAACTTGGCTCATCTGGATTCAAGCAGATGAGTGTGAGGTCATGTGGCACATAACAATGTTACCTTTGGTACACCGTACCTGTTGTGGTAGTCTCTTCTGTATCATGCGCAGCAAGGATTGTCGCAGCTGCTGAGCTGATACCGTACAGCTCCGGGAACAGAGTGCTGAGCAAGTCGGGCACTTCGTTATCCTCTTGCGTCGCTATGTCCTCAGCGGTTGGCGCAGTCGTCTCTTCGTCATTAACACTCGATGTGTAATTCAGGAACCAGGAGCGTAAGTGAGTAGTTGGATGTGAATTCGTCGTCTCCGTGACGTCCTGGGGTGCCACAGGCGTGGATAGCGCATGCACGGTCGTGGTCGACTCAGCCGTGTCTGGAGATACGGGGACTGTTGTCTCTCCAACTGAGAAATGTTTCGGATTTCTACTGCCAACGATCACGTTGATGGACGTGTCGTTTTCGTCAGCTGTAGTTTCCGTTGTCGCAATAGGAAGTATTACTTCATCCCGTGGCGTGGTAGTCTCCTGAGCGATGACAGGAGTAACGCCACCTTCAGTAGTTGTCTGATCCACAGGACCTGTTGGGACCCAAGTTGTTTCATCTGGACTGGCATAGACTGTAGTGCTCTGTAAACTAGGTTCAGTGATGACATTCGTCGTTGTTGTATCGCCAGAAGGTCCTCCCATGACGACTGTCGTCCCTCCTGAAGTTGTAAGATCTGAAATGGTTGTCTCACTAGGAGGTGTGGAAGTACCGTCTTCCACAGTCGCAGACGCTGTTGTCAGCTCAGAACTTTCCGTTGAAGGAGTCGCAGCTACGGCTGCCTCAGTACCTAAGACCAAAGCGGGTGTTGTCATATCCACTGTTGTAGATGTGACGCCTTCGCCCGTAGTGACCTCAGGATCGTTGGGGGCACTGTCGACAGGAACGGTAGTTGTCGTTCCTATGGGTTCTGACTGAACTGCTTGTGTTGTACCAGTAGTCGTGCTGGCGTCGATCTCATTTGTGGTCGTTACGTCAGGGACAGTGAAATCAACTGGTACTGAAGGAAGCGTTGTAACGCTGCCTTCAGCCACAGTATGGCCTTCGGCATCAGTGGTATACTCAGTGACTTTTTCTACGGTTGTTGGTAGCGGGTGTATGCTAGTTGGCTTCACTAGTTCGCTCGCTATGGTGTTCTCAGAAGACACTGGTGTCGTGACTTCCGGCGTACCCTCCGTTGTCGTGGGTACTGTGTCACCAGGTAGAAGTTCCACGCCGATCGACACAGTGCTACTAGAGCTTAGCGTCGTCGTCGCAGAGACATCGGTAGATGACTGTTCGTTTTCGACTTGGCTGGCAGTTGTGTGCTGCACGCTCTCTGTAGTCGTAACAGTCTCTGCCTCAGTTGGTTGAACAGTGCCTTCAGCGTGACTAGTGATAACGGTAGTATTGGGAACAACGGAGATCTGTTGAGCTGTTGTCGCTGAAGAGGTAGTGGTGGGGAGCGTGGTCTCTTCTGCCGAAGGATTAACAGTCGTGCCCTCGCTATTTTCAGTCACAGCGTCTTCAGCAGGCGTTGAAACTTCGCGATCTGACACAGGAGTAGCTGCTACATCTCCACGACCTTCCCTGCCTTCTTCTGACGACTGAGTCGTTGTAGTATCATTTTTGCTACTTGGTGTGGTTAAGTGGAGTACATCAGTCTCATCTGCCGTCTGTGCGACATCTGTTGTGGGGAAAGCCGCACTGGTTTCCGTAGAAGATTGTATGTTTTCTGCGACATTCGTTGTGACGGTCGGGTTACCTTCGCTGCCCCCAGTAGGTGAGGCGGTGGTCGGGTTCGCGGTGGCAGTGCCAACCTCTGCTCCAACGGTCGTGGTTCTGCCTTCAGTTGGTGGATCACCCTCCTCCGCAATGCTGGGTGCTGTTGTTGCCTCGGGAGAGGATTGTACTTCGGTTGTGGTCGCAGCCACAACTCTTGACACGTCTTGCGGTGCTTCCGTGGTCTTCTCAGCAACCGACGTTGTAACACTCTCGTCATCCTTCTTTGCGGGTTCAATAGTGACAGACCCAGCAGATGACGTTTCAACCGGATCAGCTCCTCTTGTGTCGCTGGCAACGTTCTCAGAGCTAGTCACGTAAAGAGAAGAAGTTGTCTCTTGGGGCGTTGTTGGCTGCTGGGAAATGTCAGGTGATACCGTAGTCTGAAGCTCTGGTAGCGCATTTGGAGGCAAATTCGGTACAGATGTCGAGTAGAGCCCGTCATCCGTAGTTACTGTGGGTTCATGCGAAACATCTGCGCTGGTCTGCTCTTGAACAGCACCCGTTACGAAAGAAGGTTCATTTGAAGTAGTTGAGGTATCAATGCCGCCTGCTGAGCCGGGTGTTGTGAAGTGTGTGGTATCTTCTGGTGCGGCTGTGGTAGCCACTCCGACAGTTGAGGATGTCCCCAAAGCTGAAGTGGTTGTGTCAGAGGAACTCGTGGTTGTATCGACAACAGGGCTGTCAGAAGGTGCGAGCGTAGTGTCAGGGTTTTTATCAACACTGACGTCTTGCTCGGACGCTGCTGTTGAGGTTAGGCTTTCGTCAAGGTTCGTTACCAGTCTCGTCGTTTCGTGGGGTAAGGAAGATGTTGGCTCGTCTGGTACTGTTGATGCTTCAAGTCCTAATGTTGTTGTAACCTCGCCATTCTGAAAGGGAGAAAAGGAATTTAATGTAACATGTTACTTCGAAATATAGGTATGTGCGCATCGCTACGTGAAAACCATCGTCTAATTATCGCGCTTTACAGCTACACAAAATAAAAAGAATGTATCCGTATATCCGGACAAGTGAGGCCAGCTATTCCAGGGCTCTTTCTGCTGTGCACACACTCCAAGAAAACAAGGGAGTAATTTTTGTCTTTAGTCTCTAGATGCATCGCCAGAGGCATTAGTTCCTTCGGGAACAAATGCACGGAAGTTTACGCGAAGCTCACGGACTGTTTGCAGTGCTGGGGAGTAAATTTCAGGGCCAGGGCACTAAAATGGGGAGTATCTAGGGTACCAGAATCTGTAATTGCTTCGCAATTTACTTATTTTTTCCTTAGGGGGCAGACTGTAGTCGCTTCCTCCGTGGTCTCTGCATCTGTGTCCACTATGTGTCTACTGGTGTCAACCATCCAATCTATCCACACTCTTAAAAAAAGGGTGTACTTTAACTCCTTTTCCTTGCCGCATATATCACACCCTTTTGGAGAATACAATTGTACACTCCAAAGGGAGTGATATATGTACTCAGAAATGCCTCAGAGATTGATGCCTATAACTATAGCACCTGCAGCATATACCGTGGGGTATTCCAGGTCTCCACTGTATCACACGCATGGCAATTAGGCTTATACCGACCACTTTCATCTTGCATTAAAAATGTTGCCGCTAGAGGAATGTTAAATGTCAGGACGATGGATCACTGGGGACGGAGATAAGACGGCATGTGGAGGCAGTGCATGGACTGTATGTCTGTACAGTGAATCATTCAGTTTCACATTGTGCTGAATGTTCCTTTGTTTCGTTTTCAAAACTTACGAACTGTGCTTCAAGAAGGTCTGCCTTGTTATGTCCGGATATGCCCCTTCGTCCCCACTGATTCCGTCGTATCCCGGAATCTATCGTAAACCAACGGTATATGCCCCTTCTCCAAAGCTGAATTGAACACCATGTGATGTTCATCATTCACATAAATCACTGCCCTTCCACCGTCGACATCTGCCTATCATTCGTGATTAGTCCAAGCCATACCGGCTCCTATATCAACATGAGGCATATGAAGTCCCATACGTAACTTAAGCGTGACGTTTTGATTTACAGTGAACCCTCGTTACTATGACCATGGTCGTTCCCGAAAATTTCGGTCATAATGCGGAATTGTCATATTAACGGGGGCGATTTGCAGAGGTTTCACTGCATTGTTCCCCAAGAGTACGGTCGTAAAGCGCGTATGTCAAATTATCGGGGGTCATATTAACGAGGGTTCACTGTATGTGGTTCGTTATAACATAGACACATTGTACTGCACGCCAAAGTATTAAGGAGAAAATAATTCATTTCTTGCGTGCCGTAGTTGGCCTGCCTAGTCCATTCCCATTGGCTCTCGGAAGCACGTAACTTCTTCCGGGACTGCCTGACTGGCAGAGATATATGCCGTGACCTCACTGTTGGATGAGTTTCGGTATTCGTGGTGCTGACTTTCTGCGCTGCCCTTTGCCGTAAAATTTGGAATGCAGATTCATATGGATAACAGCCTTTTACATTCATCCACCAGTATAACTTGGAATGCAGTGAAACCATGCGGGGAAGGCAACTCCTGTGGCCTTGTGCTTACGCGAAACGAAACTGTTGAGTCTAGGAACAGGGAATTACGAACTATTGAGCGAGTAGTTATAATGCGTTCTAAGTAAATTTTTACGTTTCAAAGCGAGGTCAACAATTGAAAACGGGCTACATTATATGATCTCATTTCCGGTCGTGAAGTAAAATCATTGGCAAAATGGAGAAGCAAAAATGAAATTGAAGGAAATTGAGCTTTCCTGGCGGCGTCATGACACTGTCCATTTGTTTGCTTTGCTCACGTTGCGGCCTTATACATCGCGGCATGCATCACTGCACCTTCAAGGGCAGGTAGTGATCTTTCTAACGGTTCTGAACATCAGCCAGGCATAACAGCAAAAGTGACGAAACACTAGGGACATAAGGGGAAGTCACGCGGCACAGAAACGTTGTTTTTGTTGACCAGCTCTCGCGTATCCTTAAGTGTTTAGAGCCGCTAAATTTAATTTTCATCTGTCGCGGCACAGAGCATCCAAATACGGTGCTGCATATCTCCAAGATCCCCGCCAATCGTTGAAAAAACGTCGTTACATTGATATGATGGAAAAGTAATTAGTTGGGATTAGTTGTGCGCAGTAAGGAGTTCTGTTGAACTTTTCAAAATAGTGTCAACCGGCACACTCATACTATTAAATTTGACAAACTTGAAATCAGTTCATCGTATACACATTATCTGTAGCATGGGCATCGGTACATTTTCCAGCTTCAAACTTGCGCCCGATCTATAGAGCTCGAATGTGAAGCAGGCGCTGAGATCAGGTGGAACAGGTAACGACTTACGGCTCGCAAACTTGGTGCTGTGGTACCTTCTTCTTGGCATTGGCAACTGCAGATAAGTCCTGCAAAGGCAATGAAGCAACTCGTATTAATTTTGCTTTAACCTTCTGTTTTGTACTTGTTGCGTAGCTACTCAAACGTAAATTAACAAAAAGGCTATAGATTAGAGCCTGGCCACAGTGTTTATACGCCACAACAGAAATTGCATGTGCCTGCATTATGTCTGCACATGAATGTGACATACCCTCAAATCGTGACGGCATTGAAATGGCAAGGAACACGAAGTCCTCAGTTTTCGGTTTCGGTTACCACCGTTGCTGCTTCCGTTTCCGTCTCGGTTTTCGGTACCGCCCCACCTCCAGCGTTTTGCTTTCCCTCTTTCTTTTCTTCCCTTTTTTTTTAAGTACCATTGTGACCGTGACAAAACTTAATCCCTCTAAGTTCTGAAGTCAATTTTGAGGACTCCAGGGATACATGCACACAAGAGACAATGTTATTCAAAATACACATATAGGTACGTGATTTCTGTGAACAGCTAATATGAACATGGTTTCCCAGGAATGTTACTCACGCTTGCAACTTCCAAGTCACCATAAGCGTATAAGAACTATGCTTCTTCTATTTACTGGTATACTACTTACTTATATGCTCCAGTTTGATAGTTCATTTTAGTTTTAGTTCTTCAGTTAATTTTAGTTTACTTCATTGAGGTTTATTTCATAAATTTATCTACATGATATGGTGAACAATTGCAATAATTCGGGTCCTGCGGTGCCCGAATTATTACCGTAAAGTATTGTCGTTTCCGTTTCTCTTTCAGGTATTCTAACTGTGCGATTTGTGTTTCTATTACCGTTACCTGCTATATTTCCGGTATAATACCCCCGTTTCCGTTTCTGTTACCTTTCCCCTGAGTACACCCTTGCCACATATATCACTCCCTTTGGAGTATACAGTACAATATATATATATATATATATATATATATATATATATATATAGATTAGAAGCTTAGGAGGGCGGTTGACCACGAGAATGAAATAAGCAGGAAAAATCAGAAGACGACAAAGAGCTTACAGGAAAACACAAAGGGGAGTTTATTAAGACATATAGGGATAGGGGTCGACGTTTCGGCAGTCAGCGCTGCCTTCGACGGGACTGGGCCAGTCCCGTCGAAGGCAGCGCTGACTGCCGAAACGTCGACCCCTATCCCTATATGTCTTAATAAACTCCCCTTTGTGTTTTCCTGTAAGCTCTTTGTCGTCTTCTGATTTTTCCTGCTTATATATATATATATATATATATGGCAAGGATGTACTCCTGTTCTGTGTGCTGCTGCTTTATATTATGACACTCTTGTCATAATATAAAGCAGCAGCGTAAGGATGAATGTGTTTAGCAAAACGAAGTTCCTACGGTACTGACTGGCATATCAATGGCACGTCCTATTCAAATAATCCACTATTGCTGTGCGTCCCTGATGTATAGATTTCTGCTACAAAATCGTGACCAACGCAAAAAGTACGGGTTTAGAGAAGAAATGTGTGGGCCCTATAACGTCAAATCATGCAATTGTAAGCGTTGGAAATTGATATTCTGAGGCTGGATTACAGAAGACAGGACAAACACACAAAGCCTCAAGTGCATAAGAACAATGAACGAAGAAAGAAGGAAGTCACTGAAAAGGTTACGACTTCGCGACATTACATTCGCAACCGTAAGGTAAAATAGCGAGTTATCATTCCAAGGTTATCCAAAGATGCCAGACCCGCCTATCAGATTCAAAAGCCGCTCCATACAGACAATATCCAACAACTACGAACGATAACAATAAATGAATGAAGGAAAACTGATAATGACGTACGATGCAACTATACGAACAACAACAACAATAAATGGAGAAGTGATGATGACATGGGATGTTTCCCCGTGGTAGCCACGGGACCCTACCCCACTTCACAGTGGTTATTATGAGGGAATGAATTATGATAAACGCGAAGGCGACGACAGGTCGGAGTTCTGTTTAGAGCTCTTCGAGGAGTCCAGTGGCTTGCATGAAAGCAAAAAGGGACCGAAGAGCTCGGCACTGATGCGCAGGAGAGCTCCTTGGGCCAAGTACTTTGGACAAGCTGAATGGTCTATGGTCGGGAAGCTCAAGTTGGCGTCGAAACCTCCGGCGTTCACTCGTGTACCGGTCGCAGTCCTCGATGATATGAAGGATCGTATCTGGGGTGTGGCAAGCTGGGCACAGCGCCGTGTTACTCTAACTCAGCTTAACCCGGAACACAGGGGTGAAGGCGACGTTGAGTCGTAGACGCCGCAGTAGTGACGTAAAGCTGCGGGGGAAGCCACCTGGCATCTTAAATGATAATACGAACTACGATAACGAACTATACGAAGATCATCACCTAGCGTTAGAAATTCTGTAAGCTATAAAGGAACTGAATGCCAACTAAGGGCATTACAATGACTCTTGATGGAACTTCTAATTTACACCAGCGGACCCGAGTACCGTTGGTCTGTAAAACCCAATGATTCTATTAGTAGATTTCATGAGGGAAGGCCCTACCCCATACGGACCCTCTAACGACAAAGAGGAGAATTTCAGTACCCATATATAGAACAAAGTTAACATTTGTGAACAAGGCTTCCAGCAACGTGTGTCGGAGATTTCCGGAGCACGTTAAAGAACCCCAGGTGGTCGATCGAAATTATCCGCACCCCTATATGCTGCGGCAAGTGCAGCATGTATAGCCACACAATTGTGATCAGAATCACCTTACGTGTAAATCTACTCACAATTAACATATGATCACTTCACTGCACTGTACGGGGAGTCTCCGTGTGCTGCGCGTGTGCATTTTATAGCGACAGCTGTTAAGGGTTCAATTTCGTGAAGATCTCGTCACATATGTCGCATCGCCGAAACACACAAGAGAAGAAACGAAGAAGAAGGAACGCATCGTGGCGCCGAAACAGAGAAGAGAAGAAACTAAGAAGAAACGCATCGTTGTGGTGTTCATGTACACTTCCCCCAACGTGCCCCTTGCCAAGATTCCATCGTTCCTCGCGGAAATGCTCTCCACTGAACAAACCTATTCTATCACCCTCACCGGTGACTTCAACGTGGACGCAAAGCGCAACGGCGTCACCAAGCTCCAAAACACAGCTACTTCTACTCTACTCTCTCTCTTTCTCCAATGGATGGATGCATGCATGTGGTAACTTCGCCAATAATCCTGGAGGTTACCGTGGTACAGGCAGCATCCCAATGAAGACTACTGAGGGATGCTCGCATGTTTTCTGTGGTGGGTAGTTTAAGAGGACTACCCAAATCCCAGAGCAAGAAGGTTAGCACACCCCTCCCTCTCCTGTGCTACCACCATCTCTCCCCTCCCTCTTTCACCCCTCTCATCTCCCTCTCCTGGGTGCACCGAGCCGCCACTTCAGAGCAGGCTGACCGCACCTTTCCTCTACATCACCTCCCCACATACTCATCTCTCTACATACTACAGTGACCATAAGGCACACCTTACGGTCCTTCAACCCTCCAGCCCTGTCGCCGCCGTTGATTTGATGTAAGTTTCATAGTATCTGCCAGTTTTTAGTCCCATTTTACTTCTTTCTTTTCACGGCACCTTGCTCCTTTCTGGCATGTCACGTCATGTCGGTCCAAGTATGACGTCACAAGCACTTGAGTTCTCCTTGTGTTGTGTGTTCATCTGTATATAGATATTTCTTATGCTTGTGTTCTTTGCAGCACAGGCCAATGACCTCCATTTACGACGTACATACAGAGGACCTCAACATAAAATGAACTGAGCCAAGGAGCAGCGCGGCCACAGCTAGAGGAACTGGGAGTTTCAAACGACCTAATGTGATTCGACTAAGACAGGTGTTATCACTGATGCTTGTAACACTTCTTTTATGAGCTTCGACAAGGTGACTGCACGGTATACACACACGACCGTTTGCTTGGCGTTTGTTTCTACGCGTATCCACAGCGGCCGTCAACCGTGGACATTGAGCCCTCGTGTTGTTCATGTGCAATTAAAGATAAAGACCCTCTTATCGTTTTCTGAAGAATTCAGCGTGGTTCAAAGTCCGTGGGACCACCCTCGGACCCACAGCACCACGGCAGGAGTCGTGCAAACAACTGCCACCGTTATATCTGACCATTCAAGTGGCTTCCGTGTCTTGAGAAATTACAAGATTACTCGATCCACTTCTCGTCGCTGGAACAAATGCCGGAATGCTGTCAAATGTCTTGTGGTAATAAAAGTCAATGTAACCTAACCCTGATGATGGAGAAAAGAGCCCTGGAAATATGAATTTAAACACCACGGAACAAATTGTTGCACCTGCCACACAAACCAAAGTCACGGTGTATCCGACAGCTTTTGGTGGGAGTGGATTTAGCTCTCGAAGTAATCAGCCGAAGAAAAATTATGCCTGTGATGCCACGAATTCCAAGAGTGATTCCCATTGGTTGGTTCATTCGCCACTGTCAGCTAATTTATTTTTACCTGGGAGCACCTAAGCGTTCTAAGTACAGCGGGACACACTTTTAGCAACACATATTCCAGAACGGATTCTAGTAATGTATCACAGAGACCGAAATCGTGCCAACAGGTGAAATTTGAGTGAGCCTGCACTCCAACCAAGGGCATCGATGACGCTTGCTTTCAAGATCTAGTGGTGTAACTGAGGACGTTAATTGTAATTCTCGTAGTGTAATTTTGTAATTGTAATGATATCACTCGTATCAGCAAACGAAGACCCCCCCCCCCCATGTGCCAACACGTGCTCAAGAGAGAGCGGTGATGAAACAGCTCCGAAGCGCCGCAGGGGGGGGGGGGGATATGTTTATTAAGAAAAAGAAACGAAGGGTCAGCCAGACGAAGGTCGGCTTGCTATTCCAAACAAAAAAGGCAAAAGAAGGGGAAGGGGAAGGAAAGAAAAGGGGACGAAAAGAAAAATAAGGAAAGAAAGGGGGAAAGAAGAAGGAGAAAAGGGGAAGAAAAGAAAAATAAGAAAATAAAAGAAGAAGAAAAGAAGAAGAAAACAAGAATAAGGAAAGGGAAGCGCCGCAGCTTCTTCCTAGCGAACAGCAAGAGCACCGGCTTTTCATGTGAGGTCCATCTCCGCACACAATGTCATCGAAACAGCTCGCGTGGTGTAGTGGCTTGATCGACCTTCCACGCCGAGACTGGGAGGTAACCCGGGTTCGAACCTTGGCACCGGCTGTGATGTCCTCCCTGGGTTCTTCTAGGACTAAAGCAAGTGTCGGCACAATACCCAGTGAAGTCAGCCCAGGAGGCAAGGTCCCGCTCCCAACCAACCACGGTGTCAATGCCTCTTGCACCCATGTCACCGTCATCACATCTATTTCTTGTTCGCTGTTTCTACTGCATAATGCGGACACCTTTGAAGCGTTGTCCAGTGCATTTTAGAGGAGCACGTACTATGGGTTGATTACACATTATGACGGAACCTCAGCAGTCATCGCATTGCTCTGCCGGCTATGCCTATCATGCTAACAACCGTGTTGATCCCAGCAACTTACGCAATCCTCTTGAAGACAGATCTCTTAGGCTACCAAGGTCAATAGACTCTCTCTCACTGCATTCACGCTGAGTCATTCATGCTGCAGCGAACCACACTTGTGAGGCTGAATGCAATCGTGTGAGTGTATAATACGTGTGTAATACGGTGAGTGTATAGTGCAGGGTCAACATGCATGTCTATGCGGTGACGACAGAGCGGCGAATAATGTCGAATGATGACACTTGTAGAGGGCATTGCCTAAGAAGCTTGTTAGCCTAATTCCGTGTGCTATGGGAAGTGTCTCTCGCTGTACGCATGCAATGTATGATGCAGTACGTGATGATCAATATGATGCTTGTGTGCCCTCTGTTGAACGTACGTTTTGTTTCGCAGGATTCCAAAATAAAATTGATGTTGTAAAACATAGACATGTATAAGGCGCGGCGGATCCAGACACGTTGTGCCGATTCTTGAACATCGTGTATTGTGTAACGATTGGGCGAAACTGTAAGCAGTGAAAACAATTAGCCGAAGATGAATTAAAGATGAATGGGGCGTAGCGTGACACGTGACATCCTAACGGTTACTATACAGATGTCGTATCACATTGCACCTGCGCGACCTTCTACGTGTCGCGCTTCGGCGTTCCAGGGCAGTCAAAGGGCAATCATGACACTAAGAGATTGATTGTGACTCACCCTAAAGAGTGCCTTCTGGCTTATATACCTATGAATTAAAACCGGCCATTGAAAGAAGGGGTGGAACGTGCTATACAGCTAAAAATATATATAAAGAATACAATGGAAATGTCTCACATGGTATGTGTATTACACAAAAACGCGATTCAAGGAATGGGCGCCGCCACTAGTGCTGCCACCCCGTGGTAGTCACATGAACTGTGCACGTGTGGACTGCCGTTTGCCGAGTTCCTTCATTTTCCCGTGTGTGTTTTCGTTCATTGTCGTGTCCGATACTCTTCATTCCGTGCCCGCTCATTTTCTCCCGCTCGGGAACCGCTGTAGAAAAGATATCGCATCGGCCAGCACTCCTGACGTGAACAACTACGCAACTACGCACGCGGAAGCAAGCAATCTTCCTTTCCCTCGAACTTTCGAACGTTGATGCGCTACCCAGATGTCTACCGGATGAGAATGTTACGTTATCGTTAATCGTGCTCATTAAAGACGGCGGCCATCAGTACTCATCCCAATGGGAAGAGCAATTTTTGCAGTCCACCCCTGTTGTGTCGTCGCTGAGAACGAGGCTACACTCTTAAAAATGAACTTCACGGCATATAGCACGCTTCTAGCCAACCATCATCTCGAGTGATATCGTTATCTGCCGTGATTTGTTGAAAACGGGAGGCGTACGCCATTTTCTGGGTTTTCCTCAGACGCTTTCAGACATATGTCGGCACAATTCCCTTAGAAGTCGGCCCAGGACGCACATTCCCCCAGGGCGTCAGTCGTGACGTTGCCCACATACGTGAGGCCGACTACGGCAAGCCCTATCACCACCCACCACCACCATTTTTAAGAGTGTACACTCTTAAAAATGAACTTCACGGCATATAGCACGCTTCTAGCCAACCATCATCTCGAATGATGTCGTTATCTGCTCTGATTTTTGAAAACGGGAGGCGTACGCCTTTTCTGTGACAATTATGGACCGCATAATTGTCACAAAAAAGGCGTACGCCTCCCGTTTTCAACAAATCACGGCAGATAACGATATCATTCGAGATGATGGTTGGCTATAGGAGCATGCTATGCGGTGAAGTTCATTTTTAAGAGTGTAGGGAGCGTACGGAGACCGGTGGTTTGAGAGTAACGCGACAAGGAACGCAAACGATCCGTGCAAACCATGTGAGAACTGCGAAACGTATTTGAGCTGTCATTGAGGAACGTACGCATGAGTTATTGGAGCGACTTTCATTGACCCACATCACTCAGGCTGACGCATTTCGCCCCGACGGCATAGGGGAAAAACCAGAAGCCGGTTACGCTCAACTAAAGCCCAGGAACGCTCAGACAGGAAACAAAAAACGAAAGCATTGACCAACGCGAACCCCCTTAGCATTCCGAGGTGCTGACCAGCTTGTAACTGGGGAAGTTACATGCATTACGTCTCTCTGGGTTGCGTATAACCCGCATTGTTATTTTTGTTTGTTTGTTTTTGAAGCACAGGGTGTGTCCATTTCTCACTGAAGGTTTCCTTCGGTGAACTTAGTCGCCGCAGGAGATGTCGAAAGAACGTTTCCCCTGGCGGATGTGTTCAGCGATCGTTCCGCTTAGAAAACTACGCATCCTGCTTTTTGTCAGGGTTTTCTTTCTCAATGCACACGTTCGGAAGACCGAAGGGCAATCGGTAGACCACTGACCTGATCGGTACATCAGCGCCTAAAGCATCATGGGGAGTTCCAAGAACAATATAGGTACTCAACCGTAGGCTAGACTTCCAGCCCACAAGAGAATTTCAGCGCATAACACGCTGACGGTCTCCACCGCACAAAATGATACCGTTATCACTCCTCATCTGGGGAAAGCGGGGGGGGGGGGGGGGGCGTACGCTCTTTTGTGTCAGTGTGTAAGCGTCACAAAAAGGGGTACGCCTCCCGTTCTCAATAAATGAGGGAAGAGAACCATATCCTCTGCGGGGTCGCCAAAGGCAGTACCACCACCACCACCTGTTCTGAGAGTGTGGTGGGCACTAATTTAGGGTCTTTGCGCACAACAGAACTTCACCGCGTAGCATACTGTGCGCCAACCATTGCCACGAATGATATAGGGTTATCGCTTCTCAGTCAAAGAGAGACGGGTCGTACGCCTTTTTGTGGCAATTATTTGGATATATGACGATGTTCTGTTTTGAGAGTGCATTTAACGGATGACGGCTGCACGACAGGACAACGCTTCAAGCGCGCCTGCATTACGGTAAAGGCAACGACAAACAAGAAATACGTGATGACGATGACATGGTTGCAATTTGACAACGTTACTCTTGAAGCAGAACTCGCTCCTATCCATCCACCACACCAAATGACGTCATTCTCACCCACGGGTTTGTTGAAAGTGAGAGGAGTACGCTTTTTTGTGACACTGATGCAGTTACGTAAATTGCCACAAAAAGGCGTACATCCCCTGTACCACACTCTTAAAAATGAACTTCGCTGAAAAATGAATGAACGCTCCTAGCCTACCATCATCTCGAGTGATATCGTTATCTGCCCTGATTTGTTGAAAACGGGGGGGCGTACGCCTTTTTTGTGACACCTATGCTGTTCATAATTGTCACAAAAAAGGCGTACACACACCGTTTTCACAAATCAGGGCAGATAACGATATCATCCGCGATGTTGGTTGGCGCGTGCTATGCGGTGAAGTTCACTTTTAAGAGTGCAGTTTGTGCAATAGTTGGCCTTCAGCATGTGATGCGGCAAAGTTTTATTTTAACGGTGTAGAAAGGTCAAGAAATTATGTGCAGAAAATGTGATTTGGCGTCACCGGCCGCCACCCTACACTTTTAGAAATGAACTTCACCGCATAGCACGCTCCCAGCCAACCATAATCTCGAATGATATCGTTGTCTGCCCTGATTTGCTCAAAACGGGAGGCGTACGCCATTTTGTGACAATTATGAACAGCATAGATGTCACAAAAAGGCGTACGCCTACCGTTTTGAACAAATCCGGGCACACAGCGATATCATTCGAGTTGATGGTTGGCTAGGAGCGTGCTATGCGGTGAAGTTCATTTTTAAGGTACCCGGGTTCGAATCCCGGTGAATCTGTGCTGTCTGGGGTTTTTCCTGGGTTTTCCTCAGACGCTTTCAGACATATGTCGGCACAGTTCCCCCTAGAAGTCGGCCCAGGACGCACATTTCCCCAGGGCGTCAGTCGTGACGTTGCCCACATACGTGAGGCCGACAACGGCAAGCCCTTTCAACACCACCACCACCACCACCATCATTTTTAAGCGAGTACGTGTGCGCTGTGAAAATGCTGTTGTAATTATTTTTTTGTGAATATTACGCGAACGACGCCTTCTTCCTTACTGTGCCGTCCGTGTGGATATAAACCTTAAAAACTTTCAACTTGCCATCCAGACAGAGCGAATTTGAGACACACCCTCGTCGTAGCGGCGCTGCATGTGTTTCGTCGTCGATGACGGTGTCGAATGATGTTTACAGGTACGAGTTTCAGATTCACCTTTGTGGTTGTCTTTTCGTTTGGAACTTTGCACCTCGGTGGAATTTAACCGTCTGTCACACATGTGGCGATTGCATAGTGACTGCGCATGTCTGTGGACGAGCCTGTGGTCGTTCGTCTTCCTTTTTGCCTGTTGCTTCCTGATGAATCCTTTGCATTTTGTATTTCTGGTGCAGCTGAGTTAATTCAGTGTTCGTTGCCCTCAAAGTGGCTCAAAAATAATAAGAGTAATAATAAGATATTACCATTCTCGAAAGTGTTTTGGAGTAGCCAGCTCCTGTGTTTTGTAGGAGCCACCATCTCCATATTAACTCCAACTCATGACATTTGGCAGTCGATGGGGACTTATTCCCTAGATCATTCATTTCAGCCTTAATAAACTGCCTTTCCTTTCCTTTTCTTCATTTACTTTTTCTTCTCTTCTTCACTCCATAGCTTCTTCACTTCTTCACTGCATAGCACGCTCCTAGCCAACCATCATCTCGAATATGATACCGTTACCTGCCCTGATTTGTTGAAAACGAGAGGCGTACGCCTTTTTTGTGACGCTTATGCTGTTCATAATTGTCACAAAAAAGGCATACGCCCCCCATTTTCAACAAATCAGGGCAGATAACGATATCATTCGAGATGATGGTTGGCTAGGAGTGTGTTATGCGGTGAAGTTCATTTTTCAGAGTGTATCCTTCTTCTCCTTTTCTTTTCTTATTGTTCTTTTTTTTTTTTTTGATAAACATATATCCCCTTAATAAACCAATCTACTTCTCCTTCATCTTGGCTGTTTTGATCCCTGGTATGATCCCTCTTGTCGTTGCCCCTCGAGACGGTTCCAGTGGACGTGCGCGAACAAGCCTTGCAGAGCTGCAGCTGCAGACACGCAGCAGCGTTCTGAAACGCGACCAGTGGCATATACACTGTAATCATGTCCCGTAGGATCAGTATGATGGAATATTCAGGTGACCAATTAGGTGACAAGATTCTCCTGTTCTTTCGCATCAACGAATCACATTCGCAATCGGACACATGTAGGAACACGCGAAGAACACCTGCGCTCCCCTACTTGAACTGAAAGCGAACGCTTCTCAGAAAGCAGTCTGTTACCTCAATACCGGAACAGTGTCAACAGTGATTCAGCCGTAGGCGATCCGTCGTCCGACTGTCACTCCAGCGAAAAGACTTGCAGCAGTGAACTGGGCGGGCGGCTGTCTGTCGCCGCGACGGAGCGGTTACAGATCGTTCGCGTGTACCAATGCATGAACGTGCCCTGCGTGGTCAACATGTGACCGACACCTTAGTTGTATGGTTCCACCATCGCGAACGCCGTTTAAAAAGGGTGTACCTTCTCTACTCCAGGTCTAATGAAGAAAAAAGAGGACGAGGATTGCATTCATATTGCATTTTTCTATTGGCGAAACATGGACGATATCTCAACATATCCTTTGATAGACAAAACGTTATACAAACATGGACTACAGATATACGAGTGCGTAATAAAAGCGATAAAAACCCAGCGCAGGGGAACATATAAATAGACGACACAACAGAGAACTAAAATTTTATAACTAACTTTTCACTAACATTTTTAACACTAACTTTTCTTTTATTATGGGCTATAAAGCAGCTCGGTTTCTTACGCTTTTTAACCTTGCAAGTATGCTCAACAACAACAACAAATAAATCGTGACTATGACCTAGGGTGATTCACCACTGGAGAGCAGTACACTACCCCATTACACGCGAAACATTAGATGTGAGATGCACATGCACGTGCACGCATACATACTGTAGTATATATACGTCGTTTACCCGATTTCGATCCATTTGTCGGGGTTGGGTACGGTGACGATTGATTGATTGATTGATTGATTGATTGAGATATCGAAAGATAAGATATAAAGGGGACGGTGGATCCAAAAGTAAAGCTAACAAGAATGTATACATTTGTTTTAATAGTTTATCCCTCGATAATTAAGTACTTTGTCTCGTTGACTTTTCAGACTGCTGTTGTTTGTATACCATTTACCAAACCGGTTCCACATTTCATATATAGCTACGATCCTCTAACGCATTATTAAATATGAACATACTACAGCATTCAAGGGACGTTTACCATCTTGGATTTCAGATAGAAGGTGATTATAACCTTAAAAAAACCTCACAAGGGAAAATGTTCAAATGACGCATCATTATTTCCTATGCAGCATTCACCTCTTCAGTATTGTGGGCCACGCGAAGCCGTTCCTTTTGATGCGGGACTTTCATCATGTTCAGCTACCTTCCATCAAGCGGGAAACATCTGCGCATCCACATAGGTTGCTTGCATTCATGAAGGAACTTTCGTAACCTCTACCACTTGCCATTCTAAAAGAATACTAAACGGGTCGTGCCATCCCTCCCCTTCCGGGTGTCTACGCGCCTGTACAAGAGAAAAAAATCTACTGACCCTATTGAAGGATGGCGAAAGTCTTTAAGGCTTCTCTTCCATCATCGCCTTATAAATGATGCAAAATAGAATTTTACATCGCACAGTTTTATTAGAACGCGATAAATGCCCCCCCCCCCCACCTGTTTTTTTTTCCGTTCGCCTCTGATATTTGATATTTCCGCGTAGCTATCCTTCGTCACTGATTGCTGATTGAATGTTCTCGATCAGTTCCAGGTAAATAGGTTATCTCAAAACACTAACGTTTAATAAGTATCTATCAGGCTCAACAAAAACCTTCCACGCCTATGTTCTTTTTTTCTTTGTTTTTTTTTTTTCAACCAGATTGACACATACAAACAAAGAAGAAGAAAAGGCGTGAGTCTTCAATACCCCAGTGTACGACCTTACACTGCACAGGGCGTTCAATTACTACTCTAATTTAGCGCGGAGATAACGCTCAAGGACTTGCATTCGTAAGGCCGCGGCATTTTCGACGCACTCAATGCTTCACACTCGGCACAACATACACTACAGGTAGAACTTACAGCTTCCTTCCCTGCTTGTATAGGACCTTTCCGAGACTGTGGAGCAGATGACTTTCGTTCAGATATTTACGTTTCATACGATGTTGTTCTGGTGGAAGATGGCTGTCTGGGCTGGTTGGATATATTAGCGCCACCGAGGCAATACGTGAGCATTGTTTACAAACAGTGACGCATCTGCATGAATACCTGTGTGGAGTCGCGTGCATTGCAGGAATTTTGTGTTTTTCCATAACCAATGGAGTTTTTTTTTTTTTTGCCCCCAAAAAACAAAGCCACGAAACAATATCCCAACACTACCCCAACTATCAACAGTGCTACAATATATTTCACCTCACACAGCTTACAGTTACCTGCGCTCAAGTAGTTGCAACTTGCGCTCGTCTCCGCAGTCGTCATGGCCGAACATACAAAAAAATAAAATTAAAATAAACGCGTTCATGCTGTTTTAGAAGTCTGTAAAATGTTAGACGAAGACGCAAGATTAAAAACCTGTACGATTTCAATGCTTCTTCAGTTTGGGTACAATGCATTGCGCTTTTTGGACAAGAAGATGCACTCAAATTTTAAAAGCACATCGGAGTATCGTTTGTTCTTCACCAAACGTCCCGTAAAATAATAATAATAATAATAGTAATAAATAAAAATAGATCGTTCGTGGAACGTCTTTCTTGCCTTCAATTTCCCCCCGTTGTCTTTAACGGAAGACGTATGAAAGACAAAAAATAAATAAATAAATAATACACACAAAAAGATTTAAAGTTTGTTCGTGCCCCCCCCCCCCTCTCCCAATAATTCTGAGATTCCTTCCAAGAAGGGGAACCCAGCCACTTCCTGCCACCAGTAACAAACACCATGCAGAGCAGAATCTAATTTATGACGACACGCCAAAGAAGCCACAACAGAGTATTGTTTGGAAAAGCATCGTGAGTAAAAGAAAGAGAAAAGTCCCGAGAGAGCAACTCTCTCCCCTTCTCTTTCCGGCTCTTGTAAAGAACAGTCCATACCAACTACATTTATCGTGCTCAGATTACTCACGTGCTTTCCAATGACTTCGAAGCAACAAAAGAATTACCCACGCATTTTCAAGGTTGAGAGATCTTTGCTGCTCAGCCACATTTCAGTACGCTTTAAAGTGTACTTGATCACGACGTCTGCAAGAAAGGATGCCGGATGGCTTCTGCACAGATATTTTCTCAATCCCGCTGTAAATATTAATAATTCAGGGAATATTTTTGACGCGCTGTGTACTTCGGGTTCAGGTTTCGCTCACCGTCCTTTTAGACAATTCTCTGTAGTCTGAACAACCGTGTAATTTTCACTCGAACTTGGCGTCAACGAAGCGTATTGCGAGCTCCTGTGTCATTATCTGCCTTGCACCACGCTCCTAATTTAGTTCTCACCAAATAAAGTTCCCAAAATGACATCTGAGCGAGTGCGTGGAGCCGCAAAATGTTTGGCCACACCTAAACGTTTTTTTGCATTCACGCATGATTGTCTTCGAGGGCCATGGCAGAAGGCCATGTTAAGACAGCAACAGAAGGGCCTCGAAAGCTAAATTTCCGTTTCGATCACAACAAAGCAATCTCACACCACACATGCGAGCGCGGCACATGAACAAAGCACGCAGCAGACATTTGATCCCAAAGCGCGCGCCGAAGCGCACTTTCCCTCCTTCGCCCACGTACAATACATACGCTTGCCGAACATCCTACGTCACGGTTCTAAGTTCAACGTCACCTGCCCGCATGATCCCTTACTCAAGTACGGCGCTTTGGACAGTTTGGAGGCAGCGCTTTGTGGTCAGATATCTTGCACACATTCGACTTCTTTCACGAACCCGCGCTAAAAAGGGCGCTCCTTCGTATCATTTCATATTGCGTTCTGTTGCAGCTCCCACAGCGCACCAACATACACAATAAGAAAAGCAACGAACTTTTAAACTCTTTTTGAAAACGGATGCCAATATGTTCAGGCAAGATAATGGGAAGAGGGAGTTAGTATAGGGATTTTAGGTGTCATAAGAAAGGAAAAGCGAACGCCTTTGTATTGTACTTTGTACGAAATTGTACTCCTTCCTTGCTGTGCTTGCCAACGTATAAGCTGGACACAACGTTCTCATACAATCGCGAAACAGGGACAACACAGACAGTTAGAAGGCTCCGGACACGCTAGAATTGGGAGCGTATAGCAGAATTCGTCGCCCCACGAATCAACTGTTCCCTATCTTTTGTTCCCAATCCAATCCACGCAGGAACTGTCCGTAAGCCGAAGAAAGTGTCTCGCAGGCAAGTGATGGTGATGGTGATGTGATAAAGAAAAAAATGGGGATGGGCAGGCAAGTAATAACATGCTTCATATATACGCGCATGTGAGACAAACATTGGCAAGCGAACACAATTTGACTAGCACACCACCGCTTCATAGGCATGTTTCCGTAATGAATAGGTGAGCACATAAAATAGATGAGCAACATTAATCCGTAACGTGTAATACGTATAATTCTTTATTTGATGCAATACTTTGTGCCTTCCATCTCTCCACAATCCACACCCATAGAATCTCGGTGGCGACACCCGGCCATTAACAAATATTCCGCGAATCAACATTTGTTTCCTCTTGAACAACGAAAAGTACACATTCATTGCTTCTTTGATGTATGATCTGAGAGCTGCTTGTGAAACAGTTGCACAGATGCGGTATACAGTTAGCGAGAGCACATAATGAAATCACCCATAGCTACACATTAAAGGCTGTTTCAACACTTTCACTCCATACCGCCTTAATTATTTAGACACCAACGATCGACGTGATCAAAGATTCTGTCCTTTTCAGGGCCAAGGTCGCTAAATTGCCATTCTGTTCGGTCTTTCGACGTCGTTCGCATATTACGACATATACCTGCCCGTGCACCCATGCTTTAGTACACCGCTGATTATATTGGAGGCCTCCTAAAGAGTGGGTCGAAACGAGTTACTCATCATCCATAATGAATTGGTTTTGGCGTGGTGCTGAGCTGCTGCGACTAATCACGATAGCGGTTCTCTTTATATGATTAGCTTTACCGATATTTTCTGTATCGACGTACGCTAATTACAGACCGTTACTATAGTTACTGCAAGGTGAAAACCGCGCTGTTAATCAATGAGGGAATGGTTTGCCTGTGAGTGTTTGTTTGTCCTCTGCTTCTGGGCTATTGAGACTTCAGCGACTGGTATTGTGCGGGGTTCAATATAGGACAGCACAAGTGAGAGTGGTGAAGCCTGAGGGTCCCGCCTTTAGATACGTATGCCACCGGAGATATTACGGAAGAATTGCGGTAGATATGCCGTACAGCAGGAAGACACGATCGGCAGACAAACGACGAAATCTGTTCACCTAAACTATATCTTGCATCCATGTCCATGTTCAGTAATGCCAGGTCTTGCCCTCTTTAGAGCAGGTACGAAATAACGGCATTGGAAAGAGACGAGTCTCAATAAGCAAATATGAAGTTATGAAAAGCATATTTAAAAAAAAAATCCTTCAGGAATCGTGTGCAACCTACTCAACCTACTCTCGAAGGAAACAAATAAGTTTAATTGGGAAGCAATTACAGGTTCTAGTCGCCTACACTCTAAAAACAGAGCTTCACCGCATAGCACGCTCCTAGCCAACCATCATCCCGAATGACAACGTTCTGTACCAGGGATCGATTAAAAACGGGAGGCATACACCTTTTTGGGACACTTAATTATGTAATTGCGTTAATTGTCCCAAGAAGGTGTATAAGCCTCGCGCTTTCTACAACTCAGGAGTGATAACGGTGTCGTGCAATGGTTGACTTTTACCGTGCTATGTAGTGAAGTTCTGTTTTTAATCCCCATTACTTCCCATTTTCGACTCCTGACCCCCAATTTTATTCCCTTAGCAATGCGAATAGCCCCTAAAACGCTTGACAAATGTTCCACTGAAAGCAACGCCTTATGTAAATATGTGCTCTGTATGGATTTGATGGGACAACACAACGTAAATAAACATTTTTTTTTATAGAATAAGAAATAGTTGGCCGTACACTCTTAAAAATTAGCTTCACCGCATAGCACGCTCCTAGCCTACCATAATCTCGAATGATATCGTTGTCTGTCCTGATTTGTTGAAAACGGGAGTCGTACGCCTTTTCCCCCTCTCGTTTTCAACAAATCTGGGCAGATAACGATATCATTCGAGATTATGGTTGGCTAGGAGCGTGCTATGCGGTGAAGTTCGTTTTTAAGAGTGTACACTGTTAAAATAGAACTTCACCACATAGCACGCTCGTTTCACCTACTGATAAGGAAACACGAACCAGATAGCACAGTCGTTACATCCAAATCCAGCATTTCCACGTTACTCTCCTATACGAAGCGGTCGCCAACAAGATTTTACATTACCTTTGCAACCACATGGTTTGCAAGCCATATCACCGACCCAACCTTTACCCACGAAGCTACAATAGCCGTGATCGATCCCAATCGCGGCGATACCGACGCATGGCGTCTGAATCACCATCTGTGTGGTAACTTATTTGGAGTAAAGTGCGATACGGACAGCCCGAAAATAGACCGGTACCACGTGCCATTCAATTTGAAGCGTCCCCCATCTGGAAGACCAACGAAGCCAAGAAGTAAAAGTCAGCGAGAGAGTGAAGTTCTTATGCAAACACCGACGGCTATCCTACATCCCGACATCCTGCATCTCTGTATACAGCACAGGATATTAAAGAACACATGATCCTCATCCAAGGCGTTTTCTTCGCCTGACATTGTGCGAAATGTACAACGCACGTGTAGAACTTGAGGAGCGCCACGTGCCTCGGATATTTTTCAGGGTAGGCACGTTGGCGCACGCGGCTGAAATAATTAAGCAAGAAGTTGTCAGCAGTTATTGATTTGATTTGATTGATGAGCTTGCTTTGTTTGTATGGCAATAACCGAATTTGATAGCCACTGCTGACCACTCCTTTGTGTGTGCTTGTCCGATACTTTGCCTTCTCGCATACATGAGCATGATGTACGCATGCTTCTACGGCTAAGAAGTTTACAAGGTCTTTAAAAGTTTAAAAGTTTATATGTTTACTGTGAAAGGGGGGTGTAAACTCATCAACTAATATATTCAAATTTTTATGTTCCCTCAATTCAAATTCAATTCAAAACATTCCAATCATTTAAAGTGAGGAGTATTTAAAGTGCTCACACGAGTTTGCATTAGCAAACCATCAGTATAGAGTATAATGATAAGATACGCAAATTTAAAGATAAACGGAACAAATCAACGTCAATGTGAACTGCGGACCTTCCGTTTCTGCCGAGGATGGTGATAACGGTATAAATAGATAGTTTGTCCAATGAAATTCATTTTGGTTGAAGTACAGTGCTCTCTGTTGTTGTGTCTGCATTCAATTGTGCCAGCACTGGGGTTTTAGCAATTTTATCACGCTGTAGCAAGCCAGCAACCCGCCCAAGTTTTATCGCTGATCCACACCAGTCACTGCGAAGATATCATGTGCATTACGAAATACGGCAAGCATCAAAATCCAGTCAAATTTGTACTGATATATGGAGTGTTTAGAAGTATTCCACCTTACTAAGACATTATTAGGCAGCTTATCGTGCAGTGTCCTCGCAAATTTAACGTAATTGTTTTACAGTACTGAACTCGAGAATTTATTAAGTGAAGGGTCCTTATTGTCCTTTTAGAAAACACGTAGGCAGCGCATCTGTCGTCCATTCAACCAGAGCCAGTAGCACTCTCGGCGACAGGTGCAGTTCGTCAGCACGATACGACCTCGCGATATCGTCTCGTGCGCAATTCTGAAAAGCACGACTCTGACCGTGTATTCACACGGGAGACATTTCCTAGAATATTCCAGCGGAAGATGCTCAGTAGGTCAGGGGTTTCTGCTCACGTCATAAGCTATGCATGAGGAATATCCTGTGGCTCAGCCACAAGATATTCCGTAGCAGACGACGGGGCCGATGGTGTCGTCTGCTATGTGTGTGTGTGTGTATTTGCGTTTTCTTCCACTAGAAGATACGAAGGCAGAAAAATAGACGATGTCAAGTTGCCGGTGGTGAGTAAATCAAAGAGTGATGTACTTCTTGATGCACTTCTTCAGGTACCTGAAGAAGTGCAGTCTCGTGCACGAAAGTCTCGTTACCATGTGTAAATAAATAAGTTGCTCCTACCGTTTAACATCACTCTTTGATTTTCTTCCACTAGAATATTCCCTCGGGCTGTCGCTCTGTGTGAACACACGGTGAAGCGTGGAGCCACAGGGCGCTACGGGAATGTTTCCCCCGGCCTCACTTTCTCAGCAACGAGAGTTACGGAAAACTTTTCCAGGTCGGAACTCTCTTGCAAGAAGAGTGTGCCACGAAGGAAGCGCACCTCGCGAAATTGCAACTATCTATAAGTTGCCTTAAGGTAGTGTATAATTGCTTTATTTTCGGTTCTCCTAGTTTCGACGAAAACTGGCTCAAGGACAGCAAAAATAACGAGAAGGAACAGCTAAGTGAGTGAATGAAGGTGTATACCTTCGTGGTCGGTCCAGTACAGAGGACAGCCGCTCCCTTCTATCGATCTATGCAGTGGGACACCTTTTTCCTGCAATGGTTGTTCGCTTTTGCTTTTTTTCCACAGGGGTGGGGTCTGATGTGGTCGCCTAAAATCGAGGTCGTCATTGTCGTGCGCATGCAATGTACGACGCGTATAGGCCTCATGCCGGACAAAGCATGTACCGATCACTATAGATAGCGCGGGTGACGTTTTGTGAAGCCTCTCCACGAATAACGCTATAGCAGTTCCCTCGTTTCTTTCTGGAAATAAGCGTCAGCTTTGACGAAGAAATGGGCGCTTCAGCGCCTGCCACTCCAGTCAACGACGGTGGCGGTTATTCTCGACCGTTCAAGCACAATTATTGGTACCCTTACACTAGTTCAGAAAAAAATATGCAACACCAATACGCCAAAAATGTTCCGAAATAGCAACATATTGGCTCGAGTGGTTGTGTAGCCCAGGGTGAAGCTGTTCGATACCAGTTCCGGTGGGTCGATGGTTAAGATCGCGTCCAGACTTTGGGCTAGAATACCAGCGAATCCTGAGTATTTTAGCTCTTTTTTTTTTCAAAAGCTTTAAGACACACGTCGGCGCAGCTCGGAAATGAGCCGGCGCCATCCCAAACGCCCCGGGAATATAGTACCCTGGTACATTGATCTGACACGGTCAAAGAAGTCAGGTCGTACCAAACAAGGATGCGTAGACACGAATAAATAAGGAACGTGCACAAACACGGTCATGGGGTTGGCGGCTGCGGTAGCTCAAGATCACGGAGTCGAACGCGGCAGTGGAAAGTAGTAATATGGAGGAGGTAAACATTGCTTCAGGCACCCCTGCGGGACGCGTGGTATGTGACCACACATATATACTCATCTTAGGCGTAAATATACCCTCAATGATATCATTTGCTTTATTTGCCGTATTATTACCTCAATTATTATTTACCGTACTTAAACCAGTTCCATCCAACAACAACAAATAAGTGATGACGATGTACTGGGATGTTTCGCCGCTGAGGCGGCACCCTATCCCATTGCTTGAGGGGGAGAAAATGGTGAATGATGATGAATGTTCAGAGAGTTAAAAAGGTGATGAGGGCTTGAAGAGCTCCTGGTTCCATTCAGTAGTGGATGGAAGTATGCAGAAACACCTCCTGACAGACATGCCATAGTCATGGAAGACACGTATTATTTGACGTGCATACCACCACTTCTTCCATTCTGATGTATAAGGAATGGCGGAGCCGTTGAACAAACTTACAAGCTGTTGTCACTGAGGTACCCCCGAGGAGTGAATCGGAGCCAGTACAGTTTTGCACACTCTACGAGATGTGGCTCCGCAAATGTGATTTTGAGGTGCATAGAAACGAAGCATTGCTTCTTGATGATCAGCAATACTATGAAGTGAAACCTATTTATAGCGAATCTGTATAGCGTGAATGCATCAACCGGGAAGGGGATTGTCTAACTGTCGCGCTCTATTTTTCTTGTTCTTTTGCTCACGTCTGGTCCTGTGTGCCTCACAAAGTGTATAGATTAGATTCGTGGTCTTCTTCTCTCTCCCCTACCCTCTTTTTCCTTCATTTGTCTCATATATATATATATATAGTGAGCCCTAATTTACGCGTCCTGCGGAGTAGCCAGTCCTGAGTGTTTAGCGAGAGACGTCTCCATTTTTTTTTTTTTTTAATCAATCAATCTAACAGTCCTCGTTTCGTAACCTCCTCAACTTGTAGTCTGTATAGATTTTATGGTATGAGCGGTATGGTATGCGATCTGTGCAACTTTGAAACTTTGTAATTTCGCCACTAGTCGGTGATAAAGGGGGCCACAATCTGACTCCGCAATTCCAACGATACGCTGAAGCAGTCTTTACGTCTTCACGGAATTGTCGTGCGAAAATACCCGGAAATATGCTAGATACATTATAGTTGAGACAACTTATATAGCACAAGCCCTCCCTATGTGTTCACAGCTGCATAATCCTCTATTGTTTAGGTTCAGTTACGGACAGACAAGTATAATTCCCAACGACAACGGCTGTGATAAATGCTTACAAAATATGATCCGCATTGTTCCGTATAGGAAGGCTTTACAGATTTGTCTTTCACGTGCTCCATGTCCATGTATACGGCGACAGTGATGAATATGAGCGAAATTGTACGGCTCTGAATGTTCTGTAACTGGCTTTATTTCGGGACAAGATGAAGTACATCTTATCTGGCATTGAATTTGATGACTCCCCAAGGAACAGTATTTCCAGAGAAACGTCTCAATACTCAACACATTGATTGGCAATTCGTTTTTGTTCTGTGTCAAGTTACCTCGATGTCGATCTGGCTTCTATATTTTGTATGGGGAACGGAATAGCACACTGACGAGCACACCATCGTCTTCAATGCCTTCTGAGGTCTGACTGGAAAGTCTTTAAGCTGTGTATATGTATGTGCTGGCTAGAAAACACCCAACTTTAGCTGACAGGTTACCCATGATTTCGGTTACCTTGCAAAGTGAGGTCAATAATAACATCATTATCTTTGTTAGCGTCCTCTTCAAGATCACCTGACTATGATACGGTGCATGTAACCTCTGGCTTTCTGATAAATTTAGCGTTAAAGGTTGTTAGCGTAAGCTGGAGGCCTGAGGCTTCAGCACTGAAGTGGGACAGCTCTCAGTCATCAAGGTTGACTTTTGCTTTATGGCATTCGGGAGAAGTAGTGAGACGACAATTATTATGATTGGATTTCACGATTAATTGCGTTACAATGTGGCCGTCCGGTCCGGGTAAAAAAAAAGTCTTCCGTCGTTCTTCTCTCAATACTCACGCGCGTCCACTCTGTACCATTCTACCCTGAGAAGAAGAAAAAGAATCGAATGTATGGCTGTTTAATACTTTGTACTTTTCCTAACGTCTTTCTCTCCAATCTAATCATATTTTTCAAAACGCACGCGAACAGCAGCTAGCTCACTCAGCACATTGTTTTGCGTGGAGTCAACGAGCCTCCATTCTTTCAGGATCTGTGACTCTCCATTTCGTCGGAACAATAAAATAACTCCTCATAAAAAAGAAGAAAAAAAAAGAATAAAGAAACGGAGGGATTCATCCAGCCACTCCTGCTCAAGGCCAACGCAGCGCACTTTGGTACACAGAACAGCTCGCGATCACGAACTGGGCCCAGAAGTTTGCTTTCTGGTTTTTTGTTGGTTGGGGCAGCCCGCTACGCCCCCTCAAGCCGAGGGCATTATCAGGGACCCATCTGGGCAAGTTGTCGAGTGAACGACCACTCCTATGGGTTGAGAGGGAAAAGCGGATATATTCGTAAACTCTCGGAGGCTGTCACGCAAGGTACAGCGCGAAAGGAGGCGTACGGAGGAGCTTACTATTTTAGGCAGCCTTTTCGGTGCAAAATGAAAGCCGTCTTATATACTTATACTATTGCTTCTTCCGGCGGTTGCTAACCTTTTAATGGAGTTTGTACAAAGGGAGCGGTACGTGTGGTTCGTTTAGGCGGAAACGGGCAGGAGCTCGTGGGAGGAGCGCGTTGTATTGTTGTGTGCTTAGAGCGGTGGACTCGACTCTTTTTCTCCATGTCGCGTGCGTTTTGGGCCATAGGGCAGAGCTCACTGATTGAAACCGAACTTGCGGGAGTGATGCGCCTTTTTACTGCATGACGCATTCACTGCGGTGCTGTAGAAGGTCTTGTAGAGCACATTCTTCTCCGTTGCACACACTACCATACCTTCCAGTACCGTACTCTCCAGATCCCTTAACGAGCTGGACTCTCGATCGCCCCCTCTCTCTCACAAAACTGCTTGGTCCCTTGGCCACATCCAGCCCACCAGCGCTCTGCCCTCCAAGCTCTCTTCACCTTTCTGAATACAATAGGACTTCGATCCTTATTGTGAAGGGGCTCATTATTTCATTCCTCGCATCACCACCAGCACTGAGGTGGAGCATCGCCCCTGGCGATGAAACCCCCCATTCATCATCTCGCAATAAAGTTGTTGTTGTTGTTACTGCATGATGATGATGATGATAACAACAAGAGCAATAAAACGGGGACCTGAGACGCGAATGGTCATACTCATACACATCATGACTTAACTGGGACTATAGCACAGCTGTAAGTCATGACACAACGTATTTCACGCCAGAAGAAGCACGGTGCAGCTCATTTTGCAGAATTCCTTTACACCCGTCAACGCTGATACTCGTGGCACTTTTACAATACTACAGAGCACTGCATTTTACCAAGGTGGTACATATATTGTAATTTGACATATTCCTCCGTTGCTCGCAAGTATAAGCTCAAGGGTTCCAAATGCAGTGAATTCCACCCGTTGGAGTAGCAATTTCAGTATTTATTTATTTATTTATTTTAATTACCCTAAGGGTTGCCATTACAGAGGAGAGTGGATTATACACACACTAAACAGATGGTTCGAATGCAAGTTACGAAGGTATTACGAAGTAAGTTACGAAGTTATGTTACGAACAACGACAAATACACTGATGATGATGAATGAGTTACGAAGTTATGATGAAGTAGACTCAGCAATTTCGATATCTATAAAGAGCAGCATTGGAGTAGCTCAGCAGAAAAACACAATAAAGGTAGCAATTAAGCACGTCATTCGTTACATTGGACTGATCACAATGGTACATATAGTCGATAATGGCAACGAAAATCACCTTCCTGTATGGTTGCAGATTTTTGTTACCATCATTGTATTTACACTTGTGTCGAAGATGTTCACATACAAGTATATATATACTCGATACAGTCACCGTATATTCAGAAGCACACAAAGAAAAAATACCGTATTAAGGTTCGTCATCTTTCTGGTCTGCATGTTCGTGTTGTGACTTTCAAAGTACGCCCCCCCCCCCTTTTTTTTTTCAAAGAATTGTGAAGAGGAAACTGCAACTGGGCCTACACCCCTACTTGGAACGTGGTGGATTCTTTCGCAACTCTTGCACAGAAGCCTCTGGAATCCCCTACTTGTGCATGCGACGGTGCCATCCACCCGGCATATCGCGGGAACAAAGACAGACAGCGAGAAGGAGGTCCGGAAACGGTTCTCCGACCTCCTCCTTGCAGGTGGAGGAGACACCACTCGCGCACCATCAACCACCTGTGGCGGGGAAAGTGCATCAATGTCTCTCTCCCACTTTATGGTCGGCAAGAAGATCAAGGGTAGCGGGTCAGCCGACAAAACATATACTGACGCCGACGCCGCTGCGCGCAACAAAGACAGTTGATGTCTCGCCCGGTGGAGGTTATGTGAACGTGCATCTGCTGGAGCGTTCTCTCTCACAAAAATAAATTTTCTAAACCTTATTTCGCAATGTTAGTTTGTTGTGTTGTTGTTTGTGTGATCGAAACATGGCAGTCCTCGAAGACGGCGGCAGAAAAAGAATCCGCAGCTCTTCATTACGGTCGGTCTACTAGATCTGGAGTAGCTTGTTCCGCGGTGAGCGGGGCTCACATCTCCATTTTTTTTCCACCTACCATCATCATCATCATCGTCATAATCACGGTCGGTCAAGTGCGGTGACCATTGCCCACCACTAGCACTGCTCACCGACGACTCGCCAAGAGCACTCCTTCTGTTCTTTGAAACCTTAAGGCCTTGAGGCTTGTGCTGTGTTGGTTCCAGCCTCAGATCAGCTAATTTCAGACGAGTTAAAACCAACCAACCGCTGCCAGGGTCAAATCTCGGTGGTGATCAGTTTCGGATGATCAGCCAGGAACGTTGAAGTACACCATTCATCCGGTATAGAACGTCATGACTGGCGACACAGATACCCGAGCAAAGCCGAAGGCGGCTACAACGGCCAGGGTGTGGCTGGATGGCGAACCGATCAGGTTACCGCAGCACGCGGTCAACAGACAACCCGTTAAGGGCGGCTTTGTAAACAAATGTGTGGACACTTCAAGACAGAAAAGAGGATCAGGCTGGAAGCATCATTGAAGTGACTGAAGCCGTCAAGGAAACGAGAGAAACTGGCGGTAGAGTTACACTGCGGTGTCCCCTCGAGAAACCCTTATGAAAATGCATTTTGTCTTTCTGCAGACTTCTTGTGGACTTCTTGTTTCCTGTCTTGACAGTGTGTTGACTTCGACTTCTTGTTGATCAAGTCAACAGGAATTGCTGTTGACATCATGTTGACAGTCTTTTGAAATACCTTATGTGTACCTTGTGTGGACAATGTACATAGGTGTCGTTGTTGACGCTTTGTGGACTTTCTGTGCACCTGTGTAATGAGTATTTATTTCGACCGTTTTATTTTATAGATGTATTTTGTATTATTAATTACTGCATTATCGGCCAGTAATGTCCCAGAGGTCGACCTCTGGGGGTACCGAGCATTTCCTAACGGGGTGGGGGGTGGCGGTATATATGTATAGAGGCACATTTGTGAATCTGTTCATTGGGAGACAGGCTGTATGGGTAATATTAGCAATTTCAGGGTGAGTTAAAAAAAAAAAAAGAAAACTCCCGGGAGGTAGACAGATCAGTGTTACCGTCTTTCCACTAAACAAAGCGGTATTTGAATCTGAACTTATGATCAAATGTAGCTTAAATGACACTTTGCCACATTTCAGCTGCACACTAAAGCTCTAAATACATTTTCGTTGGCTTTGGGAAGGCGCTTCCTCGTATTATTTATATTTCAGTTTATGATGCAATATATTTCCAACTTATACGACCACATGAGGATCATGCGCATGCGACAAGTTTGCTCCACATTTTGACTCTGCGCCGCCGTGCTTCACCCTCGCCTCGTCACGAAGGAGTCATCGCCATTAGCATCATCGGAATGTCGTTGGAACCGTTGCAAGACGTTTGAACGGTCTCCGCGCTCGCTCGTCCATTTGTGAACAAAGGAGGCCGTGATTTTGCGTCGTATGGGGTAAGCTGTGTGATCGAAGTGTGTGATTAAGCTTCACTTGTATTCACACCATGACTGTTGGCTTTTGTTGTTTGTTTGGGGCAGCGGCTGCAGTGTTGCGTCCCGTCAGGTAAGTGTACAAGTATCAGTTCGTGGCCGGTGTTGCTTCTGCTAATTTCATTCTCGTTGTTGCAGGCCTTGAAAGAAGGAAGGAGGATATGATTTTGCGTCGTAATGGGTAAGCTGTGTGATCGGAGTGTGTGATTAAGCTTCGCATGTATTCACACCATGACTGTTGTGCTGTAGGTTTTTGTTGTTTGTTCGGAGCAGCGGCTGCAGTGTTGCGTCCCGTCAGGTAAGTGTACACTTCGTGGCTGGTGTTGATTCTCCTAATTTCATTTTCCTTCTTGCAGGCTCTACTTTGTTGAACACTAAGCTGGGTGAACCAACTTTGTTGTTGCTATGACCGTATTACTCAGTTTTACTCACTTGTGTTTGAACGTTACTAATTTGCGATTGCACGCCCTATTTCAGACACATATCTCTCCAGCGCTTCAGAGACGTCGCTGGCGCCGAAATTCTAGCTGTTTCACCGTGGGTCGCCAGAAGAACAGCAGATCATTGACTGTCAATTGTGCGACGCGACACTATGTGGCACGAAGGATGTGTACGTGTGAAATACGTAACTACTGTGTGCGCGGGATGTTTTGTATGATTGTGTCGACACTGGATACCACTTTCAAGGTATGCATTTTCGGAATAAAGTAGATACATATATAATTTTGCAGTACTTCATTTCGTGTATTTTATGCGTGTTGCGAGTAAGTGAACATATGCACTCTTAAAGATGAACTTCACCGCATAGCATGCTCCTAGCCGACCATCAACTCGAATGATATCGCTATGTGACCTGATTTGTTCAAAACGGTAGGCGCACGGCTTTTTTGTGATACTTACGCTGTTCATAATTGTCACAAAAATGGCATACACCTCCCGTTTTCAGGCAGATAACGATATTCGAGATGATGATTGGCCAGGAGTGTGCTATGCGGTGAAGTTCATTTCTAAGAGAGTGGAGTCACAGGAAGTCTACAAAAAGTCTTCACATCATACGCGGGATGGTGTTACCAGAATTATGTTGACAGTACACAGAAAGAAAACAAAAAATTCCACAGCTATTCTGTAGCCAAATGTCTACAGAAAGTTGAGGGCCATAAGTCAACAAGAAGTAAACATATGATGTAAACATGAAAGCAACACAAACTCTGAAGAATGTTTGTTTTCCATGTTGACCTTGGTCTGTAGAAAGTAAACAGAAACTAAACACCCATTTTCATAAGGGAAGCGTAAATAAATCTCCATGTTATTGATCTACATCGGCGTTTGTCTTTGCGGTCTACAAAGCTCAGACCGACGTCTGAACAACATTTCTCAAGAGACCACGTCATTTACCGTTCTTGCTGCCGTGTGCTTGGAAAATCTGGATTATAGCTGTCACGTGACGACCCAAGGCATCCACAAATGAGAGTGCAATGTTTCATTGTGCAGTGTGTGTGGGGTTTGCCCATAAAAAAAAGACAGAAAAGTGAAACACACACAGACACACACACACACACACATATATATATATATATATATATATATACATATATAAATGGCTGGGCGCTGCCCCAGTGCCATTTGTAGATAGTGAGTGAGCGATTATGATTGAGATGATGATTCAGGGAATCAAAGCAGGGTGGAGAGGCCTGTTGATGACAAGAAATCTCAAAGGTGTCAGACAGCTTGGTGCATATGAACGCTACTGGACCATGGGCCCAGCACCTTGCCTATGGTAAAGGGGCGGTGGTCGATTGCATGCAAAAGTGAAACATCGTGACCGCCAATTCGGGATGCTGCGGACATAAAGCGTAACAACTTTATCGATGCCTCTTATAAGAAACTTTTCAGGTGGGCACCCTTATGGTACAACCTTACAAAAGTCACCACAATGTTACATAGAAAGCCTTCAGTTGAAGGGTCGAATGTCGACAAAAAGCCATGTGTTCAGAACTTCAATAACGCGCACGTTAGCACCTGTCAAAAAAAGGCTTGTTCAGTCCAGCACTGCACGTGTGAATGGAAAGACCAGTGGCCTGCACTGGCGACGTGATGTTATGCTTCACTGCCACTTCTCATTGCATGACCGAGTTAGAGAGGGATACGTGTGCAGCAGAGCAAAAGCTCTGCTTTGCTGTGACGTATCGAAGAAGCTCCTTAGATTTTCGCTTTTTCCTGTTCTGATATTCAACAGCGTGTCATGAAGATCAATGACTCCCATCAACTGTGCCGGAACGCCGACCTGTAGCGGTGTGCGTTATGACGAGAGTGCTTGACTTCAGGTCGGTCGATGCTTCCGCAAATAATCCATCAAGGGTCGTCGGCTCCAGTAGGGACCCACAGACACTCGTGCGAAAGGTATGAGTACGAGAATATGGCAAACGAAAGAATATGACAGCTGTCGACAGCATCCCACGCAAATGCCAGCCCTCAATGGCCTCTTGAGTTTCATATTTAACCGCATTAGGACTATACGCGGAGTACTTCCGGAGGTTTCGCAGACGAATAGAAGAGTCGAAGGTGGACGCAATTGGGACGTCTCGGCCAAACCATGAATCCCATTTGCGAACTGGAGTAGCATGTTGCCTCCAAACGCCTGTTCTCCACTTGTCTTTCGTAACTTCAGCACTGCATATGTCCATTACGTACCATGTGTTCATTGGCACTGTGCCAAAAGTGGATTGTTGTCACCTGACAGACATCTCTTGCTGTCTACACCCAATACCGCCTGACCCAGCCCACCCTATAATAAATTCTCTATTAAGAGCGACACTTACACCACAATGAGTTCGGCTCGAATAGAGGTGAGACTTATGGCCGGATACATATACTGCAGTTTCCGCGGCAAGCGTTCTGGAATCAGGTAAGCACCGTGCGGCAAAGGATTTGCTGGAATTTCGCAGCTGGCAATCTGGACATCCGTGTCCGCTGGCTTTTCGAGATTTTTGGCACCTACTTTTCCATTCTTGTTTCAATCTCTTTTTCTTTTGTTTGCTTTATTATTTTTTTTCGCTTTTAGAGTTAGTGGTGTATCGGGAGTACTGAGAAACTCCCTGCCTCGCAGGTTCATTGGATATTCATTGGATAGCACTTTTTTTTTTTTTTTTCGTCTCGTATAGTAGAGCTGACAATTCACTTTCAAAGCGAATTAAATTTTCTCATTTAAACCATCCTAGACTAAACGCAACTTCGTATTATCTTGGCTAAAGGCGCAACTTTTTCAGAATATTGTTACGAAGAGAGGGAGGTTGAAGTTCCTCTCGGTTGTACTTTTCATCTTCACAATATGATGAAGATGATGACTCCTAAGAAAACGAATAACCGACTAACTGTTCTGCACACGAAACAATTTTTATCTAGGTAAGAGGAGGGAAAGATACGTATCGCTTGTGGCAGCCGTGCGCGGTGTACAGCTCGCGTCAACCTTAATGATAACACTGAAAAAAATGTGGTCTCGTTCCCGAGCGCGATTACAGCAATCCTTGGAGCCATGAGGAAATCTTAATTGAACAAAATTATTATGTTAGTTTAACGCAAGGGTTTTGTTCACTTAACATTCCCCCAGTGCCCCAAGGGTGGCTGTTATCGCCTGGGAAATGAGACCGAATTTTTTCCAGTGTTGTTATTAAGGTTGACCTGAGCTGTACGTATGAAGTGCATTAATACATATCAAAGTGTCCACGGTGTATTAAATGACGGCTGTCGAGGTACAATGACACAAAACGTCACCTTTCTTTTCACACTCTCCGCACTACGTCTGTTTACTGTATCTGATCACGCCAAGAAACGCTTTGCATACTCAAACAACCGCAGCCCAGATGTCACAACGCGATTACCCCCTCGGATTTAAAGCAGCCAAGCGGTTACCGAATAGGCGATATCGCTAATCAAATCCCTCGAAACGGTTGATGCGCCAGTTACGAAACCAGGACCACATCGAGTCCACATCGAGTTCAGTGGGGCAGGCGGTTTGTCGTCTCGGGTAAATACCCTACGATGAAGGGAGTCAAGTATCATCCTCTAAACGTGCTTCACAAGAGAGCATCCTTGTCTTAAATCTTTGTCGAACTCTCAAAGTACCACATAGATTGCAGGTTAAACCGGCTCCTTGTATCATCGCCGCCTACACAGAGCAGGACGTGCTGATATGGCTCGAAGGTACGACACGACAAATCTCGGGGAAACCGAAGAGATTTGGGTCTCTGTTATTGGTATGGAACGGTCTTTCGATGGGGGGTTACGCCAAAGATAGCACTTCTTTTTCCTCAATCATCTTTGATGTTAAGAGGTGGAAAGTTCACTTTTTGGAGGTGCCCTATGTCAATGTCGTGATTGCTCTGGGACATGTTGGAGACACGACGCGAAGAAACGTTCTTTTCTGGGCTTCGGGAGAAAACGTAGGAAATTTAAAAAATCTACACGTTCGAGAGAGTGAGAAAGCGAGAATTAAGTTGTATGCCCGCGCATTCGTGCGGCTCCAGAACCCTTGATGTTGGGATGAAACGGTAACCAGTACCTGACGGCCTTGTGAGACATAGGATATGGCGGGGCAGCACTTGCGTCCTTAATCAGGTGCACGAGGGAGCAAGATATGGGTTGCCTTTGTAGATTTGGCCCGTCCCGCAGCGCCTTCTAGTGAGATTTTATCGTCAAATTGTGCACGTCAGCAGTGCAAATGGTGGTGGAAAGTACGGATGCGCCAATACTCGCCATCCTCGAATACTGGGATTAGAGATTCGGAAATCCGAATCCTAGTGCAACGGTGAATCGAATCTTTCGAATCTGCCAACTACGTTATTTTCTTTCTTTCTAAAATTGACGCCTCCGGAGTCCGCCGAAAGCCTGATTGTCCGGCGGGCCCCAGTGCGCGCCAAAATCACACCATAAAGCTCCGTCCGCGCGCACCGGGGGCAGCTTCAACTGAAAGAGTTCAGGAAGGAACAAAGGAAGTTTAAAAGTAACATAGTCTTCTTTTAATTGTTCTTAGTTTTATGGAAATTATTCAGACTCGAGAGTTTATGTATTTCCTGTAGTCAATGGACAACACGTTAAATAAATTACATTTAAGAAGAAGTGTATATGGGTTTCTCCTGAAAGTGAACTATTACTTAATTTTGTTTTTCATTAAGCGAAGATATCAAATACTGCTTCAGAACACTTTTCTGTAGAAGTGTTTTTCCCCCCGACTCTTTAAACTCTTTTTTTAAGAAAGGATTCGAAAGATTCGAGATTCGTAAGATTCCTGGATTCGCAGAACCTTCCTTGGATTCGGATTCGGATTTGGAAAATTCTGAATTCGGCCCATCTCTAGTAGAAAGAAACAAACGGCTTAGTTTTTCACAGCACAAATGGACGTTAAGGAAACAAACGTATAAGATGTTTGTACTTAATTGATTATGGCACCCGTATCTCTACCGGAAGTCGCTCACTTACCGGACTCATTATAACCGCGGATTTTCTGGGACTGTCCACCATATTTGGCAGCGGAGATTTACCCCCCTCCCCCTTTTTTTTTCAGCGTTTCTCTCAAGCAGTGATGGGAAGTACTTGCAGCACCATGTACTCAAGTACTACACTAAGTACATTTCCCAGTACTTGTACACTACCAAGTGTTGAAACAACACTTCGCATATAGTTATAAAATGTGAGGAGATAAAGTATCTAAATTTGTGATGCACTTGATGGCACTTTAAACTACTTTCGAAAGGACTTTGTACTTTACTTTACGTACATTTTTAGTATGGTACTTTCTACTGTACCTAGAGTACAACAGATGCTAGGTACTTGGTAAGTGCAATTTTGAGGTACTTTAAACATTGCTGCTCTCAAGCTTCTCATAGAACAGATTCGAATGAATCATAATGGTCTCCGATATCGTAGGTGAGCAATATAAATCCAGGACTGTTCGGGTGCAGTAAACGTTAGACGTACTCTTTGGCAGCTGTAAATATCGACTTCTCGGAACTTACACTCTCCATTTCGGGTTCGTGTCTGCTGGCCAGCACAATATGATGAGCACATCCGACCCTGGACAAAGACAATCCCCGTCCCCCGAGAAAACTAACAGCTCGCGTGGCGTAGTGGTTACAGTGATGGTTATGCCGAGACTGTGAGGTGACGCCGGTTAGAATCCGGAGTCAGCTGTGCTGTCTGAGTGTTTCCCTCGGACGCTTTAAGACAACGTCGGCATAGTTCCCTGTGAAGTCGGCCCAGGACGCACGGTCCCCCTTCGATAGTCGTGACGTTGCCCGCCTATGCGGTTCCATCACCACCACCATTAACAACAACAATAAATGAAGAAGAAGTGATGATGACATGGTTTGTTTCCCCGTGGCCTCACAGAGGTTAATATGAGAGAATGAATTATTGTGAACGCGAAGCGACGACACGTCGGACTTGTGTTTAGAGGTCTTCGAGGAGTCCAGTGGCTTGCATGACAGCAAAAAGGGAGCGAAGAGCCAGGCACTGATGCGCAGGGGAGCTCCATGGGCCAAGTATACTTTGGACAATCTGAATGGCCTATGGTCACGGAGCACCAGTTGGCGTCGAAACACCCGGCGTTCACACGTGTATACCGGTCACAGTCCTCGATGATATGGAGGACCGTAGCTGGAGTGTGGCAAGCTGGGAACAGCGCCGTGTTACTGTAACCCAGCTTAACCAGGAACACAGGAGTGAAGGCGACGTTGAGTCGTAGACGCCGCAGAAGTGACGTAAAGCTGCGAGTGAAGCCATTTGGCATCCTAAATGATAATGACCACCACCACCACCGCGAGAAAGTTAGATCCCACTGTATCTTGTATCCACGGCTCTTCACGTGCTTTGGCCATACGGAAACGAAGATAACGAGTATAATGTAAGGCGAACTTCTGTCGATTTGCCATTATGGTGCTCTTTCGACAGCTAAGGACCTGCTGAATGCCCCCCCCCCCCCCCCGCGATAGTCGTGACGATGCCGGCCTGAGCGTGGCCGACTGCGGCAAGCAGTTTCACCACCACCACCACCAAGCACCTGCTGAAGATGTTTCCGCGGCATATGTCTGTTGCGTACAGCTAGACTACAAGGTGTAACAGAGTAACTCCATCAAGATGAACTCCCCGTTCAGTCAGATGGGCAAGTTGAACATTGAGACCCCCTAGAAAAATTGACGGCCATAGGATCCAGTCGAACTCTCACACACACCCCTAACCCCCCCTCCCAAATATATATATATATATATATATATATATACATACATATATATTCTGATACGAATACATTTTATATGAAAATACGTGGCATGTCACGTAATTTACGACCACCACACATGCGACATGCCACGACTCCCCTACCATACCCCTATAAGATGAAAATTCTGGCTAAATCCCTGCCCATGTGCTATATATGACACTACTACACAACTTGCACAGCCAAAAAGCACCGCAACTGTTGATCAAGTCCACCGTGCACGACGCGAGCTATACGGTATCGAATTGGTTCAAGGTCAAGGGACCACCATGCAGGATGTACCAGTGTGCCTGCGGCGAAGACGCTTTCGCTTTTTCGCCAATCAACATGCGTTTCACGCGACGTTTCGCAGCGCCAGGTGATGCAAGCCGTTAATCTGGCAGATGCCGCAAAAAGACTCTCCAAGTATCCTCAACAGATTTATGTTCCAGGATCCCGGTTCATTGTGGGACTGCTGCCACGGAGCACCGCCGTTTGAAAAGACACTGTCACCTAATGGACCTTCGCTGCTGTTCGGTGTAGGAAGCCGGAAAATAAATCATAAGTCCCAAGCTACACAACATCGTGACCCAATATACTGGTCCAGTACTGGACGAATATTGGGTTAGTAATGTCTAGCTATTTTGCAGAACAAACAAACAAAAGACAAAATTAATTTTGAGCCCGCTGTAACTACAGGTTTTCCCGCCCATTTTAGTCCAAATGCCATCTGATTTAATCCAGGTGTCATCTTTAATAATCCAGGCGCCATTCAGTTTAACCCGGGGGTCATCTGAAATAATCCAGGTGATATTCAATTTAATCCGGGTGCAGTCTGAATTAATCCATGGTGTTTTTGGACACCGTAACCGTGTATTCACAACAGGGACATCCCCGTAGAGTATTCTAGCGGAAGGAAAAGTAAAAGCAAATAATTAAAAAAACTGTTGATGGGACTGAAATTCTGCCGTGTCTTACGTTGAACATTCGCAGCGAGATATTGGGAGCTGCAGCGGGAGTATAGCAAACGACATCACTGGTGCTGTCGTCTGCTACAGAATATCTTCTGTCTGAACTGCAGGATATTCCACGCGGTTAGAAGAGAACGAAAAGGCATGACTCACATGGCAGACGACACCATTGGTCCTGTCGGCTGCACGAAATATCTTGTACTGTAATTCCTTCGGGCCCGTAACGCCATAATAAATAAGTAAATAAATAATATCTCCGGCTGGACTTTGAAATTTCGCCCTCCTTCTACTTTCATTTTCATTCTCATTTCTCTCATCTTGGGGAAGCCTGCGCGTCGGACCAGCAAGTCCACATCTTTTTCTTTTTTTTATGTAAATAGGTTAGTTGGTTTGAAACCAAGGTTCGACCCTCCCGTTCCTAATGTTAATGCTGGCTTTGAGAAACACGCACCTGATTCTGCAGACCTTCCTGAATGATTCGTTCAAAGAATGTAGATATAAAAAGTCAACTGTTCGAATTGTTCCGGTATGTATCCTAAACCTCGACACTGACTCCTCTGCCAGGGTTCCCGAACAGCCTATACAACAATCTGTAGCCACCGGTCCAAGTCAACCATACGACGGCGTTTATCGGTTGTTATCGATAGAAACTGCAAACGCAGGACCTTAACCGATGGCGCTCGATATGCGTTGGGTTTCGTATCTAGGAACGTAGATCCCCAGTCCAGTACAGACCCTCAGGTTCGGCATGGCTGTTCTTCGTCAATGAATGTTGTCGATGCCCCCCCACATATTGCCCGGTCCATTGCTCAATAATTAATTATCTTCAGCTCCCATGCAACACAGGAACATGTTGAGCGTATAAGCCGATCTCGCATCGGCGTCCATCAAAAGTGATGGCATACAAAGATGCCGTATCAGATGCAAAAGCAGCACTGCCTGATATGGATCGAATACATACATGTCCTTGGACATGCTCCGGTCCAATTTGCCTTGTGTCAACCTTCGAGGTAAACACAAACATACCTGTCCTCAATTAAGACGAGACCGCACATACAGTCATGGTCTCTTACAGGACGTCCACTTGAGCAGTACCAGTACACGGCTAAACAAGAAACTGCATCATTGATCGCACGAAGAACAGCAGGCGGAGTGGGCTTTATTTTCGACTCGCAATTCATTACGGATTTGGGGAGGAAAATGAAAATGAGCACGGAAAAAATGCTGGCAGCATTCATCGTTTATCTATTAAGGCATGCGCGGTAACCCAATTGGGTTCGTTCGAAAACAGCGGAACGAGGGAGAAATATTGTGGAAAAGGCGAACAAACTGCGGGGCTGTCACGCACAATTTCACGGTCGCAGTTCTTTCGCTCTGCGCTGCGTCTGGACTTCATTCATGTAGCCAACACGATGTGCCTCTTCGTTCTGTATAATCTTGCGCGTGAGTTCAGGATGACGTTGACCTCAGTCGAAGAAGAGGATAGCAGTTTGTAGAAGTGGTTTTATTTCATAAACATGGGTTGCGCGGGAATACGGTTGTCTCAGCAATGTCAGTGCCTTCGGGAAGAAGTGTAGAAAGGAGGATTGGAGGAGGTATGGAATTTCAGATCCGTGAGTAAAGGATGTTATAGAGAAAGCGGCGAGTACAGAAGAAATTAAGAGCACGTACTGCGAAGATGGTGAACGTCTGAGATCAAGGCTTAGTTGCACTCAAGCAAGAAGGAGGATTATAGATTAAACCCGCCGTATTTGCACACGCCTGCGGCACTGTGCAAACCTTACTGTACATGATAAAAAAACATGATTTTAATCACTTTGAACACTAGATGCATTGCCGCAAAGATTAGTCCCTTTCGAGGCTAAATGCACGGAGATTCATGCGAAGTTTAGGAACTGTTTCGGTGATGAGGAGCAAATTTTAGGGGCAGAGGACTAAATTTGGGGGATTAAAATTGCTCTCCGCGAGACAACTATGAAAGCAAAGAACTTTCCAATTGAACATGCTGTATGCAGTAAGTAAGGGAAGTTAAAATATTCAGGAATGAAAATAATGAGGACTATTGTTATAAGCCGCTGCCCAACGGGGCATTCTAATATATAATAAATACCGTGCCTTCTTCGAACTGTGAAGGGACGCCTGCCAATCTTTAACTTTCAAAGACGTAATTTTTGCACTAAAATGTAATAAATTAGTTTTAGAACATTCTTCAGTCTTTCAGTTCGAGATTTTCATATCCAAAACTGACTGTTCTATGATCACTTTTCGGCCTCTCCGCTACATAGTCAGTACTCAGTACTCGAACACCGCAATAATGTTCTTTTCATCTATGACTTCCAGTTGTATGCCCGGCTGTTTCAAGGATCCTGGGTTATATATACTCTAACGCCAATGGAAGTCTGAGTCTGCCTGCGTTAACTTCCAGTCGCGTTCGAGTCCAACCAACCCCGTTGTTTTCATTAAAGTAAAGACATATACGTGTAATGATATATAGAAAACGACAAAGGTAAAAAGCGAAAAGAAATGTGTAGACCTTTCATCATATTTTCTCTGTTTCGTCTGCATTTCTTGAACAGCACACACAGTGTGCCCCAGCAAAAAGTAACATTAGATAAATTATAACTAACATTAGATATATTATTGATCTGAGCGCTAATAACTCTGTTGCCCTAGTGGTCCGGTCAACAGGGCCTACATAAACTGAATATCGAAAAACTCAAACGAAAGACTGAAGCACAGCTGCTATCTATTACCAAATTCGTATTCCATACTCTTGGCCTTACGTGGAACTCGCACGCTCTTGGAGCACCTGCCTGGCCAATGGTGAGTTCTGTGGCCAGCGTGCCACGGAGGTCCGCCACGATTCGGTGAGTGGGATAAATGGCGTACACGACGATTTCTATTTCGCCGATGAAGCAATCTCCCCTTTGACACACAACATTGAAGAAAGAGAGCCTTGATGTTGCCGCCGTATCGCTAAACAGGAGATCGTTACACAAGAAGCATTGGGCCGCAGCATGCACGGCAACCCGAACGGGTGAGGGAGTGAAAAGGGTACCCGTCATTTATCTTTCATGTTGTATAGTACGTACCTTGCATGTTGGTTCGCCAGTTTATATGCCGTAAGTAGGGTTCTTTGATGCCGGTCAGAAGGAATATTTCAACCCACATAGTTTAATGTTGTTTCTGCATACGTAGTTTTTGTGAACGTGCCAACTCAGGTGGACCATATTATGGGGTCGGACGAGAGACAGAGTCGAAGTAGTGCTAGTCGTCGAAAGTACCGAGTCGGTACTTTGTTGTATCGCTTCTTGTTCCGAAACGGTGTCTACCACGCTGTGTGTTTTCTTGTGTGGTTGATGTGAACTCCATAACAAAAGAAGAGGGCAACCAGAGGGCTAAGTCAACAGCATGGTAATCTTATGCTAACTGATAGAATGAATAAGACTGTAGTGCAATATTTTAAATTTAGTATTTTCTAGAAAGTTACTTCATAATGCAGCATTTGTATCGGTGGTTGTAGGACTGATGTTTGGATTAACAGAGGGAATATATAGGCAAGGAATTATGATGTGATATGCGGAAATTAATGGCCTTCACTTAATGTCAAGTATGCATTTGAGTACAATTACTTAGACTGCCCCTGATTTCACAATTAATCGTAGCCTTCATAAAACCTATACACCAGGCGTGGCTCCCGTTATCACCAGAACTTCGGTAAAAATAACTTTCGACGGTCCGGTAGCTCCGACAAGTTTGGCACGATTAATGCATTTAGGGATATTTTTGTAACAATTCTCGCTTGCTGCGAACGCATTCCTTAACGCTGCATTCACTCTCAACAACTTTTCACCGCTCAAACACCGTTAGATGACCAGGTTAGATTTCAGCCTCGCATTATCTTTCATCTCAGTCCCAACTTGTTCATGAGCCAGGTAAATAAAAAAAAAAGCATAAAGGAGAAAAAGAATATTCGCGTTGGCGTGCGCCCCGGCGAATACCTTTCGAAAAACCGGTTGACACTTTGCCGGCCTTTTTCATTCCGCCAATCTTTGCTGTTTTTCTCGCCGGAATAATTAGGTCAGCATTTCCCTGAACCAACGTCGATGGCTAGTATATGGACAATCTGTTGTAATAATAATATAGGAAAATGCCACATGTAGTACAACGGGGAAAACGCGCTTTCGGGTGAAGCCGAGCGAAATCGACGGTAATTAAGACGGAGGTGGGGGGGGGGGGGGGGGAGCTGCAAGGAGAGCGTGAAATTTTGGGTGCGCTACAATTAAAAAGTTCCTCTCTCGCAGTTTTCACTTCTTTTTTTCTCACCATGTTCCGAGTAAATTGTTTACTTTGAGAAGAATCTACACGGCGATTAGCATTGCATATTCATTGTGGGGTCGAAAGTGATGCGGAAGAGGATGGCGTAATCTTTAATAGCGATGTTGAGAAGACCACACCGTGCTTTTGCAGAGGAAAGGGACATGTGGAATGAAAGTGAAATATGTAAAAGAAAGAAGCAGATGCGTTCAAGAAGTTAAAGCTACTCTATAGGTGAACCGGTTGCAATTTGTGTGTGTAAAAAAATGCGAATTTTGTTTTTTGAGCAGTTTTGCGCCTTCTAACGTTGCCGGTCGACATAGAGTGCGCGTATGTGAAGTAATTAGGCCAAAAGACTGTGAAGAACCGATTTGCCACGCAACGTCATTGTCTGTTGTGCGCGTGCATGCGTTGTCTTAGAGTATGGTATGCAGCTACATTCAAATATTAGTCATGCAGACATTTTCTATAGTTTTGCTAATATAGTGCCTTCTCAATAGTGGAGACGTTGTCTGAATCACAGCTCAGCTGCATGCTGAAAAGTTATGTCGACAAGGAAGACAGCAAGTGAGGTATCGGCGACAGAAAACAGTAGTAACCATGGAAACATATTCGAGTGCCAACAACGATGGTAGTGTGGAGAACTTGCGAACCGTATATTGCGAGGTAAAAAATGCGTCTTTGTGAATTGTACTTCCCGCATGAATCGCACTGTGCAATTTATTAATGCATATTGCACACGTACAAACGTATAGATCAGTGATAAACTAGATGACCTTGCACTAGAAAACAATACGTTTGGGCACGGAACAGAAGTGGATATAATGCAGAGAACTGCTTTGCATTGAATTGCACCTTATTTTGCAACCCTTAACTGCTGAGTTTACTCAAATAAAGATTCAGACGCTGCACTGTTCTCAGAAGCCAAAGGAATTCATCTGAATTAACCAGTAACAGTGCCTAAGAATGCAGTTTTTCCTTCATAGAAACAGGCCCGATCACGATCGACAATGCAGTGGTCGGCCGGAGGGTTTGTTTTGTCCAAGTGTGTGCTCAAGCATCGGAGAGCGACAGCTAGTGTCATGTCTCTTAGTTTGACTTGTACAAGGCGTTTCATACATCAAAACGTATCATCTGTCTGAAAAAAAAAAAGAAGGAAGAAAAAAAGAAGCCCTCTTCGGATTGGATGCCAGTGGGTACTTGACGTTAGTTGACAACTTCACAACTTTCGCGGTATACACACAAGCTCACATGAAGACGACGAAACTTTAACAAAATATTACATAACTTGCAAGAAATGCCGCACTTACCTAGTAAAAGCACTGCACAGCGGAGCCACCTTGTATCCATAATTTACTCAGAAGTATCTACACACAAGAACTGTTGACTTTCACTCTGCAAATCCAGAAGACAGATGCAGACCTGTCGTCTGCTAGCAATGTTCACGTTCCTAAACGTAGAGCGACACCAAAAACCATCGACGAAGTGAGAATGTATTTAATCCGAGTGGCATGGACGACTAGCACATTCGTAGGGACCGCTCTTTCTACCTAGTGAACCCAACGGAGGCCAAAACTTGAATGGAAAGCTTCAAGAGATCATGGAGGAGTCGATGTGCTCTCGCCGGCACGCCGCCTCCCATTGGCTGTCGCTCCCGGCAACGAGGCGCAGCGCGGGCTCTTTGGTTCTTTGTCGTCTGCTACACTCGTACGGGGGCCGGTTTCTATTGCACCATTCCATAAATAACGCCTAATGTTGTTTAGGATTAGGTCAAAATTCTCACTTGTAGGTCAATAAGACGAATATAGAGATGTATTAAGGATAGTGTACCAATAGCTTTATGCAAGTCTAGTTCGAACGGTGTTATCAAGCAAACATATGCGTGGGAAAGTTAACTTGACAATCAGACAAACACAAAATCTACATGAAATCTGTGAGAACTACAAGAGGAAAGGAAAAATGGAAGAAGAGCGAAATAAGTGATGAGAGCAAACTCAGGGGACAGTTCACAAAGCCGTGTCATTATAGTCACTGTGTTTTCATTTCAAGTTACACGCAAAACACAAGTAAGTACAGTGACGACAAACAATTATGGCGAAAAGCGATTGCAGTATATCGCAAGAAGATAATAGATTTTTAAAAATCATTATAAGAAAAAATACTCTCGCCTTCTTACACGCGGTGGTTGCGAATTCAGTGAGAACTAGAAAAACCTTTCCAAACCCCACATTCCAGTGAAACGAAGCACTTTCACAATCTTCGCGTTGCGAGCGTACAGCATATGCGTGGGGAGTATGTAATCGTTCGCTGCAACTTCATGCACTATAAACTGCGATCGCGCCTCGAGCGCTAACTATATGTGTACCAGGACAGTAAAAAGCCCCACCCCGGAATGGAATGTCGTTGAGTTGAACGACAATACTATATCGAATTAGTCTAAGGGCAGTTTGTTGCTTGTGCAAAAAAAAAAAAAAAAAAAAAAAAAGAAAAGAAAATCCTCTCGAATCAAGTATTTCAATACACTCAAACTTCACTTCTCTGAAATGGCGAGGGTGATCAACCCACTGTCGCCTCATGACGGTATGTGCCATCACAGATAGTATTTGGAGGTTAACCGCGAGTTAACCTCTTCACCTTCACCTTTGCTCTTCACCTTTGAACTGCTATCCATGATTTGCGGTAGTAATTGCATTGCATACAGGCTACAGACGTCACAGCCCTACAGAAGAAACAGTGTAAATGTATGTTTTCAATAAAAGACTTCGAGTCTCTTTGAATCGCCCAATACGGAACGCAGACCCAAAATTTTGCGTTATATCTAGACCGGAACCAGGCCAATCGGAGCCTGCGAACACAGGCTTCCGGCTAACTGGCCCGTATATTACGCCACATTTAACACGTTTAAAAACAAACAGAATTCACGCTGATGATTCATTTTCTCCCTTAATTTATTACTACATGTGAAAGTAATTCAAACACGTCATGGTGTAGCTACATGATGACGATGCTTATCGTGCTTCCGCTCTGCCAGCCTTGTAGCCGTATTCTTCTTTCCAGTCAACCAACTTAATTGGCATCACTTCGATCGACCTCGCAATGCGACTGCTACTGCCCCGTGACATTCTGTCCTTTAACCTCAACCCCAACTCACCCTCGCCTAACCATGGAGGTTGTCTGGTGTGCGCAGCAGTTCTACATGTCCCCGAAAGCCACACATACACTCGGGGAACCACATGGATGAAGTTTCGTCCAGCGCATTTGCTAACATCTCGACCTGCACACGAGTGAGGTATCAAAATATGTGTGAAGTTTGCGCACTGCATTTGTTAACATATCGGTCTGCAAAACAGGGACATTTTGTGCATTCCGTCTGTCTGCTTTGTCCACGCTCTTGACCTTTCCTTTACCACGCACTGTTCCTGTTCTGTTTCCCTCATCCTCTATCGTGGCAGAGTCCGCTCACTTATGGTTGTTCCAATACCATGTTGAAGACTTGTCGAAGACCAAGGCATGTTGAAGAAGGGGGCGAGTTCGAACTCCACCACCGACTGAGATGTCTGAGCTTTCCCCTGGACTCCTCGGCATGTGCTCCAGACGGTTGTCGGAACAGTTTCCAGCGTGGCTGTCCTCAATCTATATGTCCGCATCTGTACAGCGGTCATGGCCATAACTGCTTCGCGGTGCTACGACGTTAATCATCATCAACAAGATGGCAAGGAAGCAGACGAGGTGATGATGACGGACATTGACATCTGTGTCGTGTCGTTTGTGTGTTCCTCAGTCTCAGGGCTTTGATTATGCATGTCCACATCATCCAGTATTCCTGACCGAGAGGTATCATATATCGCTCGTTCACTAAACTGTCCTAAACGTTCTGTGAAGCGGCGACTCTGAACATTTCTCCGGCCACGACACGAAACTAGAGATGAGACGAATACATAATTTCCCGAAATCCGAATCCAAGAAAGGTTCTGCGAACCCACGAATCTCGAACCTTTCGAATCCTTTCTTAAAAAAGAATTTAAAAACCCAGGGGAAAATACACTACTACTGAAAAGTGTTTTGAAGAATAATTTGATGTATTTGTTTAATGAAAAACAAATTAATAATAGTTCACTTTCAGAAGAAAACATACCCATATTCTTCTTCTTAAATGTAATTTATTTAACATGTTGCTCATCCACTACAGGAAATACATAAACTTTCGAGCCTGAATTCTTTGAAATAATAATAATAATCACAAGCAAAACCATGTTACTTTTACACTTGTAACGTCGGAGCCTTATGCTGTGGTTTCGGCGCGCCCCGGGGCCTGCCGGCCAATCAGGCTTTCGGCGGACTCCGGATGCGCTTATTTTAAAAGGAAACAAACAAATGTGATTGGTGGATTCGAAAGATTCGATTCGCCGTCTTGGACACTGGGATTCGAATTCCCGAATCTCGAATCCCTGCCTCGAATTCGAGGAATCGCGGATTCGGTTGGCCCGTCCCCTACACGAGACCTTCAATTTCCGTAACTCGTTCACCCTATCAGCATCACGTTACATGGTTGTGTCCCAGTTTGGAGATCCCGCTGACTCGAGCCCTTCCGTAGTCAGCTGCAAACGTACCACCGCACACCGGTCGCGTATCTAAACTCCGAACTTCCGCTGACTAGCTTGCAGAGTGCAGACGACGACGAGACAGCCAACGCCGTTTACTGCAAAAAATCGCTTACGTTTTCACGACTTCAGACCACTTTGAAAAAGATGGCCCGCAACGTTTTCCCTCTCCCGTGAGAAAGTCACGGCCGCTGTGCACGAGTTTGCGGCCCACTTGTCGGTGCCTCCTTGCTCTGGCTTCTGGAAATTTGACACTGCACCCCACATCGGTTCTGCGAATGCGTGATGAACGCGCAGGAGTCATGTATCGCCGGCGTCTTTCGAAAGTGCTTTCGAAGCTTTCGTGCTTTGGGAGGACCTTCTTTTCGAGAATGGAGTAGCAAATCGATCTCTTCGAGAGAGAGAGAACATTCTGAAGTGGGAGGCAGACGGACATGTTTTGTGAAGGTCACTCGATTCCTTTATAGGCCTTGCTGGAGATGGGTTCGTTGTCAGGATTAATTGATACAAAGAATCATGATTCATGTTCAAGGCATTCGCGAGGGGTGGGCGATGCGTCAAGAATTGATGAAGCTGTTGCTGCTTCCAGCCGTGCGTTTCAAAGGCGAGCGTGTCAGAGAGCTTTACTGATCCTGAAACACCGAAAGGTGGCCTTCTTACATGCTTACAATTATTTTGCCCTCTGTACAGTTCGGAGAAAGCAATGCTCCTGTCCCAACTGACCCGTATAAACAAGAAGCCGTTCAGCCTTGCAGCAATCTTGGGTCCTTGTTCTAACCCTGTGCAGCACCGTCAATGCCTGCACTCATTCTATCTGTTCTTGATGTCTACTGGCCTGCTTGACCTCCTCTGACCTCAGAGCTTTTGCCATGAATGCGGAGATGTGATCTTCACTGCACTACATCTCCGGTAGCCGACCAGATGAACTCCAATCCCCATCAGTTGCGAAGCACCCGACGTGTGTGTTATATCTCGTTTGCGTCTGTCATGTGCGTGTGCGAGTCTGTTTGCTCCATCTTTTTCATCGTCACTGACATGTTAACCCACATGCACTGAGGTATGGTACCGCAACTGTTGTGGTGAATCACCTCATCCCATCGTCCTTCAAGTAGTTGTCGTTCTTGTTACAATTTTCTCCACAAGCCTTAACGTAGGCACACAGGGGGTTTGGAGCGAGTTGACCACGCAAACGAAATAACGTAGTTCAGGTAGAGATACGTGTCAACACTATCAACAGACAGCCGAGAAGCACAGCAGAGCAATCTTGACCACCAACAGGTGAGAAGTATGCAGTTCGATGAAGCCAAACGGTGGTGGCAGCAGTGACAATGTAGCGGAACGCTTTGTCAAGGACTTGCCCATCATTTTTCATCATCAGGGGGATGTTGAGTTTCAGTAGAGAGATGTGCCATATCAACCAATGGGATGCTGCCATATGCATTCACACAAAATATATTCACAACAGAAAATTTCAGGGCAGTGTTGTAAAGGCTGTAAGGGTTGTGCTGGGAAAGACACTGCGGTTTATTACCTGCAGGAATAAAATGTACTTAAACAGTCCAACGATATTATGCCCAGGAGAGTAGCGAAATCGTACCCTTGGTAGTGCATTCCCTTTGTGTTCTTTAACCCTGACGTGCCGTCTTCCTCCACCCTCGTCCCCTCATTGCCATTTTACGTCTCATACAGTCCCGTCGGCATTGGGGTATAGTGGGCCACAACCCATATGGCGAATTTCCCCATTCATTATTATCAGCAGTGTATTTGTTGTTGGGAGAGGGAAACAAGGGGGAAATCCTCCTACCCCATGTAAAGTCCCCAAAGAGCCTCCCACCCCCATCCCACCCCCGCAATATTTTTCTGGCTACCATCCTGGTTCTGTCCTTCACGTGAGATACAAACTATCGCGGTACAAACAAGCTCAAAATAATGCGCCCGACAGTGACAGGCAACCTTCATTGATTCTGAAGTTCTTCGCCCTTATTATTTTACCATGAATACAATAAAGAAAGCGAGCCCCCATACATCCCCTGCTACCGTCATCACCGTTGATGACTAACCTTCGGAGAAACGACCTCACACGAGAAATCTCAACCAAGGCCCTACTGCTCCAGTTCCCCGTAAACCAGGAGACCAGCAAAGTACGAATCATCGCCCGCCATAATTCCAGGTTCGTGCACCTTCGGGGCATCCAGCGCACCCCTCAACGTTTCCGATGTCGGGGCCAGCCGAAAGCTCATCCGACGTTTTTAGCAACAAAGATACCAGGCTTATACAACCCAGTAAATGCTGGGTAGGGAGTGGAAGGTGTAGTAGTAGGGGTAGAAGAAAGAAAGATGCACGTGGTACATGCTCGGATATAAACTTCCATATGCTCAAGAATCTGTATAATTACTTCCGTGTACGACTTGGCAATACGGGGCCGGACTTGCACGACAGAGTCTACTCGTACCTAGACTAGTCAGAATTAAAGAGGTGACGTAAAATGTGCCATATGCATGGACTCTTAGAATGGAATGCATAAAAAGGCTATAAAACACAGTCGGCAGTAACATATTCGTTACGGTGACATAATCTTGTGTATATGACTCAAGTTGCAGGAGGTACGTGATTTTCCCCCTTACGTGTTATTCACTCGAGGGAGATGTAAAATAAGATACACCCCAGGAACGTTAAAGGGGTGCAAACCGTGTATGCACACGAGCGACATTCTCCAGAACACTTCAGCCGATGATGCGAAAAACGTCATAGCTTTCTGCTGTCACGTGAGCGCGAGCGCTCAACACAGGGACACAGCCACAAGATATTATGTAGCAGACGGCAGGAAAAGACGCGGACGGTGTCGTCTGCTAAGTGCGCCAGTACGCCACTCCCGATATTCCGGCACCGTGTGGATGCTCAACATAACACGGGGCGGAACATCAGTTCCGTGAGCAGTTTTTTGCTTTTTCTTCCACTAGAATCTTCCGTCAGGATCTCGCTCGTGTGCATACACGGTAAAGTGCACGAGTTCCCCCTCGCGGAATAAAAGGTGCCGTTACCTTGACAGCAATGTAAAAAAGAACTGGATTCATTACTCTTTCCCACTTCTCTCATTCGAAGCATGGCAATGCAGAGCGTCCTGCAATTGGTCTCCTCAAACGATCTCCCGCGATGATTGGACAAACTGTTTGACCAATGACAGCTCGTTTCGCATTGCAGAACTTCTTGAAAAGGAGGAAAAGAGGGAGAGCGTAAATTGGCGGTTTCGTTTTCGCACTTAAATCACAAACGGTGCGACGTAATGAATTCCGTTCCTTTTCTATTGGCTGAAGGTAACGGCACCATTGATCCCCCGAGGATAAATTTTTGCGCTTTAGTGCCCCTTTAAAAATGTATAATCAAAAAGGTAAGCGCCCTCAGACGAATCGTTTCTGTCCCAAAAAAAAGGTATATATATATATATGTATATTTTTAAGCAGTGTAGAAACAGTGTTTACCTTGCTGAGATGCGGAGTTCTGCTAAGAGTGTACCTCTTTCACAGATTCACAGACACAGGAATTGTCAATACCAAGAGACCTTGCACGTTTCCGGACACAACGCATCCTATTTCATTGTCTACTCCGCTCGTTAACTTCTATTTTCCCTACCATCGTTCGTTGCGTGTGACTGTAATTATGAGTATTGTATAGAAAGGCGAAGAATAAGTCGTATATTCGCTCGTGCACTGCAGTGTCCCAGGAGTTCCAGCGCTGGTGAGTGTCCTCAAGATGTGGCAGAGAACCACAACATGAACGTAGAAGCCGTGTTCAGTCTGTTTCAGACTTCGCACTAAATTTTATATTTCACTGTGATGAGGCGGCTCCCTTGCACGCTGATTCCGAAAAAAAAAAAAAAGGATCACAATAAATATGGCCACCTGTTGAACATTCGTTTAGCTAAACGGTTCAACGGGCCCTGTACACCCTAGGAAGAAGAAGAAGAAGAAGAAAAAAAAAAGAGAGAGTAATTTTACTCCTTCTGAGGACTAAATGCATTGCCACAGAAAATAGTCCCTTTCGGGAATAAATGCACGGGAGTAAATGAATGTCACAAGTGCAGACTGCGGCTTCTGTCCTGAGGCAACTCCCTTCCTATATTTACGTATAGACTGTTGCATTCGGAAGACCATTTGCGAAGTTCAGAGACAATTTGCAGTCCTGGGGGGTAAAATTCGGGGTTACGGAACTAAAATGGGGAGTAATTGCAGTCTAGGGGACTGGAAGCTGCAGTTACTCCCCATTTTACTCCTTTTCGTCTTAGAGAGTATATCGCTTTAAACCCACGTCGTACTTTCGCAACGTCAACATTATGGTAACTCGCAGATGCGTCCCGCCCTGTAGCGTTAGAAGGCCAGAAGGCGCGCTGTTTATGGACAAGCTAATAAAACTATATATATATACTGCATGGTTTCATGAGAGAGACACCCTCCGGTAACAATAATTGCTGGAGTAAGCCACGTGAAGGCAATGCACGGTCCACGTATGAGACGCTTTCGAAACGATTGTGTCACCGAAAGAAGCTTCCGTTGATCTCGGCTGCCTGCTCCGGCTTTGCTTATGCAACTTGTTTGTTCCAAAATCATCGAGGTTAGCTGCCGTGCCCGACCGAGAATCTCTTGATATCTGCGTCTGTTTTCCTCCTGAAAGAGATCCGCTGAAATCCGGCAGAAACAGAACCGATCGTCACACTGAAACGGGCAAAACAACCCAATTACGTGATTGGAGAAGGCATTACCCGAATGCCAACGAGTCCGCAAGCTATCCGGTTCTGTAGACAGCCAGATAACGGGACTTGTTTCTGTTTCCATCTACGGCATCCTCTGAAGCACCCTTACACAACTTGATCGCGTTTTGTGATGGGATTGTGGATCGAAGAAATGAGACCAGAAAATCAAACTCGTTGCGTATTGGGCAACAGTATCATAAAAAAAAAAAAAAAAAAGATGACGAGTTGCGTTAAATCAAGTACCATGGAGACAAGTATATACTGTAGTAGTTTCGAGGGTCGATGACTGTCTTCTTCATGGAGCTGGTTGGTGCTGCAGAGGACAAATTTGGTCACCCCCGCGCGTAACAAAAAAAGAAGAAAAAGAAAAAAGAAAAGAGCGCCGAATGCAGAAAATAAAATCATTTTAGTATAGCGGCAGCGATTCTGTCAACTGTAAACACCCTCGCACTGTGCATGCCTGGGCGTGCCGGACCCATGTGTAAATGGTCCACGCCCACGGTCCCCATGTGTGCTCAGCGGGATACGCACATTTCCCGAAAGTGACATCTGAAGCTTCGCTTAAAACGAAGGGAGCCGCAAGAAAACAACAAAAAGGAAAGACGTTGGCAGAAATATGACAAATGAAAAGAAACGTAGAAACGGGTTCAGACGGTCGGCAAAAACCTCGTCGAGGCAGCTTCGCTTCCACATGAGGTGCATTGGAATGCTTTCGACCAGCAAGGCACTAGTAACACTGTACTTGTGGGGGAGAAAAAAGTGCAGCGTTACTGGTGGTCACGTGGTATCACATGATGCGCTCGCTTCGGTCCCCCTCTCCATTTCTCATTTCGGAAGCTGTCCTTCGGGTCTGCTGAGATCCAACCACCAGTGGTAGCTCCTACCAAACGAAGGAGTAACTCGCCATCTGAACAAGGCAAAGAACAGCTGTCTCGAATACTCGAGAATGCTATCTCGAACGTGCACGAAATACAGCACAGCAGCAGTTTCCAATTACACTGTAACCTTCTTTCGCGACTGGACTGCGTATACATTTCGGAAGAATGCCTATTGTGTGTCCAGATATTTGGGGAAGCAAAAATATATCTGTCTTCTTGCTTTCTCTACATCCACATATCCATATCTGTTACATTTTTTCAACCGGTCTAAAAGTTTTCAAACTCAATCTATATTTCATAAGGTGAAACATTTCCAGACTTGGGACGTTAGCCACCATCGTAGCAGTCCTTTTCCGAAGTATGCATGCTCAGAAGTCACCGTGCTTTGCTTGTCACGTAACACTTTTGTCATGTAGACTTAACCCCTCCACCCCCCTCTCTCTCTCTCTCGCACACACACACAAACACACACGCACGCACACGCAAGTGATTGCGGATGTATGGGTATATCAATATCCGCACGGTGCGGATACTCCTAATCCAAGTTCACCATCGCTGCGGGCACAATCAATAGTGAGCTTTAGTATATCGTTCGCTGCCGCCTCTGCGTACGCAAGGGATAGCGTGGTGGTTCTGCGTAATACGCAAAGCTCTGCCTATGTATTGCGCTTGCGTACGAGAAAGACGATAGCGTACGATGCACTAAAGCTCTCTATTAGTGAGTTTTGGCTAGTATATATCGTACGCCATCGCCTTTGCGTGCGTAAGGGATAGCGTTGCGTTAGTCGTTCTGCGCATGCGCAAAACAAAAAGAGAGCTTCGCGCATTGCGTAGAACCACCACGCTATTCCTTACGTACGCAAAGCCGATAGCGTACGATGCACTAAAACCAGATTTCGAGGTAACTAAGTTCATTTTTTTCGGTAACTTGCCCCTATAGGGTTCCGCGTTCTCGGTTTTTATTTTTGGACCGATTCGGAATGTTTTTCGATGTTTATTGATTTGCACGAAATCGGCGTTTCGATGTTTTTCCTTGCATGTACGTGGTTTACCTGACAGTTATCGGCGAATGGAATGTAATTTTCGAACGACGCTCATTCAACATGGCGCTGTTCGCTTAGTGATGATGATGATGATGATGATGATGATTGGAGTTTTAATGGCGCATTAACTACCTGTTCGCTTAGGTGGCGCTTTACGGCTAACGAAATAGTAAATGGACGTTTTTCACAACCATCGTGTTTCTGTATGATTCTCTGATCTGCATCAACAACTTGGTGCGCATGTGCAACAATTTACCTCTGCCATGTCATAGAATGTCCCTCCGTATTCGGTGTTTTTCGATGAAAACCGAATTAGGGAAAATTTACCCGGCGTGTGTTTTTCGGTGTTTTTCGATAAAAACGGAAAACGCGGAACCATACTTGTAACTTAACTCGGTATTTTTGCGGCGTGGTAACTTTCTGAGGAACTCGTTTCTTTTCCAGGTAACTTTGCCAAAGTAACTTAAGCTAAGTTCCAAGTTACATTTAATTCGCTTGTCACTCACGTCCACATATTTTCTTGCTTTCTCTCCGGTTCTTTCGTGGCGTTTTATGCCATAAAATGTGATATTCAATCAATGACAGTATCCTATTCGGGAAGTTAGAACCGCTGCGATTGAAATGAAGGTGCACGCCCACAGTGGGTAAGATGCAAAACGGTCGAATGATTTGACGTAAACGAAAACGTTCTAAGCGTGTTGCACTCCTCCGCAAGCAACTCAAGGTAACTCAACTGCTCACTCGCGCTGCACCTGTGTAGTGCTATTTTGTGCCCGAAGTAACTTGGAAGTAACTCGTTCTTTTTTTGAAGCAACTCCGTAACTGCGTTACATTTCAGGCTGAAGAACTTCGTTATTAACTTAGTTACATTTTTCACACGGTAACTTAACTCGTAACGAGTTCTATTTGACGGGTAACTTCTCGATCTGACTAAAACTCACTGTTTTCCGCGCTGACCTATCATCTGTGCTATCATAGCACAGCGTGTCAAATGTAGCGTAGTCCTGACGGGTGCCACATCAACGATCAAAGTGTGCTATTTGCAGAAGACGCTGATAACGTGCCACTGAAACACCATTTGGCGAGACATCCACTTTTCATCCGGAGAACGTGTCACTTCTCGACCTTGATGTACGACGGCACGAAGACCAATTCCAACGGGGCCGCTTCAGGCCGAATCCGAGTTGTCGAATTCCAACAGGTAGTTGTGTTCTGATCTCGGAAATGATAGTGGCGAGCGAACGTTCGCTGCAAGTCTATATATTTCAGGGCGGATACCAGCCACGCAGAAACGGATTTGGGGTTGCTACTGTCTACACGGAATATCACCTGCGAGGTCATTTATTACGAGATAGCCGCCCCGCAACAGCTGCGTGCGCTAGAAAATAGGGGGTGCAAAGGAGACATACTCATATTGTCAACGGTGGTCAAATGCCGCGCCCTATACGCGGGAACAGGACGCTTCATGACAAGCAACGTGTTAAGCATTGCACGGGCCACATTCTTAGACCCCGGCCCGGCCCGATGGCTCCATACCCGGCACCGGCCTGGCCCAAACCCTAAGAATGCCTACGAGCCCGCTAAATTTCTAGGCTACCCGTCCCGTCCTGGCTCAGTGTAGCGGGCTCTGACTTAAAAGTTGAAAAGGTAACCGTGGGGCAATACAGTCTCGAGCCCGATCTAGGACTGGCAATGTACTGGCCCGTATCCATAATGTCCAAGTTCGGCACAGGCCCGTGTCTTACGCGGGCCGGCCCCTGTGATGGGCAAGCCCGAACCCGTGCAGTGCTCTACAACGTATTGAAAGCATTTTTTTTTTTTCGTGCTCCATCGCGAAGCATCTGTGGCTATAGACGACCCTCTATTTACGATCATGTGACGTCACGAGAAGACTGGTTCGAGGTTGTATTTTGCTGTGGTGGGCAAGAAGCGAGAAAAACGCGTCGGCTGAGAGGCTGCACGATAAAGCTGATAGTGCCCACCAGCATGCTTTGCGCGACGGCGATACGTAATCAATGACGTAATGGCTCAGGTCGTCTATAGCATGCACAAACCTTGTCGCGTTAGTCTCAAACCACTAGTCTCCATGCGCTTCTTAGCCTCGTTCCCAGTGACGACACAACAGCGGTGGACTGCTAAATTCGCTCTTCCCATTGGGATGAATACTGGTGGCCGCCGTCTTTAATGAGTATGACAGACGATAACGTAACATTTCATATAACTAGTTATCCGGTAAACATCAGAGTAGCGTGTCAACGTTCGAAAGATCAAGGAAAAAGAAGATTGTTGTTGTTGTTTGTGTTGTCACGTGAGGAGTGCTGGCCGGTGCGATATCTGTTCTACACAGGTTCCCAAGCGCAAAAAAAATGAACGGACACGAAATGGACACGAAAATGAAGGAACTCGGCAAACAGCAGTCCACACGAGCACAGTTCCTGTGACTACCACGGGGTGGCAGCATTAATGGCGGCGCCCATTCTTTGAATCGCGTTTTTGTGCATATGATCGGCGTGCAGACTTGGACAGGTGGATAGAGGACAGCATGCAGGAAGGAGTGGGAGGAAAGGGGGTTAAAATGCGTCATGGGCCGCCTTCAGGGAAAACTGCAGACATTCGCCTGTACAGTCTGCAGGAAAACCAAGGGGAAGCCTCAGGGGAAGCCTCAGAGAGCGCAGACGGTGGTAGGATTCGAGCGCACCGCCTCCCAGTCTTCAGCATGACCTTGACTACCACCAACGCGTGGACGCTTTTATCCACTCAGCCATGCCGTTGATATTGAAAGTAATACACTAATATAACCAGTGAAAGTAATCAAATGATTATCATGACAGGGCTTGTGATTCCCCAGCGGCATCGTTAACAGGGGCAGGGAAGTAGCGAGCAAAGGAAGGAAGGTCGGACGGAACCCTGGGCTTGGGAATCTGCTGTGCGGTTGCATGGTGGGATATCTGTGTGCATGCGGGCTGACTGCTTGTATCGCTATTGCATGAAGAAAGACTTCTTTGGTGGCAAGATATTAAACCTTCGGTATGAGTTTACTATTGCTCTTGTCCGGCCTCCCTTCTCTCTGCTTACTGGCAAAGGCGCTTGGAACCCTCGAGTAGGAAGAAATTTTCACAAATGGCGCCCAACGTGGGGATATTCCCCCATTCCCTGGCCCCTGAAGGTGAAAACACTGCAAAGGTCGCTACCGCGATACCTGTGCGAGGAGGAGCGTCCTGTCTGTCTTGTACCGGAGGTACATCGGTCGACTAATGTTAAGAGCGCCCTTAATCGCCGGAGGCCAGCACAACATGAAGCTGAACGTCTTCAGGCCATGTCAGTACAATCACCACTCGATACACTTCGCCGTTTGCGTCCAGAATTGCTTAATCAGCATCCAGAAGGTGCATCGGTACGTCAGGAGGTACATCGGTACATCAGTCGACTAATCTTAAGAACGCCCTTAATCGCCGGAAGACGGCACAACATGAAGCTGAACGTCTTCAGGCCATGTCAGTACAATCAGCACTCGAAACACTTCGCCGTTTGCGTCCAGTATTGCTTAATCAGCGTCCAGGAGGTACATCGGTCGACTAATCTTAAGAGCGGCCTTAATCGCCGGAAGACAGCTCAACATGAAGCTGAACGTCTTCAGGTCATGTCAGTACAATCAGCACTCGAAACACTTCGCCGTTCGCGTCCACAATTGCTTAATCAGCGTCCGGGAGGTACATCGGTCGACTAATCTTAAGGGCGCCCTTAATCGCAAGAAGACAGCACAACATGAAACAGAAAGTCTTCAGGTCATGTCAGTACAATCAGCACTCGAAACACTTGGCCGTTTGCGTCCAGAATTGCTTAATCAGCGTCCAGGAGGTACATCGGTCGACTAATCTTAAGAGCGCCGTTAATCGCCGGAAGACAGCACAACATGAAGCTGAGCGTCTTCAGACCATGTTAGTACAATCAGCACTCGGAACACTTCGCCGTTTGCGCCCAGAATTAATCAGCGTCCTCCTTCCCTGGGTCCTCCAGACATTATCATCAACATGCAGGCGCAGCGAGGCGTGCACGTTGTTGCCTCGGGACATAGGGGAAGACAGTAGGCTCTAGGCAGCTGAAGCAAAGGTAGGTCAGACCACTGGGCGGGAAGAAATTTCCGCAAATGGCAACCAACATAGGGATATTCCTTTTCTCTGGCCCCTGAAGGTGAAACCTCTACCAAGGTCATTACCACGATGTCCGTGCGAGGAGGAGCGGCTTCCGATACCCGGCTTCCCTGCTTCTACTGTTGCCCAAGCTCTCGTTGCCAGATGGATTGCACGTTTCGGCGTCCCGTCAAACAACAGACCGCAGACGTCTGTTTGAATCTCACCTCTTTTCCAACCTGATGAATCTTCTTGGCACAACACGTTTTCGCACGACAGCTTACCATCCTTCAGCCAACGGATTAGTTGAACGGTTCCATCGACAGGTGAAGGCTTCTCTCACTGTCGCACTCACGACACCTATCGTCAGACACAAGTTCTTCCTGTTGTTCTCCTTGGCATATGATCTGCCCTGAAAACTGATCTGCACTGCTCCTCTGCAGAACGGGTTTACGGCACCACACTCCGGTTGCTTGGACAGCTCCTGCACGCTACTGGACCTGCCTCCAATGCAGGCATTTCAGACATCACGCTTAGTGGCTTCGAGCGACAACAAGTCTGTTGCGACCTAAACCACCACATGCTCCTACTATGTCAAAGTCTTTGTCAGCCAGGACTTGACAAACTGCACGCATGTCTACATATGTCGAGATGCCACTCCTGGACCACTTGACTCGCGTTACAATACCCCTTTCAATGTTCTCGAGTGCACCGCCAACACCTATGTTGTCCTTATCAGTGGTTGTCATGAAGTCATTTCCACTGACTAGCTAAAGCCTGCCTACAAGGCTGACGGTCCTGCTTCTGCAGTGCAACCATCGCATTCATCATCACCCCCTGCGCCTCCTTCCCGAGCCTCAACTCTCTCTGACCCTGGGAAGCGAACACGGCATGTCGTGTGCACTGGTCTTGCCACCAGTCTCCTCTGCTCCCACTCGATACCCTGATTCAGACTTAATCTGACTAGAGGGGGAGCCATCTGTAGCAACGACGAGAGTAGTCATGCGGCTCTCACACATGAGCGTGTCATGCTGTCCACCAGCGCAACAAACAGAGAAAACCTTGTCAACCCACGGACAGGATATGTCTATAATGTACTCCCTTAAATGAACTATGTTACAGAAGAAACTAGGTCCATTCTTTTCTAAAGAAAAGTGCTGCACCAGTTCTCAAATACATGCGAGGTCTATGACGAAAAGAATGCGTGAAGGGTTGCAACCCTTGAACTAGTTCAGGAGGTGCAAGCGAAAAGAATGGCCTTACTATATTACTCAAGAACTCAATTACTCTGTATGTCACAAAGCTCACTGTATTATGCACAGGAAAAAGAGATGACGTATTTGACTCAACCTCTAGCCATAATTCCATATGTTCGACCATTCGACGACCATTGTATAACTGCCCTTCTATATGCTCCCGATTGAACTCCTGCCTAAATCGTATCGTTTAAATATCTCACGTATCTAACAGTTGTTATGTCTAAGTAAATTATTGTGTTACGAAGGTTACACCTGTGTTTGGCCTCTAGTTCATTCTGCTCCCAGTTCTCCAGAAGCGCTCTCTACACCAGTGGTAAGGTGAGGTACCAGAGTAGGGTGCAATCCTTGCGGAATGAAGCATTGTTTCCGGAGCCTCTTGAAGGTCCCGAGTTCCTCCAGCCTGCGTGTGGCACAGTACCACGTAATTTCCGAAGGTTCATGTTTAGTACCGGGCAATGCCCTGCTGCACTGATAGTACACAATAAATAAAATATTTTGCGTGAAGAAGAGTTTCACAGATTAGGAGTAAAACCTTAGTAACAGGGTGATTCACTCCTTGACCTTGTTTCCATCTGATTGTCAGAGTAAGATGTCACTTCGCTGCAGGCACTGTTTGCAAGGTAAGGAAGTGACTGTCCTTTCTTCAGGAAGCGAGCCTGAAAAGATATAGGAAAGATGTTACTGTCACAGGGAGGAAATACATGCAGTACACAGTGCAACCTCGACCATCGAGAGATGGTTTAATGGCCTCATTTCCGAGCAGCACTCTGCCTTTTGGTACTTGAGTGGCACAAGATACATCACCCAAACATATTTACACTACCATGCCTAGCACGTCTGTTTTAATCCATGTTGCTGCTCTACTTGAAGATGGAACACACTTGGACATCCAATTTGTCCTTCTCCACGAAAACAAACACCTGTTGAAGGTCTCACTCTTACACAAAAATAAGGATCTCTCGTGCACGTGTATTAAAATTTTGTATCGGTGAACGAAGATCTTACAGAGGCAAGCAATTTGTCCGCATTAACCAGCTCATTTTCTTCTGATTCATTTCTTGTTTCTTTCTTATCATTTCTTGTTTCTTCCAATTTCCTTCTTTTTTTTCAATGTCGCTATTAAAGTTTCTTCAATTACACTTTGCCACTGAAGGACCACAAAATTGGCATGAAATTGTAGAACACTTATTTGAAGTGATTTTGTCAGTATTTTGTCTTTTGTCTGAAGGACAAGGTCTGGAACTCGCCGGGCTACTTAGCGTAGCTTGTTTTCCCTATACTATGGTTTTATTTTAAGGACCAAATAAAGGAAGAATACATATTTGTGTGATACAAGAAATACGTTAGCAACTGCTGTACCTTGAGATTGTACATCAAGTAACTCTAGTGCCTGCCACCTAGTGACATAGAATTTGTAATTCTGAGGTAGTTTACCCATTTCTTATGAGTGCATTTGCCAAATGCAGTATCCTGCCCAAATACCTACTGCAGTTACCTGTTTTGTTAGAAGGACCTCTGGGATATTGATGCATCCTTTGATCAGAGCATTAACTTCTGCCAGTCTGTGCTTTGGCTCAGGTGTTAAGATGTAAAAAACTTTTTCTTTGGGGTGGATGGCACGCACAATGCCTGAAGAAAAAATCAATTTTTTAAAATTTCTTTTTTACAAAAATCACAGGACTGTTACCAAGTTGTCATGCCATTTGGATGGAAATTACTGCTGGGGCACCATTTTTCATTATGGCCTCTTTGTTGTGCATTGCATAGTAGCTGCAAATGCAATGTGCATGCAATAATGGTGAAGAGCACCAACCGTTACCAGAATGGTTTAACGTCATAGCTTGATTCTTCCACCGCCACTGTACTCTTTATACATAGGGCCTGACTTTTTAGGGTTAAACCCGTATCCGCCCGATATTTACCCCCCGAACGAAATCTGTAAAATTCGGGTTTAACCCGAATCTACCCGAAAACATCAGGGTCGCCTGGCACACTCGTAAGCGTGCATTAAAATAAAGTTTGATAACATTGCTAAACATTAGTTCCATGTTAAGACAAATTTTTATTAAACAAAAAAAATCACCCGAATTCCTGACGACAGAATATGCCGTAACGGGATTTAACCCGAATACACCCGAATTTTCAAATGAAAAATATCACCCGATATTTACCCCCCGAATTTGGCCAAAAATAAAACCCGAAAAAGTCAGGCCCTATTTATACACCATTGCACGTGTAGTAATTATGCAATGCAAAAGAACACAAGGAAAGAGTAGCGATGAAAACTATTAGAGCTGTGCGAATAGCAAAATTTCCATTGCGAATCGAATCCAAACAATTTCTTCAAAAGGCGAATCGAATTCCAGTAATCAGAAAAGGCCCAATTCGAATAATTTCGAATATCTCATGGTGACATATTTTGTGGTGTTGTGCTCATTCGATGATGTTCTGCTCCAAACTTGTGAGCCTTTTCATGCAGCATAACATATCATGAGAGAAGGGTCCCTCCGTGTTGTGTATGGTAGACTGCATTAGTGGGATGAACTACATTGTGAGTTAGTCAACATGATCCATGTAGCCTGCTTTGTGCGTATCTCCTAATTTTTATGTCTACATTGTGAATTTCCCGTGCTTTTTTTAGAAACTGCTCATATTTCCATCTGTTACTGAACATAACTCTGAAAGTTAGGAGTACATATACTGGAACATGCAGTGTCCAGAGTAGTGTTGGCCATGGGGTCACAGAAGTTGTAGACTTTAGTGACAGAATACTGTAAGCAGTGTAAAGCGGGCTTCACCTAACACTCGAGTGTAATGACGTGAAGCCGACTTGCAGAACGGAGCAAAGAAAAGCAAATTGCGGTGACGTGAAGCGGGCTTCACTTAACTCTTGGATGCAATGAGGCGAAGCCCACTTGCAGAATGGCGATAGCGATATCTCATTTCAGTACTATTCGAAAAATATTCAAAAATTTCGAATACTGAAAATAGGTTGTGAATAGCATTCGAATAGCATCAGATATTCGATTCGTATTCGAAATTTCGAATATTCGCACAGCCCTACAAATTATTGCTCCAGCCAGAAACTACAAAGGTCACTGTTTCTTTTGGTGGCATGATACCAAAGATCAACCTTTGAGTGGTCTCCCAAATCAAAACACTGCCCCATCAGGCATGACTGTTACAATACTGTTGCAACTTGGTTACTTTGCATTAACTGAGCTTTCCGTTCCCAAAAACTGCATGTCGCCTCAACTGCAATGTCACTGTAACATTACAGGAGCATTGCTTCTGTTCTTCTGCACATCAGAGGTGTATCTCGTCCTGCAGCATAGGGCTCTCACCAGACAACAACAAACAACAGTCAAGCAATGCAATTTGCTTCATGGGTATGTCGCAGGAATGAGACGACTCACATGCAAAGCATCACAGAACGGTTTGCTATCTAGTGAACGTGAAAGAGCGCAGACAAGCTGGTGCATACTGAGTGCTGGAACCGGAGACACAAGCACCTTCTTTGTTCTTCCATGTCTCCAGTTCTAGCCCTCAGTATCTGCATAATTCAGATTTAGGCTCACAGCTCAAGCATCTTTACATTCTTATGCTACAAACGTTACACAGATATGTCAGTAGCCACAAGCAATAAATCAAATGCAAATATCAATGTAACTAAATATGCTAGCGGGCCAGTCCCAGACTGCTATCCGAAAATTCATCTGCAAGACATGTTCTTGTCTCAAGTTACCCTTGTTGCAAGAAGGGATTTACTAAATCATGAACACAAATTGCTGCTGCAGCGATACATACCAAAGCCAACACATTCATATGGAGGGTTCCCTTTCATAAACATTGGGTAGCCTTCCACTTCGGTCTCCAGAAGCTATGAGAGAAAGAACATGGTGACAACTCAGACACTGCTTAACAATATCACCTTGGCAAGGCTTGTGTTTGTTAACACTGCATGAGAACAAAGTACTCGTAGCCCTAGCCAAGCTGCAGTTATTCCGCATTGTAAAAAACAAACACGAGCCAAAAGCACTGATGTTTCGTATCTGGCTTGTGACATGGTGAGGTACAAAGGTTTCAAGGTCTCCTCCCCCCCCACACACACACTCATACCACTCAAACCAACTTCATGCTTGTTCGCCACCAACAATGCAAGGCAGCATTTGAGAAGAGTTATAAATTGGATGCACGGAATATGAACAGGATAGACATAAGTACTTCAGATCCTTAAAATTTGAAATGGTATCAGGAGCAAATGAAACATCAGAGAGCCACACAAAAAGAAATGTGAGGTTCAGCATTGGCTTCTGAAACATGAATTGGTAATGATAATCTTTCAAATTTCTGAAAATAATGTTTGCGCTGCAAAATTTATCAGCCTCATTTTTAGTGGCACTACAGAGCGTGTTCTATTAGGCAATGTAGCACGACATTGATGTCTGCCTCATGCAATGTTTTTGCTGCCTCCTAGCATGTTACTTATATATAGCAAACACGGGACCACTAGCACTTCTGAGGCACATCACATGTTGTAAAATTCAAAAACTGGACAAACGGTACTCACTGATTCTTTTGGTACTGTACACAGAGCCACAACACTCGCATTGAGTACATGTAACAGATCCTTCTTTTGTACAGTGCAGCTGTGCTCATGAATTGCAACAGATGACCATGCTAGTCTGCAAACAAACAAAATTATTAGTATTAATTAGTATAACTACTCCACAGCTGGAACCAATAGGCTTACTCTTTCCCCATTTTGTTATAAAGAAAGGTATGATTTCCCCATATCTCCTTCTCTGCAGTATAATAGCATAATTCCATGAGGGAATCATGATCATGATCCATACGCAATGCTAACAGATGTATGGATACACAACTGATTTGCATTTCGACAAGTTCTTGTAGTGCTTAGTTCATAGACAACACACATACAAAAAATATTGTGTGTTCACACAAAGCCATGGATAGCAGCCCTTCTTCAGCCCATCTGTTCAGTTGGAATGTGTCATTGTGCTTGTCTTAATTTGGCTATCCAATCAGGAGGTGCGTAGTCTCCAGTTTCCCAGTGCTTTTGTGTTATGGTTCATGACAAAGAGCTCTCCTAATGCTATATAGAAACCACCATGCTAGAAACCAAGATGGTAAAGAAGGACACCTCAGCAACTGAGCTGATATAACACATACGGAGGCTCTAAACGGTACGAAGTCGGTAGAAGTCGGTAGAAACGGTACGGTGTCACACTATCTCCTACAAGCTCAGCACGCTGTTCTCACATGTCACTGCAGAAGATTTCCATAGTACAACACCCTTTCCCTACAGAATAGGAAGCAACTCAAGCACTAAAGACAAAAGGGAGACTGTGCAAGCAAGCTGATATGAACTCATGGTGAAGGGCACCGAGAGACACGATTAAACAAGGTAGGACAAAAAATTCTCAAAAACTCAATTTGTTGTCCGTCCTTGTTTGAAAGTGTCTCTCAGTGCCCTTCACCACGAATTCAGGCACACATGTTTATAGCAGACGAGACAAGCACACTTCACACATGGAGCCCAAAGGAGAACATGGCACGGATTTGATTACAGTTTGCAGTATAGATCTTGCATTGTACTGAAATCACTGTGTGGTTCGCACAATAAATTAAGGTCTAAGCAAGCTGGCAGTGTGCTGCGATGATCTCTGACGCACCGATAATTTCACGGTACAGGTGTCGGTGGTAGAGACTGTATCGAGCTCCGATGGACAACTGCGACAGGAATATGAAACATTCGAAAATAATGACGAATATCTTTGCCTTTTTACCTGTATGGTGTCAAGCTCCAGGGACAGAAAGCCGATGAGCACTGCTTTTGGCTCAGGTAAGACAACAGCATTCCTTGTCTTAGTATTTGAGGTTGTGAACTGCAGCAGAGAACGAAATTTAACTAGGTTTCAGTGGAGGAATAGCATGTATGACAATAGCATGCATACAAACACCACGCACCTTGATGATTTTCCTTCAACTGCTCTCAGGTGGTGAGATGCAAAGCTTGAACCCAGCACAGCATCATGGCCCTCGGGTAATGCATCATTACGTGAAGAAAGCCACCCGCAAGCCATGTGTACCGTTGAGGCATTCAGGAGGGGAAGGTCAGTAGGTGATACAGACCCGGCCAAATTGAATGCAGAAACTAACTGCACCAGGTCTGTAGGGTTCACCCAACGTATTATGTCCACAAAGAGTGACATCCCAATGCCTGCAAAAAGTGAAAGCGTATGTAAAACAACCTCAACATTATAGTGATAAGAACAAGAAGTTCAATTAAATAAACAGCTCTAAACTTATTTAGGCGTTATTTTTATCAAAATAAGCTAACCAGAAGTGCTTTTCAACAAGTTTCAAAGACTACAAGAGGACACCACAGTTGCAGAAGGATAAGCATGAAGAAAGAGCAGACAGATGCACATATTATTATTGATTTCTGGGCAAGCTGCCCACCTGCACAGCCTGTACGTGTACGTATCCCAAGGCATGTAATCCTAATTTCTATCCCTCCTGACATACAGTAATTTGTTTTAGTGTTTCCATGCTCCTTGAGCAATCCCGAATGTTATTTCGTTGTTTCTTCAACATGCTCCATAGTAACTGTGAGAAGTATGAAAAGAAGATTACCGTAAAGCCATCCCATTGTGTTCACAACAAGGGGGCAGCTTGGAAAATGCTGGTTCTTGTATTCGACCAAGCAGCGTATTGCATTCGAGTAAGAGTCTGGGGAAGCAGCTGGAGAGACATCGCCCAAGAAGTACATTCTGCATTGAAAGCATAGCATAGCCTCATGGGAAGTGGGTATTTTAGGTAATAAGCTTGTCACAAGGTTTTGCGCTACGTATTATAATATTACTAATATACCATACTATAATAATTTCAGCCATTTAGTGTGTCATGCGGAGCATTGTGACTGGAATGCAGCGCTTTGTTGTTCTCCTACAATGTACAATGAGTTTTGGACTTACTTCTCAGGTGTACACACATGAGTAAAAGGAGGCCCTGCAAAATACAAGTATTTGTTCAAAACATCACTGTCCCAAAGCATTAGCAATGCCATGACACTGAAGCATCCAAACAACTCTTACCATCAACACTCTCAATTGACTATGGCTTTTATGCCATTCCGAGTGACTTAGAACCTTGCTTGGCACAGCTTTGAGACATTCACTTCACAGAAAGGACATACAGTCGAACCTCGATATAAAGAAACTCAAGGGGAACATGATTTCTTTCGTTGTACTAAATATTTTGTTGTATCGAGACTGATGAGATATGGCTGCCAGTTGCAACAGGGAATACAAAATACCGCAAATTTCGTTATATAGTGCTTCGCTATATTGAGGTTTGACTGTATTACTGCTTCTTCAAAATAAGGTCTATTGAGCATTATTTTCTTCTTTGCAAAATTATTTCCTCAGCTCTTAAACTGTTCCACACTTTAAAATAATTTTTCTTTTTTGTCTCATAGACACTTGTTGAAGATTTATTTGTTTGTTTGATCATGCTGTTCGCCACATGGGTGTTACTGGGACAAAAAAAAAAAGAAAAAGGGAAAAAGTTTGTGAACTTACAATAAATACCATGATTTAAATAATATGGAGATGAGTGCACAATGAACAGGAATACGCTGATCAAGCGTTATGCACACAAATCACCAATTACCTATGCATTGCAAAACGAGAAAACCTGAGACAGGGAGCAAAAGGGACACAGCACAATATGTTCTCTTGAGAATATGTTTCCCTGTCCCTGGTTTCCTTTTTTGCAATGTCCCAGCTTGCGTGCTCCCCAGCACTTTTGCCATACCTATGCATGATGGAAACTATAAAACCAGGGTTGTACATAACCTAAGTACTCTACTCAAGTTACTATATCTTAAATACTTTTGGGAGTAACTTGGTATCTTACAAATACCTTTAAAACTCATTATTTAGTATCTGAACTTTCAAGCAGCAACTTGTACTCATTTCTTATGCTACTGCTAAGACACTCGCCTCCACTTATTTTTTCGGAAAACAGGAAGGTCAGGAAAAAGATTAACCTTGTCTGTTTTGTTTGGGTGCTACGTCACATACATGTGCATACATTTAATCTCATATATTCCGGGGCACCCCTGTCATTCTGCGGAGAAGACTGCAAAAGTGGGCAGCCATTTACGTTTAGTAGATACGCGGGATAATGTGTTGGGCTGGAAGGCATGCTGATGAAGGTTCGTGGTCTGGCAGAGACAGGGAAGAGGAACGATGTGGCATGGGGTAATGGCGAGAAAAGACCGCTAAAAATTTTACCGCTTGATATCAACAAAGGTACAACTTCAGGAAGGAGGTTTGTACCCCGAAACCCCTCCGCTGGCTACACAACTGGTGTATTTTTCGCAGAGTTTGTTGATTAAAACAATATATGTAGCGTAAGGTGGCTTCCTCATGTACATTTGTTTTCTGTGGCTCTTCCTCCTCATCTGATCTCATCGCACAGCATCAGGTATGTGTGCGAGCGACATTATCGGGCAATATGTCCGCGAAGGAGAGCAGGAATGAAGAAGATATCGCGGGGAAACCAAAGTATCCAAACGATATCCATTTTATCTTCACTTTGGTAGTATTTTTTTACAGTAAATTTCACAAATTGTAACTGAATAGTATCTTGAAAGTAATAAGCTACTTTCGTGAGTTTGCTCAAATTTAATACTCTACTCAGTTACTTTCTTGCCTGGTACTCAGTAACTTAGGTACTTTTTAAAACATCTTATACATGCATGAATAAAACTACGAACAGTTGGGGCACTGACAATATCGTGAGCAGTGCTGGGATCCATGATATCCTGAATCGTGAATCAGGGTGCAGAATCAGGGTGCTGATATCATGATATCCTGTCTCTTCAGCTGTTGATAATTGTTGACTGTTGACTAATGCAGTTCCATGCATTGCTTTGCTCTTTTGAGTGGTATCAGCAGCATTGAACAGACTGTGTTGCTCCTTTCCCATGAACAGCAGCAAACAGAAAATGAATGGCTGGTGATCGGAGGGTTAGCTTAATTTCTACGGTGAGCAGGCAAACGAGGTATGTGACTAAGGTTATTTCAATCAACTATGGCTCTGTGAAAGTACAAACGTTGAAACACCTGGTTATTATGAACAAAGGGTCTGAAAACCTTGGAATTTCAGGATTCAGGCTATGCAGTTCAGGATCAAGGCTATGCAGATGCATCGGGCATTGGGGGATGCTCTCTGTTCCCCTTGAACTGTCTGCAAGTGCAGATACGGTACTCACCCAGGAGTGGATGTGTGACTTTGACAAGAGAAAGAGTCCCTGGAGGTGAGAATTCTGTTTGGCCTGGATCGCAGTCAAGGTAGATCACGGCGGAGCACCTGATGGAGAGGGTCCTAAGTACTACCGATAAGGAATGAGCTACAGGTAAACGATGGCATACTTACACATTGAGCAAGGAATTTGTAAGCTGCCTTAGAAATGTTGACTTTCCAGAATTTTTCATCCCACATACAACAACATGGGGAATCTGTTGCTCTGTATAAAAAGGAGGAAAGGAGGAAAAAAATCGGTGGAATAAAACAACTGTGAATAGATGGGTGTACCTACTGCAACTGGTAACATTTTTTGTAATGCGCACACAACACTGACTAATAGAGTAACTCTTCTTTAAACATAATTGCAGTGACACCTCGATTCACGAAAACTCGATTCACGAACGGTTTACTTCCTGGAAAGATCGTTCATAAATAGAGGGTTCATAAATAGAGCCTGAAGTTTTCGGGAAATATTTTTTTTTAAATTCCGGGGGTAAAAATTGGGTAAATAAACACGTGCTCTAACATCACGCAAATTCAGGCAAAAAAAACTTCCAGTATGCAAAACTCAGGGAGAAATCTGGCTCAGTTACTCTAACTAACTGTACTGGTTTGGTACAAACAGTGATGTAACTGTATTTGCTGCCAAACAAGTTAGTGTGCATTCCTAAAGACGTCTCAGTGTAGGCAATTTGCCGTGTAAAAACTGGGTTTCACCATAAAGAGGCAACCTTCAATTCGGGGTGCAAGCTCGGGGAAGAATCGGGCTAAACCCTAAAACTTCAGGCTCTATTCATAAATCAAGGGTTGACTGCAGATGACAAGAAACAGAATAAGGTTTCAGTATGAGCATATATAGAGTTCTGGAGCCTGCAATGATCTGTTGCACGAGCCAGGAACTTTGAGCTATGAAGAGTAATGATGGCACAAAATGGTCAAATATGGCCATGCAAGAAATATCACCAACCTGCAGAAGTAGTAGCTTTGATGAGTTTTGTAGCCAAACCAGGAAACTGTGAGCTCCAAGGATGATGATCATCTTTTGCAGACTTCAAGTCAAAGCCCATACCCGCGTGACTGCTCTCCAAGTGCGGCAACTTGACCAAGTTAGCGATGACCAACTCTATTGCTGGCCAACGTCCTTCTGCCTTCTTTAGTAGGACCACGGTGGCGTTTCGATCAAAGTGGGGGGACACTGTGTCCCATGACCCAGGAACCAGCTGGTTTAGCTCTTGCATGAGCTTTGAGTACACAGAATCGCTCTGCGGGGCCATGGGTCTCATTGTTGCCGGCGGGGAGAGCAACCCACACTGAACAAACAAGCCATCCTTGTTGTGCGGATTTGCAGGAGTCAGGATATATCCATCGACATCGAGGGATCCGTACAGAACACGCAACGTCGCACGTCCAGTCAATCTGAGCATTGTAGGTTGTCGAACAAATGCAAGCAGTAGCTTCTCCTGAAGGCTGAAGACCCTGTGAAGCACAAGTGTGTATGTGCAATGAACATAGGAACAAAGCGAAAGCACAATACATTACTGCAGTGGCCTTGTATTGCACGCTAAAACGCCGTAAAGGATATGGCCGCGCAAGAAATGTATGGAATGTAATGGTGCGTGTAATAAGTAAGGAACATGTATCACATTCATGCGCCATAAGCTCTACGACAGCAGTATCTTCATGCTTAATGCAAAAGTGGTTCATTTTACAACCCTAATACTTCACCATTTGAGATGAAGGAGCATTTGGGGAATACTGGGCGGAACCCTAATTTCTGATCTTCACGGCAGAGCTTGTGCAAGAGTATGCAGAACTTCAAGCCCGAGATCATGACATGTGCGGCAGATTCGCAGGCACCTTCAGTGCAATGTACGTCGAATGTCAGGGACAAAAGTGAGCACATGGAACCTATGTGGAACATTGTTTCCCAGTATGTTAAAGTTTGAAAATTGCACGTATTGAGACACTTTAAATTCGTGGATCTTATTTGTTGCAAATTCCAATGCCAGTGTAGCAGCCACCGCTTTGCGGCCGGCCGACAACGATGAAGCCGGCCAGCTACGCACCTACGCACGGCACGCTAAGCGGTGGCTGCTACACCAGTATTCTTCTGGCAACGTATATAGCATTTTGCCACACTTTAGTTTCACACACAGAGAAATGGTTGGTTGCAAAAACAAAGGTTACTACTTTCCCAGTAAAGAAGGAAAACTGACGTACCTCAGGGTGTGCTTGCTCTGTTCGGGGTGCAAGCTGAGTTGCGAATAGCCCTCCTCTTCATTTTCCTACAGCAAAGGCAAATCGGCTGTGCAACTAGTACATACATAGAAAAATTGTGAAACAGAAAGCTATGCATACACATGGAGACATCCAGTAGAGTGTGACGTTAAGAATGAAATTCCAAGCATGAGAATCAGTAACTTGGTGACAAGATTCGACTATGCCACACAGTTTTACAGGCCAGAGTAACCTGTAGTAAACTTCTCTGACTCATATTCATGTAGTGTTGCATGTTGCACACCTTATTCCTATTACATCCAAGTGCACATGACATGATGTACGTATGTGACAACTGATACTCCTGTCACACGACACTTTCAATGCAGATCGAATCCGATCCGCATTAAGTTTCTGAAGAGCGTTCGGTGGGCGATGCTGCTACATGGTTCAACTCAATGCATATTGAAAGGTTGGCTTGTCGACAGGCAGCGCTAACAGCTCTAAGGCAGCCACCGAGACACTATGCTGGGGCTGCAAAGTACGTTTCTAAAAAGTCGAGAATAGCCACAATTTGTTTCCACGTCGTGCTGTTTACTAAGCCTTTACGGGGGAAGCAGTGTCGTGAGTGGTCGAGATTAAACAAATTTGCAAAGGCAGTCGCCCGTCATGCGCAGACTAAAATCGTTACCGTGATATTTCATGGGCCTTTATAGGAACATTTGAAAATTCGTGTATGTTTTTGTTTACTACCACAAATTCACTGAACTGGATCGGGTTTAAGCAGGATGGGGGGGACAGGGATGTAATAGATTCGAGCATTAGCGAGGATGCGTGTGAAGTCGTGTCAGTGTTGCTTTTGAAATGCACGAATGAGCTTTCCTGCGTGGCTGTTCCAAACTTTGCCAGAAAACTTCAATCCAATCTAACTACCAATGCGAAGAATAGTGTGGTATGTCTCCCGTTACTGCAGCATTAACGGTCACAACCTTTCTAATAATAATAAGTATGGTGCTCACACTATCAGCACAGTATGCACTGCTGTTGGCAGACGTGTGACACCAGTTTGAAGAGTCCATCGGCTCAGTGCAGTCCAGTTCAGTTTCATCTTCACTCGCAGAACTGGCACTTTCACTTGCATTTACCTCTTCATCACTGCTATACACATAGGCACCCCCAAAGTAATCCGTTTTTTCCTCATAGTCACTTTGGTGTTCATCTTCAACATCATTCGTTTCCTCGTCGGAGTCCCTTTGATGTTCATCTTCAACGTCAGGTTCAGGGTATTCTTCCAAAGCAGAGTCCTCCACCCGGGCCAAAGGTTCTTCTTCTAGCTTGCCTAGTTGCTTCAGTGCATCTAGTGATAGTGGACCAACAGGCCCTTTTGAACTTTTCTCTTTACTTGCTCCCTCTCCACTCACACGGCTGATGCAGTGGGAAATATCTGGAGCTTCCTGATCCCCTAAGCAGCCCTCAGATTCTGATCTCCGTCTATTGTGCTTGGCCAGCGCTGTTTCCTTGGGCTGTCTAAATTTGTCCTTCTTGTGCCTAAACTTCGATGATTTTTTACTAGGCTTTCCAGCTGAATCCAGCCGGGATTCATAAGGACTAATGGTGAACGTGTGTGGACTTTTCTTCGTCGTGTCAATATCAAGCTCGACAGTCCAGCTTCCACTTTGTTTTCGCATCTTCTTTTTGTGGTGCCTCTTAAGTTTTGCTTTCACTGTGCTTGTGGAATGATGCCTAGATGGAACACGCCCAGGAAATTGTTTTGCATGCTTTGGCTTCATGTTGTATTTCCTAGAAAAAGGAGGACAAGCACATTTTTGTAATGTTGTAATGTATATATAACAAGAAAATCGCTAATGAAACAAATTTATAGTTCACAGTTGTACCAAACAGCTGCACGAGTGTATTATGGAGTGGTATTCAGTGGTTTGTCCGGAACCACCAGCACAGGGGCAGGTGTCTTGCCGTTACATTGCGATAGCTTTATGCACCATTGGCAGCATGTGTCTAAAGCTGAAATAAGCCACCTGTAGAGGATGCACGGGAAAGAAAGGGACGGCGTGTTTGTAGGTACAGGGGGTTTGGGTAATTCCTATTACTGGAAGTTAGTTACTGGGTATACATGGCTCGCACGTGACGTCACACCATAGCTTTACCAGTGCTTTTTCCCTTTTTCTGGAGGGCCGGTGCAAGCCATCTATATTACACTTGCATGCAGTACTTTGAAAGGTCTTCCACGCTTATTGTCTTGACGGACGAGAGCGCAGCAAGGGCACAGTATATGCTGGTCGCCGCTTCCATCTCATCCAGATATGCTCATGTTCCACTGTCTGCTGCTATCCCCCACTATGCATATTCCAAGAACATTGCCTCGTTAGTGTTATTTGCATTGCACGGAACCATGCTCACGAGGACATATCAACATGGGACACAAATGCTAGAACGCACTACGAACGTCCGTTCCGCACAGTAAAGAATGCTAATCGTACTGTCTTTCATTACAATTTCGCTAGTGAACGCTTATGTTTCTTCTCCGTGTCTCCAAACCGCTCCAAACACATGGACGCGGAGCGAGGGCGCCGTGTAGTACACAGACAGTTTACTCTTCTTGAACGACTGAACTGCAAGACACTACACTCCCCCGGAACTCTCAACCCCATTAGTCGTATCGTTTATAAACTTACTTTCGATACAACACCACCAAATCAAGAAACACGTTGACGACACTAGCTACATACATACAACCCGTTGTTGGCAGTTGTTGGCCGTCACAGTGGCCGTTACCATGACACCGTGACCGCGATTAGCAACTGTAGCAAAATCACTAAAGCGACCTCAAAAGGTTGTGAAAAGTGAAACTAAGATCTTATAATCCCTGGTATTTTCCAATAATATTCCTCGTGTGCACCCCAAACCGCGGTTTTGCCGGCGGCGTGTCTGTCGCGCCATCATCATCAGCGCCGCATGCATCGCAGCCAATCGCAGCTCTCGCCGGACGGTTTGTTTCGTTTTCTGAACTCTGCAAGGCCTGCAAAATTTGGACCATAGACGTACCAGTCCGCAGCGTCCGTCCACAGGAAAAATGGTGAGTCCATGTCAAACCGAAAAATTTGCGAGTTCAGTTATTGTGTGTATTGTCATTAAGCAGGAGAACTACGTAAAGGCTCAAGTTCAGGGATTTTGGTTCGGTTGTGTGTACGGAACAGGATGCAAACTTTCTCAAGGGCGCATTACCTACTTTTTATGGTGCCCAGAACGTCACAGGCCAGAAGACGAATTAACGTCGCATAGAAACGAAAACAACGAAAAGAAACCCCGAGTTTTTCACCAGTGTTTCACCAGTTAGCTTGCATTTTGAGTCTTATAAACGAAACTAAGTTTTTTTTTTTACTACAAAGTTATAAACACAACTCGCAGATGGGGTCTGACCCAAGCACACAGACACAAAGCATGAACAAAATGATTACGAGCATCGTGTATCACATTCGCGTGTAGATGGAATTTTGAATACATTTGCATCACATATGAGGCAGTTTTAGCCCTCCCTCACACATTTCTTCTCCTTGTCCAAGCGCCTTAAGAAAAAAAAATAATAATAGCGAGTTTTAGTGAATCTATTCAGTCAAACAGTTCGCGAACGGTTTGACGGATGGCCAACGAAACGAGGGACTGACTCAGCACTGAATGATCAGATTGGACAGGACCAAAACCGCTTGCGAACCGTTTGAGTGAAAAAAGATTAACTAAAACTCGCTATTCGTAATAACGCTGAACCGTTTGCCGAACCGGTTCGGAACAGTACTTTAAATTAGCCCCGGTTCAGCTCCAAGGTGACAAAAAAGCGTATTATATAGTTCGGTTGGGTTTCGGTTCTGGAAAAAATAGCAGTTCCGCTCCGGTTTGACAACCTAGGTGTGGGGGTTTGGACGCTTTGCACTCCCCCCTGGAAGCACTTTGCCCATTTGGCAAAAAATCCTGGGAACGCACATAGACACGATCCTCAATGTTGAGGGACGTGGTTTGGACTCGTACTTGCGGTATGCGTTGTTCGCAGTTGCCACCCCATTAATAACAAAGGTAAACTGCGTCCACTTACCACTGCATTCACCGATACCACTATGTTCGCGATTGGCCGGCAATCTACTTGGCTAATTTTGTTCGTACGAAAAGTGTTGAGATACCAAATAAACGAATTTTAAAGATCAGCGCTGCTCGGCCGCTGCAAATAAAGCCCCTCTATACGGAATTCTGTATAGAGGGGCTTTAGCTGCAAATGCTCCGGCGGCGTGACGTCACTCGCTAACCGGAGGAGTGAGAGAGCGGCGCTCACAAACGGGCCGTCTCTCTCTCAATGTCGCGTCCTGGTTGGTTCTTAGGGAGTGACGTTTTCTCAGTTTTCCAGAGAGGGAATGGACCTTTTTCACAACGCTCCTGTGCATGCACTGTAACCCTGACGGCGCAGAAGAAAGTCCCCTACATATTCAATAGATGGCGCCAATATGGCGCCGGCTGTGCTTTGGCACCACAGGGGGGCCAGAAAGCCGCCATTTTTGTAACTACCCCCAAGCGGTCGCTTTCCGCAAAATCGCCATCTTGTCGTGTTCAACGTCACGGAACTATCGCCCAATCACATCTCGGCTTGGCTTGTTTTCTTTATTATGTTTTGTTTCTCCGTCTCAGCTGATCCGTGTCATCTGCTTCGCTGCTTTCGACGTCCGCTTTGACTTCGCGTGTTTGGCTATTGAATTGCTGTTTGCTTGCCACACATGCCACTTCTGTGACAGGCCATGGTAGTGTGTTGTTATTCCGGTTGCGCTAATCGTTCAGAGTTTGCAAGTAAAGAATCTGGCGTAACGTACCACCAGTAAGTATATACCCCTGTGCTCTCGGTTTCGATTCGTCTCATTATGTTGCCTTTGTTTGTTCTCGGCGGTACGTTTTAGCTTTCCCCGAGACGAGTCCTTACGATTGCAATGGGTGAATGCGATCGGGAGACCGGATTGGGTGCCAACGAAGTACAGCCGAGTGTGCTCAAAACACTTCAGGAACGAGGACTTCGACAGAACGTCGCTAACACGCGTGCGCCTGCGGGAGGGTTCCGTTCCTGTCGCACATCCGTCGGTTCAAGTTCACCAGGTACGTTTCGCCATAATTATGGTCGATAATCAATTGCATATAGCCACACTATGGGCCCAGAGCTTGGGTACAAAGGGAATTAATGCAAGGGACATGTTAGCGGTCAAATTTGCCAAGTATTTGCTCGAGGTCAGGCCCTTTGACCACAAAATACGTTCACCAGTTCTTTTGTGTCTTTGGTGTTTAAAAGTCTGGTAAATACAACTCGTTCGTTGTCACCTCAGGAGGAGCATGACTTGCCAGCCAGACGGGAACCTAGCGGGCAAGAACCAATAGGCGTGTGCACGCCTGAACCTGGCACACAAGAGCAAATTAACGTGAGCCTGCCTGAGCCTGACACACAGGAGGAGATTGAAGTGAGCATGGCGTCTGGATCTGACACTCAAGAGCCAATGGATGTGGGCCTGCTCGAAGCAAAGACACCAGAGCGAATCCATGTGAGCACATATTTGAAAGCCTTTCAAATGTGATGCCGAACAATAGTATGCCGTTACAGGTAGACAGAACTACAAGCACACCTCTTGTGTCTGCTGTGGTAGGTATCATTTTTTTAGCATTAACCGCACAGTTTGTTTCACGAGTAAATCTTTATGGGTTTGTGCTGCCTTCATGTTTTTATTTGTTTTATACGATACATCAATTTCTCAGTCTTGCTTACACTTAGTGGAGTGAAAGATGAACTGTATCGCATGCTAGTCCTTGAGTTAGTTAGCAAGCTTCCTATTCATTGTCATCCCCAGTTGACCATTAGGTCTTACTCAGAATTGAGCCACTTGCTCTGTGGCAGTGGTTGCCCAAACACTGGCCTCCCTTTCTCTTCTCCAAGTGTGTCATGGTTTGGTTTTTCAGGCTGTACAGAAGTTAGACCCAAGGTGTTATGCTCTTACTCATAATCGTGTGTAGGGAATCAACAGCTCAGGCTTCACTACTAAGCCACCTACCGCAACTTCAATGTGAAGCCTCAGCAGCACAAACAAATGAACCACAGATGCATTGTGCCTGTCATGCACTTACACATTAGGTGCCTGGCTTGCATGTCACATGTATATAGTGTGCGACATTAAAAACTGATCAGAGCTCTTCATGAAGAGAGCAATAATCCTAAACCAGAGAGTATCTATGTTTCACATGAGTTACAACCAGGTGCTACTTTTGATGTGACACCTGTTTGTAACCCAAGTACCACAAAGGTAGCCTCCGGTTTCCGTTTATCAGTCTCACTGTGATGCACTCTGATCAGTTCTTAATGATGCACCCTGCAATATATCTATGGCATGACGATCACACAGAAGAGCAAAAATCATGAGAACACAGTAGGATTTAGTTCGGGCAACTATATTTGAAAAGCATTTCCAACGACCATAAAACCACATAAAACCCACTTCCTCACAGGTACCCCAAACAGATCTTGTACAGATTTAAACATGCCCTACGCATGAAAAAAACACTGTTCACTTTAATGCCCATCAATCGCATTTTCCATTAAAATTTCGCACACTGGGTCACTGCTTCGAAGACTACTCCCGCACGGTGTAAACCGAGGTTGTCCGCTACCCCCTCATATCTTGGCTTTAACATGGTGTTCAATGGACCAATCCCAGCATGCGCCTGGCATTTGTCCATACTGGATCCCAACCGCGAATAATCCTGGATCCGCCCATGCTTTCCACGATACAGCACCAAACTCCATCTACAAGTGCTGCAGGACTTTTGAATCTTTATTTGGAAGTTTTCGTTTTGTTCTGATTATCAAGGGGCCCTGAATGAAACAGTGTTTTAATGATAATGGTTCTTGCGTGCACTCTCCTTCTAGTCCAGCCCCACACCAGCCAAGGCTTCCAGCAGTATCAGTTCCGACACACCAGGGCAATTTGAACAGTCGCGCACGGTAAGCCTTCGGAAGTATTGACACTAGGGGCTTCTCTCATTCTCTCTCCACCGCAAATCAAATGTAGCCTTCCTCTTTGCCTCTGAGTATTGGGACTTTACACCGCGGTTGTGTACTTAATTTAATTTCTTTTCAGGGCTCTTCCGTTTGTCTGTTCACAAGCTTGACTCCGAACACTAGCAGGCCTGACCCCATGGTAAGGATTGTGCTCTCAGCGGAAAGACTAGGATGTACATAACTAACGCACAGGGGTTATGATCATACTGAACATCCTGTGTACTACATTTGTACTGCTATTTCCACGTCTTTCCAGGACACAACCCCCAGTGGCTCAACTCCAAGCACCAGCAGATGTGAACCTTTGGTAAGAATTATACTCGACGTGGAAAAGAATTGCATGTTCATAACTAATACGTTAAGATTCCACTGTAGGTGCTGACTGCACCATTCAAGTATATGTTCCAGGAGCAGGCTTTCAAATACCTTATTTCATACAGTACAGGTGCATAAGGGAAAACCAATTAGACTTGAGCATACAGTTTAAACATATTATTGCCCCTTTCACGTCTACATTTCAGTACAGTGCAGTGCCGTTAGTTGCAGCCTGTTGTATAGTTACTGGCCCGAGGAAACATTTCTCAAATTATCTGTTGCCAGCACTTATTGGTGTTAGCAATGGGTATGAGGGTAGTCTGAGTGAACTAAGAGGGACAGTCTTTCTGACAAAACTGATCTGTCTCTGCTGCAGCGATGCTGGCAACACTTGTAGCCTAATAGTTATAGTTACAAAGCTCAGAGAGTGCTCTATATCATGGAGGGAATTCCCAGCTTGGTATGCATGCTGCTGATTATTACTAACCCCAATACTTGTCACAATGAATTGTACTGTTTGAATCAATAAAGATGGATTTGATCAAGCGCAATGGCGTGGAGAAACTTCTGTGATCTGCATGGCTGACTTTTTGTCATCTACTGTGACCACTGCAATGTGGATCTCTCCTCTAGTGAGTATACGCACAGTGTGTCAAAAAAGGAGCAGTGTTGTGCTACTGTGTCTCGTGATACTAGGTCCTAATTCACAAAGATATAAGGGTGCGATTGCTTCCATTCAGTGCTAGGTAAATACGTCAAGAGTGCTCATAGTAAACAGTTAAATTCGAGACATCCAAGGTCTGTTTATCTGTACGAGTGATACGCTGAGAGCTGGCAGCTCACTATAGGCAGGCTAACTGCCGCATCAGATGTTTTTTTTAAATTTTAGTAAACATAATGTTAGGACAGTAACTGTAGACCTTCATACTTTCTTCGAATAGCCACCATATGAGTAGGTCCTGTACCAGACAGGCAATCATGCTGTGTTGTAAAGGAACTCTGAGCAAGCAGCTCCTACATGCACCTGACCAGAAGCACAACCTGTGCATGACTGCATGGCCTTGCATGTGGCTGCCACGTACTATCTAAATTGTTCACAGCTGAGTATTAATGAGGTTATTGGTACCTGTTGTCTCAGGCGACATCCTCTGAAGACACGCCAGTAAAGGCCTTCCTCAAAAAGGAAGTCAAACGTATAGGCAACCTGCATACCCTCAGCAAAAAACGAATCAAGGCCTTGCAGCAGGCACAAAGACGCATCAAGCAGAAAGTTGCAAAGCTACAGCATGTGATATCCCATCTCACATCTCAGAACATTTTACTTCAAGAACACGCAAGCTGCCTCGAAAACATTGCCGGTGCAAACAAGGACTTGCTGATGAGGCAGTCAGCAAAAAGTGAGGGGACAAGCTTGCCTCATAAGTACAGCCCAGAGTTACGAGCGTTTGCACTTACCTTACATTTCTATTCGCCACGTGCATATAACTATGTAAGGCAGGTCTTTGACACGTGTCTACCCCACCCACGTACGATACGGAAGTGGTACCAGTCAGTCAAAGGTGAGCCAGGGTACTCAAAAGAAGCGCTGTTAGCCCTGCAGATGCGTGTTACGGACAACAACCAGAAAGCACTGTCAACTGTATGCAGTCTTATGGTTGATGAGATGGCGATTAGGAGGCATGTCGAGTGGGATGGGAAAAGGACTTATGGCTTCGCAACCGTTGGGCCAACCTCAGAGGATTCTTGTGCTGTAGCAAAGGAGGCATTTGTCATCCTACTTGTTTCGTTACATGAGCAGTGGAAGCTGCCGATAGGATACTTCCTTGTAGATGGAATAACTGGCGAGCAAAGAAGTAACCTTGTCCTTCAAGGCTTGTCTCTTGTGCACAATGTTGGAGTGAAGGTTGTATCTGTTGCCTGCGACGGTGCTGCAGCAAACTTGTCAATGTTGCATAACTTAGGATGCTCGCTGCAGTTTGAAAATCTAAGGACCAGCTTTCCCCATCCTGACACAGCCGAGCCCATAAGCGTATTTCTTGACGCTTGCCACATGCTGAAGTTAATACGAAATGCATTTTCTCACTTCAAGTCCTTCATTGATGAAGATGGCAAGGAAATATCATGGGACTACATAGAGGCACTCCACTCACTTCAACAGAAAGAGGGGCTCCATGCCGCAAATAAACTAAGGAGGGCGCATGTTCAGTGGCAGCGGCAGCCCATGAAAGTCAATCTTGCTGCAGAGCTTTTAAGCATGAGCATTGCAGATGCCATACATGAGTGTCGTGATCTAGGTGTATCAGGGTTTGAGGACTCGGAGGCAACTGAGAGGTTCCTGAGAGTTATCAATAATGTGTTCGATGTGTTGAACTCCGTCAATATGCACCAGAAGTCATGGAAGAGGCCGCTCTGTCCGGAAAACATCGAAAGGGCACGCACAATGTTTCAAATAGCCACAACATACATTTGCAGTCTACGGAGGAGCAACTCTGGGCCACTTCTTGTGCAGACTAACCGGAAAACTGGGTTTCTTGGTTTAATCACATGCTGCAAGAGTGCCATCGAGCTCTATGACTTTCTCCACTCCAAGAACCTTGTGACATACTTCCCAACACATCGCGTCAGTCAAGATCATCTGGAACTGTTCTTTGGTTTAGTACGTTCGCACGGAGGATACAACAATAATCCTACTGCAAGGCAGTTTGCAGCAGCATACAAAAGATTGATCATTAACACCGAAGTGGAAGCCTCTCAAAAAGGAAATTGTTTACCACTCGAAAATGTCTCCATACTGCACGTCAGCAGCGCTAGACAGCCCCTATCGGAAGACATAATTAACTGGACATCAAGAGGAAGAAGCATACCTGCAGAAGAAGTGACTCTACAGGAGGATCTACGTGAGCATAACTACTTCTCAGACCCAACGGAGCCATCAACTTTTTGAAAGAGTGATAGTGTACATTGCAGGACGCATAGTGTGCTACCTATGCGAGTATCTGAAATGTGACATCTGCATCTCCCACCTGACAGTCCGTACACCTTCCCTCTACCATTCACTAATACAACAAAAGGATTACTTTCACAGACTTCCCTATCCATCTGATGATGTGATCACCATTTGCAGGAAATCTGAGAAGCTGCTGCGTGCAGCTCTTTTCCAGGAGGGCATATCATCGGCAACACTTCTGCAAAGGTTAATCTTACAAGTGCTGGAGTCTATGATGGACAGGGGTGTGTTCAGCTCCATACGTAATGACCACATGCTCGAACAGACGTCACTCGAAAATCACTACTTTCATCTAATACGATCTATTGCTCACAAATACTTAAGCATACGCATTCATCACGCTTGCAGACTACGTACAGAAGAGTTGCACAAGATTAGATGCCGGCAAATGTACACTAAGCTTACCCAGTTCAAAGGACAATAGTTGCCTTAGGAGCCAAAGTACATGCCACTGTTATTTTGTTATTATATTTGCCCTAATAAGTTGTTGTTCCCAATGATAAATGTGTACTAATTGGGCCATAATACTGTCATCTGCATTCATATTCCAATACTATACCCAGACGTTGCCCCAGTCCTGAAGCAGTGTCAGCAAAAAGGATTTCTTAGCATGACAGGAGAGAGCAGCCCTACAGCTATAATTACAGGAGAAACGCAAGTACTGCAGCTGATAGACTGGAACAAACGCTGGCAGGCTGCTTGAGGAATGATTGTGTGTGCGCATGAAAGTGAGATTTCGGTGCCTGATGCTGAAAACTGCTACAAGCTTTGTTGCTTTCGGGGTGATTTGGAGGTAAAAATTTTCGAGCACAGTGAGAATGCAATTTATTGCTTAGAACGTTTTGTCAGTTGCAAAAATGCAGAAGTCACACTGCCTCCTTCCTTTGGTTGTATACTCAGCCCGGCTTTTGCAAGCAAAACAAAGCAGTCTGTTGAGAAATCAGCTTTACAGGCACAGTATGAGGTGACAGAAATCAGCAGACCTAGCGTGAAACAATGCGCGCAGGCTGCATTTCAGGTACTACGGTAATTCTTCAAATGTATTATCAGTGATTGTGCCTTATACATAATGTGAGGTGAATGGAGGAATTACAGTTTTACCCAACAAGTAATGTGGCACAAGTAACAAGCTCTCCTACAGCATTATTTCGTTTTTCAGACATCCCACTGTCTTCTAATTGTATTACACTTGGAGACCTACTTTTCTACTACAACGCGACAGTAATAACCAAGGCTGGATGATCTTATAAAATGAAACGGACAAAAATAAACGAACGGCGTTACAATGTTTACATCGACCCAGGTCGCGGTTCGTGGGCGCCGCCATGTTTATGGTCACGTGTGAACACGACAAGATGGCGCCTACTGGCACGCTCTCGTGTATGGGCGATTGCATTGAAGGGCCGCCCTGTGTTTGGCACCATGGAGGAAGGAAACACAGGAGCGGCCGTTTCGAGCAGATTTCCGTGGGACCCCTCTGGCGGTCGCTCCTGTCAAAACCGCCATTACTTCCTGTCCACCACGTGATCCTCTCTGAAGTTTCGGTTTGGCAACGCTTTGTTGCTCGCGCTGCTTTTCGTGCTTTTCCAAAGGCATTTACTCTTAAAATGTGAACACCACTGCAAAAACAACGTAGTGTTAACGTGTTCTTACCGCGGTTGCGGCTGTGGTTCATCAGAAAACAGCTCGGCCACATGAATACGTTTCATTCGTAAGCACGTACCTGACCGGTTGTTTCGTACCCTTGCCCTGTGAGAGAGTCATCTCGAATCCTTCCTTTGCAAGCTGCCGCTGTGCTACAGCTGCAGATTCAATTGATTTGCTCCATCGTTGTACAAATTTGATTACTGGCATGCTTTACCACTTCAGCAACAAACAGACAAAACGTGGCCACGTCGCCACGCAAACATCGCTGCCACGAATGATGTTTCTAGTCCTACGTGGTTGTCTTGCAGACCCTGATCGGTCTTGTAGTAGAAGGGTAAACCAAGAGTAAACCTCCGAACACACATAAATAAAGCTGGACATGCGGCGTTCATCACAATGCAGTTATCTGAACTGCAAGACAATCACGACTCCCGTCGTCTGCTGTGACAGCTGGCCTGCGCATGTTCTTGGGGTCACGTGAGCGGTCACATGGTAGACAGGAGCATCCCAGAATGCATTGCGAAGCTGGCACGCCCGTACCGATGGCAAAAAGTTGGAAGGGCCCGAAGGGCCGCTCCTGTGTTTCCTTCCTCCATGGTTGGCACGCACCGATCGTGTTTCGCTGGACAGCCGTCAGGATACGACGCGAGTGTGAAAAAGATCCATTCCGGCATACTCTCAACATCCTGCGTCTACCGTTGTCATGCATTCCATCGAATAATAGTCAAAGTACGCCACTATTTCGCGTGGGATTTTCAAAACCGTGGTCAATGGTCTACGAGGAATAAAATAATACAATTACACTATAGTTTTGAAGTCGCCTGGAACGGATGCGACCATGGGACTTCAGACTTCATGCACTGCACTGCAGTAGGGCATTGATGCCTGGAAAGCGCTGATACATATACCCGTCAAGGAGGAATAAGCCCATATGACTGGTCATCCATATAAACTGCAAAATTTCACTCACATTTGTTAGTGCAGGAAAACTCTCTCTTAAATTATTTGATTTGATTCCATATTATTGCAGCCTAGGGATCAGACCCGGTTGCCTGGAGACACAAATTGAATGCCATTCATGTTGCACAAAGCTTTCCAATGTTGAAAATAAAATAAAACCTCCCGGAGTAATAGGCACTGTCAGCAACTAGGAAAGCACTTGTATACCCCAGTGAGGTGGCCCGGAGCATCGTGCATCAAACGAACTCTAGACAAAGCAGACTTGTTACGTTTAGTTCCACTTGTTCCGATCTGTAAAGAAATCCTGACTTTTCCATGGGATGCATTTGGGGGACATGACGTTTCCATGGTTTCCAAGGGGCTCACTCATACCGTGCGTGCAGATACCGACTTTATGTTTGCTTGTCCAGTGGATCCCAAAGAAAAGGGATCCCTATTGCAGAGTATTGCTATAGTATTGCCTGTGGCGATGAAACACAATAATCATCATCATTGAAACAAAGCTGCTTTTCTGTGTTTTTTTTCTTCTTCCTCCTTCTCATTGACACACAATGCTTCATTCCCTCCTGTGCCTCACTCCTTCCTGCTGTCCTCTCTCCAACTGTCCACGTCTGTACGCCGCTCATAGCCACAGTTGCTTCGCGGTGCTAACATGAAGTTAAATAAATAAATAAGGTAGCTTCATTGCCCACATACTTTCAGCATGCATGTATCTTCATAGTCCAGATGGTCCATGCTGAGAACATCGTTACCCCATGCACACCAAGACTTGTTTATAGCTGGCGCTGCAGAGGTTTGCCCAACAATTTTGACCAATACAGTAATAGCGATAACAACAATTCTGTACAGGAGTGGTGCTGAACCACCAAAAAACGTATTTCCTAAAAAGGAGGCCGAGAAAACGGAGAAGAAAGATGTGCAGACTTCCCAAAAACACTCTCAGAAAAAAAAGAAAAAAAAGGTAGGGTCGTTACACCTTTTGGGGGGTAACTGGCAGGGGCGGATCTAGGATTTTCCCGAGGGAGGGGGGGGGGGGGGGGGGGGGTCCGCCGTGGACAAGTGCCACGTGCATGCTGGGATTGCTCCACTGATATACTCAAGTCTGGAATTGAGAGTTCGAAGGTTGAGCAAGGAGGTGACGTACGCATAAGGTGGTAACTCGTGGAGTTACCACCTTTTCACACTTTCGTTTTCTTTTTTTTCTGAGAGTGCCGCGCAGATATGCACGGCGCAGAAATACTGCATTGTCAATAAGAGACCTGTGCACAGCATTACTACCGAGATGCAAATCTCAAGCCGTCCCTTCGTAACAACACACCACGGACAGACAGATACAGTCAAACCTCGCTTTACGAACACCCTTCGTTTCTCAGAAAATCGTTCGTAAATCGAGGTATTCGTAAATCGAGGTCCGAGGAGTGCGGTGCACAAATACCTCACAAAAACACGGGAAATTGATTTGAATAAGTTTTATTTTTGAAAATACTTCGTAATTGTGCTTTGCGCCATACTTTCGGCAGGGTCTATCCTGTTTAGAAGAGATGACAGAAGTCTGACACTTGACTCATCGACCCGGTCCTCAAAGTACCGTATCGCGCGTGGATGAGATTGTTTCCAACGGCAAATATTACGTTTGTCACCGGCTGTCAGGACTGAACGCCTTCTCTTGGAACGGCAAGATGTTTCCATCTCGGAGACCTGGTCCAAACTCACAACCGTTCGGCTGTAAACGCCCGAATTATTCTTTCAGGAAATGGTGAATCATGTTTGTGGAACGTAGCGACGTTGGAACATTGTATGTTTGACCTTGGCAGCATGTACTGAGGAACTTTCATTATCCTCCGGTCCATTGGCCTGTCCTCTGTACGTTCGTAACGCCCGTTCGTATATCGAGGTCAGAATGGCTTGGCTACTTTGGGTCCGTTCCCTAATAATCCGTTCATAGTTCGGATATCGAGGGTTCGTAAAACGAGGTCAAAATACACGGAAAAAGTTTGGTTCCCTGTGGAGCCGTTCGTAAGTTGAGGGAATTCGTATATCGAGGGTTCATAAAACGAGGTCCGACTGTACATCATTAGCATACACGGACAGCCGTCCGTCCCTTTTGCGTCTGTTCGTCATGCTCCAAACAAACCAACACGCCCTGCATCTTCTTGGACCGCAGTGGATTATATGCTGAAATAGAAATTCGGGCATTACTTTCCACGTATAACACCGCCCCAACTTCCACAGACCCCGAAGAATGTCGAGAAATTACCCTACATTTACCCTACATACCTCTCGTAATTTTCTTTTTCGTGTGTTGCTTCCGCACACATGCCAAGGACTGTTTCATTCGCTTGCCAGAGGTGGGTATACGAGGTCTGACCTTGCTCTTGGAACGTCACGACATTGCGCCACTGCCCCTCCCTGCCGCAAGGCCCTTTTTCCTTCTTTTCCATTGTCTCACCACATGCACGTCATAAGGTGGGAGCGGTGGCGATAATTTGTTCACAGCCCCGTTTAATCAAACGGTCTCTTTGGGTGCTCCAGTGAACGTTCTTCCTTGGCCTGAAAAAGCCCTCCTTGATGCTGGTGCATGTCTTTTTCTTTTTTTTCGGGGTGATTTGTGTTGTCGATAGGGGCAAAATCTCTTTGAGCGATCGACAGCACAATACTCGAGTCATTTTTTTTTATTCTGTGTTAGCGCCGCGAAGCAACTGTGGCCATGAGCGGCGTACAGATGTGGACAGATGGAGACAGGACAGCAGGAAGGAGTGGGGGACAGGGGGTTATAATACGCATCCTGGACCGACTTCAGGGGGAACTGTGCCGACATTCGTCTGGAAAGTCTTCGGAAAACGCAGGGAAAACCTCGGACAGCACAGCCGGTGGTAGGATTCGAACCCACCACCTCTGAGTCTTCAGCACGACCTTGGCTACCACCAACGAGCGCGACCTTAGCATGAACCCGCTCAGCCATGCAAGCCTCGCAAGATCCGGAAGCGATGGCACTGATTCGTCTGCAAACAACAACAACAACAACAACAACAAGTTTATTGTGAGATGATGAATAGGGAGCTTCATCGCCAGGGGCAATACTCTACCCCATTGCTGGTGGTGATGCGGGGAATGAAATAATGAGCCCCTTCACAATAAGGATCGAAGTCCTATGGTATCCAAAAGGGCGAAGAGAGAGGTGAAGAGAAGAGAGAGAAGAAAAGGTGAAGAGAGAGATGAGAAGGCAGAGCGTTGGTGGGCTGGATGTGGCCAGGGACCAAGCAATTCGTCTGCAGTTCTTGCTGCATCTTAAGCTGTCTCGGATTCATCTCGTCACGGAGCGAGTTCATCTCAGACGAATAGTAAAACAAGCGATTCCAACCGGGACCGGCAAACGAAACACGATTTTGACAGCGTCCAGTGAAATTCGCCATTAAATTCGATTATTGTAGACCACGATGTGTTGTAGACTCCAGAATGATCTACCTAAAATTGAGAGTACATTAAAATTAGCCCTGCTTAGTGCTTTATTTGTTTGTGCTTTGTTTGTATTAGCGCTTTGTTTGTTCTGCAAATGTTTGTGCAATGTTTAATCTGCAAAGGCAGCTGTGCAAAGGGCACTGGCAACACAACCTAAATATCGCTGCCATCAGCCGCATGGGCAGTCACTGCACAGGTACAGAAGCCTGTGTTTGAAATCGTCTGTGGCGATTATTGGCTAACATCCTGACACTATATGGCCACGTACAAAGAGGTGAGAGGAGGAGTTAAGCAGGACCCGAACGTCTTTATCTAGGTGGCCGTGGTACTGCAGGCCAGTACAACAACGTAGTACGTATATACCCAGGAGCGAATCCAGGATTTTTGTGAGGAGGGGGAAGAGGGGGGGGGGGTCTTGGACAGCGTGCTACATGCAGAACCTAGGGTCACTGAAGCGTGTAGAGAGAAATCAAGAGGGGATCAGGACACCCCACCCCTAGATACGCGGCTGAACGTACCATGTTACGTCTCGCAGCATCTGAAGCTGAAAAGGTCGCTCGAGAAATGCGTCCATATTCATGCGTCGACACGAGCATAAATCTCGCATATGATCGCAAGCTTTCCGTTGCACTTCCGAACTTCTGAAGGGCGTTCTTCAAGCTGGCTATCTTTGCCGCAGGCATCTAAATGTCCGCTTGACAGCGTTCACGCCCTGCACATTTTGAAGACCACAATCCACAACGGTATTCATGACAAGACGTTGGGAAGCAGGAAACACCTTTCCTGGTGATGAGAAGGTGAACGTTGTTTGAGCTATATCGTTGTGTTTCTGTATGGGCATATTTTCAATGAGTCACCAGGCTCGCGTCATTATTTAGCGGTTTACGCCTTTCGTGCCGTTGCATGATGAAGAACGGCACGGTGGGTATGCTTGGCATGAACGCGCCGTTTCAAAAGAAACGAGGGGCATCGTACTTTTCTGGGGAGTTGGTCTGCTATATTGCAGTAATATCAACTCACCTTCGCGTAAGCATCAAGCAGCTAATCGCTCAATAGCTACATGAACATGCGGATTCTGCTTGTGCAGAATATCGTCGTAGAGAATAGCACGCAGACTCCCTTGCTTCATGTCCATCCTGCTGACTCGCTCCCTCTTTTTAATTTCCAATCCAATCCAATTCAGCCCTACCAACTCGTAATAATGACCCGTTGCACTTATTGCGCCCTTGACGGCATCTCAAGAGGGGCACATGCAACAGCAGGGAAAGGTAATACTGCTGCGGCATCTGTTCGGTCTGTTGCACTTCAGACATTTACACTTTTACATAGTCCGTGTATGAGATCAACAACGTGGAAGTGTAATAAAGAGCTAGTTCTAATGTCGGCACAGTTCTTCCCGAAGTCGGCCCAAGACGTCCCATTCCTTCCTGCTGTGCTCTCTCCATCTGTCCACGTATGTACGCCGCTCATTGCCATAGCTGCTTCGCGGCGCTAACACGATTTTTTTTAAAGATAGTTCTGTCTTGCAGCGCTCAATACAAACTTGAAGTAGTCAGATCAACGTTGCATTTTGTGCCTCTAAACATGGGGTTCCGCATTTTGCGACTCAAGTACGTTAAGTTTTGATAACCGAAATACTGTAGGGTAGACAAAATGATCAAAAACAGCAGTACTAAAGGATAACCATATATGCGCACCGAATAAATATTGATTTTGGAAGTCGCTAATATGCCTTCACGAACGTACAAAGCACTACCATAGGAACATCATCATTTCGCGTATAAAAACGATCTCATAGCGGCCTCGCACAACCCCCGGTACATATACAAACTCCGTCATACGCAAATATTATAAACCTGAGCGTAGCATACGTAATAAACTAAATCTAGCTGCTGACCTTGCTTGAGTCGCAATCTCTAATGAGGATAGGAAAACATGCTTGCCATTCTTTGGACAACTGCCTGACCTTGAGGGAGCGGATGGCTCCTACTGACGCGAAACGCGCCTATCCCTCTTATGTCCACTACCCAATGTCGAAGGACTAATGCGAGCAGCACGAACTTTTCTGATCGATACACTCATCACGACTGAGAGAATACATTTTTTACTTTTTTAAACCGTTGTGAACTGTGGAATGTAGGGTAGACAATCGGAATAAAGACAAAAATTACCGGTTTCGAAGTTATTGTGCGAATAGAAAGACCGTTAGCCAAAGTAAAAGTATTGTCCGCAAGAGCAGAGGTGCAGTGCAAGTTCCTGTAAGTCTGCTGTACGCTCTCCTGGTTTCCACTTCGAGTAAATGTCGGCAATAAGGAACTGAGGTCATCCAACTGCTGTGCAAAAATGCATTTGTCCTTTTCTTCCTTCTTTTTTTACTGTATAGTAAAATGAGCGTGAAATATCTTACGTCTCACGAATTTCTGCTTCCTGGTTTCTCGCTAGAAGTCTCTATATTACGGTTGCTTTCTGGAAAAGCTTGCGCCAAGCGTCTATGTGCCGCACTGGTACGAACGTCAGGAAGAAAGCGTAACAAGACATAACCCTCGTACGGAACCACAAAACAGAAATCGAGACTTCCGTTCTTTTCGCGGTGTGTTGGCCTCAATATCTTCGTGCAATGATTGCTCGGTTGTCACGGTAAATGCCCGACCAGGTGTGCCATAATAGCATCGGCAGAAGAAGTAAGATAGTGAATACGCCATAATTTACTGTGTATTCACACGAGTGACATACCCACGGAATATTCTAGTGGAAGAAAAAGAAAAAAACTGCACGGGGGCGGAAGTTCCGCCACTTTTTATGTTGAACTGAGCATTCAGAATATCGGTGGCGGCGCGGCGGGCACATAGCAGACGACACCATTGGCGCTGTCGTCTGCTACAGAATATCTTATGGCTAAGCCACAGGACGGTCCCCATGGTGAGAAGACCACGAGAATACATTACGTTGAGCGCTCACGCTCGCGTAGCAGCAGAAAGCTTCGACGTCTTGCGCATCTCCCGCTGGACTATTCTGGGAATGTCGCACGTGCAAATAGTACACGGTTAGAGGATATTGCTGTCAAACTGCCGTTCTCTTCCAATATGGGCGGTGATATGGAACACAAAACACGGATCAACAGTAAAACAAGAGCAGAAAAGATCTGCCAGTCTATTACCTATTGCTGCTATGGCAAAAAGAAAAAGAAAAATGAAGATGGATGGAAAGCATGTCTGGTTGCTAGTGTATGTGGCACAATTTTTATGAAACAAAACACAATATTGTTCTGAAATAAAATAAATAAAGTTTCGTAGTATAATTGTCTTTCAGTGATGAGCGCGAATTAATTTAAGTTCGTGATGGGAAATCTTTCCGTATCGAATATCACTTTCTCGAATATTTCGCATTGCGAGTAGTAGAAAATATTTCGTGCACTTTAAACGAGGAACCTAGTGGAAAATATTCTGATATTATGGAAGCATCAAATACGTATCGGTCCAGTGTGTATGTTGCCCCATACCATGAAGCAAGACGCTACGATAGGTCACCCATCTCCGATTCCCCAGTTTCCCTCTTTCTTCCATTTCCCATTGCGCGATCTCATGGGACCTATGGACAGACACCTCGCCAAGTGATTTCTCCAAAACCTTTCCATATCCTCTGCGCAGAGACAAGCTGTCGAAGCGTAAAGCGTATAGATCGTGCTTTCGAGCTCCGGCAATGGTAGCAATACTCGGCGTGCTTCTCTGTGACTAATGTATACTAGACTATGTGAGTGAGCGAGCGCTGGCTTTTCGCTTCCTTCCAAAGCTGTTTACTGCTACATTGGTTTGGTATAATGACCTCTGAGCATCGGTTCTGCTTCCACAGATGGCCTTCATTGTTCAATTTCTAATTCAATTCAATTTTATTTTATGGCTGGTTCCACATGCCATAGAAAGAACACGTGTATGTGAAAAAGTGCCTTTTCACCCCGAGGTACGCGTAAAGACGTCTTGTGTAGTAAGCTTCATCATTGAAAAGCGCGAGAAGGACAGGACGTAAGAGATGAACACAGGACGAGACGCTACTATCGACCGAACTTTATTGTGAACACATAAGAGTTTTAAACATAGCAGGTGATTACGTAAGCTTCTTAGAAATATATTTTGTTATTTTTTTTTTTTTTTTAATGTTGCTGTGAGAAGCTTTCTCATGAGGTAAAAAATGTGGTGAAACATCAGACCAATGTGACAAGGCAACGCTTCACTAGTTCCAACAAAGACTTAAAAAAAGAAGAAAAAGAAGGCTTCGAACAGTTGAAGTAACAGTTCAAGTAGGGCTGGACTAATGCTTCGTCGGTAGGGCACTACTTCTACGGGGACTAAGTTTCAAACCTCCGTGTCCTGAATCTTTTTTGAACTGCATTGGAGTTAAAAATAATAAGAAATAGAGAAAAATAACACGAATGATAATGGAATGCCTCCTTTGCCTGCTCGCGAGGATGCTCAGTTGAATTTAAGGATGCTCAATTGAATTGCAGGCAATCGGGGCTGGTCCTCCATTCCGGGTTCCCTTCCGATATACAAAACACCAAAATGGAGGCAGAACAACCAATGCGGATAATATCCTGGCTTCCTATATACGCACGGCTCAGGATCAAACGACACACATTAATCTTACACGTGCCGCACACTGACAGTGGCAAAATGATAAGATAAAAAAAGAATCAAAGATTGGTATGTGTCTAATAACTTTTAGAAGAAGGAACTGCCTCTATTCGGCCTTGCGGACAATCTACGGTTCCGTGGGCGTTATTCCGTGTGGCCGCCGAAGTTCCCAATATTGGAACGCATTAACGGCAAAGGCTCGTGATGATAGGAATCAGAGTAAGACGATATCCAATCAGTGGAGCGGCAACCCGTAATTTGGCATCTGTATTCCTCTTCCTCGTCGCTGTAACCGCGGGGAACGTTTTCATATTCCCAGCGAAAACATTCCTACACAACGGGAAATACATATAAGACAGAAATAGCGGGCAGTAAACCTGTACTTCAACTTGTCCGCTACCGGTTCCTTTCTGGTTGCACCGTGTCATTCGTTACCTGCTAATGAAAGTTGTCAACGTTCGAGTCAAGGGTGCGCTCTGGGTGTCTGCTGTCCGTGACAAGAAATACTTACTGACACCGTGCTGTAGCGTCGTAGCTCTGTCCGTTTTCACTGTGGAGTACCATAAACCTCCGCACCAGCGTGAACACACCGGCAGGCAGGCAGATCGCTCGGCAACAACACGGCCCCGACCAAACCAAGCAGCCAAATTATCACTGACAAAACGTTGGGTCGTTGTCATCAGTACAGTGTACAAACGACGACTGTGGTTACTGCGCTGGGCGGCGTGATATTGAGAAAGCAAACAAGAATGAAAAACAACAAGGCAACGGCCACACTAGAACCAAAGAACCCAAACAATGTTTTGCACAACACACAATGACGACTCCTTAGTTCTTTGGGACCCCAAAGCGCTTGGGTGTACCTTATTCTAATACTCCGCATTATTATAGGGTGTTCTACAGAATATATTCTTGCAGAAGGAAGCCAGGACTTCAAGGAACACCCGAAGACTTGCCCGTGGCACCGATTACATCGCGCTGCTGAGTTGATGACATGCTGACGAGACATCTGGACAAGGTTGGTGATCGTTCTGCCTAACACAGCAATACATTCATGCAACAACGTAGCAAATCATGGAAGAGATTGAGGTGTGTGTCAATTACTGCGAATGCAGTGTGTAATAGAGTTCCAATTACGTTTCCTTCAAAGAGCGATTGCATAGAATTGCAACTTTGTACTGCGTACGGGGGGGGGGGGGGGGGGGGAGGGCGCTGCATGCACCTGGTGCGCCCAACTACTGTATATCTCGTGTTTTCCAGCGCAGCGTATCATATGAAAGACATTAAAGGCACGAAAGACATTATTTTTGAAAACAAAGACAAATCATTCCGCTGTTATATGTTGATGCATATTCGGGGAAACTCACGTTCCTTCTGGAAGCAGGGCCATCTATACTGTCATAGCACACATGTGCACAATGTCGCGCTTTGGGAAGCTTTGTATTTCAAATAGCACCTGGGGTGTACAGCAAATGCTCTCCACAAAAAGTTCTCTATTTATTTCTCGAGAAAAACAATTCCAGGGGCAGACACTTCTACAGCACTAACCGTGTATTCACACGAGCGACTTCCTCACGGATGATTCTAGTGGAAGAAAAAGCGAAAACACTGCTCCCAGGGCCGAAGTTCCGTCCCGTGTGATGTTGAGCATTCACACGGTGCGGAATATCGGGAGTGGCGTACTGCGCATTTAGCAGACGGCACTTAGCAGACGACACCGTCAGCGCGTTTTCCTGTCGTCTTCTACGGAATATCTGGTGGCTGTGTAGCAGGATATCCCCCCACGGATAGCAGTGTACGTGAAGACGCGACGTTAAGCGCTCGCGCTCACGCGACAGCAGAAAGCTATGACGCTTTTCGCATCTTCCGCTTCTGGGGGAATGTCGCTCTTGTGAATACACGGTAACCGGAGCAACACCCCTGACGACAGGACAAAAACCGCACCACGTCAATGTCTATCCTTGACCACCAAGGAATCAATCGGAACAAAAGTGTAAGCAGCAGCAGCAACAGCCCCAAGACGTAAAGACTCGTTTACAGTGAAAGCGGGAGAGGTAAGAAGGAAAGAAGAAAGGGAAACTGACCCGCTTCCTGCGCGCCACTCAAGCGCGCTGCTTGGCAGAAGCGTGCCCGTGTCCCTTCTAATACAGTTGGTAGGTGCGTTGTTGTGTGTGTGTCTGACTCCACCACGCCACAAAAGGGATATAAACATTTGCCAGCTTGCTCTTCGCCAATAGAAGCAAAGGAAGGTACGTGCGTTCACTTTTCTTCTGGGGCGCACTGCGATAGCACAGCGGATGCGATCTCCAATGTTCAGGATAACGTCAGTCCGGCAGAACACGAAATTTCAGCGCGATTTAGCAGTCATCTCTTGGCGTATACAATACGATGCAAGGGCCCAATAGGCACGATATCTAGACAACTGCGTCGTTTATTTTTGCCACTGCGCACATTGCAGTAGAGAGAAGTCAGAGATGCAAAAATGTATCTTCTGAGATGCTTTATCCCGAATCACTTCAAACGATATGGACGCATACCAATGCCAATTTCAGCCACGCAGGTTTCGGACAAGATCCACCACGTGCATCGTGGATGAGTGCAAACCCTTGTAGAGCTATCATGATCCGCCTACGGTGTTCCGCACTGGTTTGGCGCCAAACCTCTATTGCTTCATTGCGTGACAATATTCAGCCAGGTTGTGCTCGTAAATTCATTTACGAATTCGTATGTTTATTTCCGGTCTCTTGCACGCCGAACCGTACCCTACCACAAGCACGTCTTTCGGAAAAGCTCGATGTCCAGTTGAACGTGAACTGTGGATTCAGCTCTAACGGCTCTTAATTGGGGTTCGAAGAGATCAAACTCAATAGAGTCCAAATTGCCAGTCACTTTTTTTTAAACGTTACCGGTCTAATAGGCAGCCCGATCGAGTCTGTGGAGTCTTTTGCTTGCCATAGCGAAATATGATAATGTTGGCATAAATGCTGGCGAGCTGGCTGCAGGCACTCCATACTGAAAAAAAATAAAAAATCTTGAGTCTGGGCACAGGGAAAACCGACAACACAAACGACTCGGTGAGACTCGTTTTGCAACAGCACTCGTGTGATGCAAGTTACAGAGCACGTCTCCCGCATACAAAAGCACTGAAGTATTAGACATTGTAACTATAGAGACAGAGTCATCTCCCATAACGTGTTCTTTCCTTAGTGTCGGAGGTCAAGCGCTACAACCGTTTTGGCAACATCTCGGGAAGCGCTTGCTGGAATGCGTACGCCATGTACGAACAACGGCAAATATACGCTTCTCGAACGGGTTCCTCCTGTAGGCACCGCCACAATCCACTTGTTTGACGTATCCTGTGTTTACTGTGAGGTCATCACCTCAGAATGTCTGTGCTCTGACACACATAACTGCCGTGTACGTGGGAACTCGGATCATGAGGTGTATACAGTGAACACTGAACAACTACGTACTGTGAATACAGAATACTTAATTATAACCTGGACCTCAGAAGCTTACAAAAAGATGTCGGCACCGTCTGGCACTACGAAGTCGGCCCTGACGCAGTCGGGCGAAATTGCGGTGACCCCTTTCAAGGAACTTGCAGATCGATCGATATTTGAACGCCACCCCAAAGCATTCAATTTACAATCAAGTACAGTGGAACCTGCCTATAATGATGTCAACGCGGGACCACGAAAAAATTCGATATAACCGGAAATCTCACAAAAACAGTCAGTTAGGTAAACACCGCGGGAGTCCTTAAAAATTACTCGAACGAGGAAACAACTCTTCATGGCGAACACCTTGGTAGCCATTTAATTAAGATGAGTAAAGAAAAAGACGTGAGCTGGATACGCCATATACGAGCTACTGTTGGCTCCCCTGGCGATGAAACTCACCAATCATCATCATCATCAAATAAATTTGTTGTTGTTGTTGTCAGTTTCCCCGCGCGGCAGTAGAATTCGAATAACCCGCGGTTCGTAGCGCTTGTGTTTCCGCCGGGACTCCAATAATTCGAACTCGGGTTAATTCGAATAAAGCTTCCGTTGTAGCGTGGGCTTATTGTATATGTAGAATTCTAGATTGCCGCAAAGCGCTGGTGAATATGGCTTTTATACTTTGGTGAAGTGTAACGAGTTGGCGTGGGTGAAACGAGTATAGATTGTCAAGTGGAATACGGCAAAATAATTTGATTTTACAAAAAATCTTGCACTGAAAATGCGCGGGACACAGGCATAGAGGTACGAATGTAGAGTGATGTGGTTGTTAGTAGTATAGAGCCGTTACGCACAACAGCCACTTTTTTCTAATCCAGTTGTAGAAATTTCTAATCCACCACCCATTTCTAATCCAGGTCAAGCCAGGTCTAATCCAGGCTCCACCCCTTCATGGTGATCCATCCAATTTCTATGTGATTGGCTACCCTTCATTGCCACATCTGCTCCCTCGCTCATAAACACCAAATTAGCTATTCTATTCAATTCTAAGTCGGCTCATAGGCTTCCAAATCGCTCTTTTTTCTAATCCAGTTCTAGGAATTTCTAATCCACCACCCATTTCTAATTCAGGTCAAGCCACTTCTAAGTCCTCTGGTTGGTTGGTCACAGCTCCATTCCTTCACTCTGATTGACCGATCCAGGCTCCACCCCTTCATGGTGATCCATCTAATTTCTATGTGATTGGCTACCATTCATTGCCACAACATCTGCTCACTCGCTCGTAGACACCAAAATGATCTATTCTATTCAATTCTAAGTCATAGGCTTCCAAATCACTCACCTGTCTATTGGTCTGGGGGGGGGGGGGGGTCACTTCCATTCATTTCTAAAACCTAGTGATTGGCCTATTGGCTGCCTTTCATACATGCTCGATAGACTCATTTGTCATTTCCACTCTCTAGTCACTCGGTCACACGCTTTCAACTGCATATTGCTTCATAATTTCAACCGCAACATAGACAACCACTCGTGGGTCAATTCCATTCATTCCTGGTGAGCGACGCTTTCTAGTTAAGCCAGGACAACGCTTCGGAACAGTAAGGACATAGAAAAACACGGAAAATAGTTTCCAACATTTATTAGACACATCATGGTGTTCTCAGAGAGATTGCAGTTCTCTCTGGAGCACTTCCAGCACACTGGACATTTCCGCCCTGCATCCATGGCGTTTTTCACATAAGTACCATGTGGATCACCCAAGCGTTCGTCCTTCTCCATCCACGGCTCAGTCCCAGACCGCACGCGAGAACAGCATGTCACAGAAGTATCAGTTCTCTTCCTGCACATCTTCTGGAGCGAAAAAAGAACATTATGAGCTTCACTATTTACATCATCCATTTAAACTTACCATATTCACAGCTTCCGAAAGGGTAGGATTCGATGTCATTGCAGAGGTATCGCTTGTCGTCATATGCCATCAGACTTCTTTTGACGTTTCTGATGGTGTACATGCACTGTTTCTTTCCAACTATTGACACTTGCTCATTCGATACGCTCGTGTGGTTGAATAAGGTATCACAGTATGTCTCATGGAGGAGGTGCTTGCGTACAATATTTTTCTTTACCCCTTTAGCTCTTGCAATTTGCTTTTCTCCAGCTAGTTTGATGGAGTACATTTTAGCTTTCAAGCATATTACTTCTTCGATAGGTACACTACCAGTTTCGCTTTTGAAAGCCCCAAGTCTCCCATGATTCTTTTCACTGTATAGTGGATGATCCTGGTCGAAGGAAGACAAATCTAAGTGGTCGTCGGCGATCGCTCGTAACTGATCTTCGTAGTCCTTGCAGAATAGGCCGAGGATCAGAGAATCCGTGTCAAAGTAACAGGTAATCACTGGACAAGTGAGCTTACTCAAGAGGGTTTCGTAGTAGAATGAGTACATGGTTAATTTACTCAGTTCCAAAATCGTAAACCCAATCTGGAGCGGGAAATCGCATCGCACTTTTCTTTTGCGCATTTCGTACATTACACAATCCGGGGACAAAATTTCCATCCTCACGCATTCCGCCCGACTCCCGAGGCGACTCGCCGTCTCCTCATCGAAGGCTACTCGAATGTCCCGCATGTTAAATTTATTTAAAAGCGTTCTCCCGAATACCGCATTATTTGAGAGTTTATAGAAATTTTTTTCGAACGTCGTGCTCGAGGCAACGCGTCTGGCAACATTGTCCTCGATGTAGGGACGCAGGAATGGTGCCTGGCGAAATTTTAGAATTCGGTGAATTTTCGTCACCCTCATGCCCAATCTACAATAGAGTGCGAGCAACGCGTAATGAACGACGTACTCGACCTTGTCCTTGCACGTGAGCAACAGCTTTTTGCTGTTAGCAGGCTGGTACATTAATTCTTCGAGAAGCCCTTGCTGGAATGGCGAGAGCCATTCCTTTGGGACGACTGCCTTCTCGGGAGCCAGGGGGAAGTACCTTGTTAGAGCGTGGATAGATTTTGGATACTCCAAGTCACATACGTACACATACCCCACCTCCGAATCCGTGGGGTGACGCATAAAATCCACGGAGCTAAAATCCTCGACCCATTCGAAATCACCGACAGGGAGGTGCTTTATCATACTAAATCCGTAAAGATTGTTGCAATCGATGTATGATATGTACACCTCCTCTTTATCAGGATCATAGCCGCTACACAGAGGGTTATTGGCACGCAAATGACGCCTGCTCGCCTGACAGAGCCCGCCTCTAACGCCCGATTCGATGGTTCTGTACATTTCCTCATCGGTAATCAATTCCAATTTTGCATTCGTATAATTTAACGCGCATTGCCACGAATAGGATGCCAGAGAAACGCAATGAAGCAATTCCAATCCGCGTGCGCTGTAGCACAGGCGTCGGAAGTGCTGCATTATGTCTGCATGTAAGAGGGCATCCGTTTTCAGGTACAATGTGTTATAATCCCGTAAACTCGAGCACCCAAAATGTTCAAATACATGCACAGCGTACTGGTAGTCCTCATCGCTTACATCTTCCCCAGTTAGATCATTTCGAAAAGCGGATTTTTCTGGGAGACTCAACTCGTCGTACACTGCAAAAGAACTAAGGTAACTGTAAGGGAACACACCTTTACGAAGCAAAATTTTGTAGTCGTCTCCAAATACCTGCTTCAAGCATTGGAACGCCTCTGCACCCCCCATGGATTTCACGGTTTCCACAAGCTCCCCAAGTGATGAATTTAGGTACTGCATGGTATCTCTGAAGAGGAAGGTACCAATTTCGAACGAACGAATTTTTTCCATGGAGCTGGCCACAATGAAGGGAGGTCGCTTCCACCCGAGAACGTGAAATTCCCGTAACAGTCCAGCCAAATCATAAGACAAATTGTGGACCATGATCGGCAATTTTTCTCTGGTAGTGCACGCGACGTTACAGGGGTTGCACAGTGTCGCGATATAATTTGTCTCACCCGCAGTACAATGCTTCGAATGATCATGATGCCGGACACGAGGTAGGTCTTTCGCGAATTCCCGTTTACAGTATGCACAGTGGGTGGCAGCTCTGTGCTTGGCTTGTTGTTCATCGCTCAGCACCATCGCAGCGGGGCAGGCGTTCAAGGCAATCATTTCATCACGCATTTCCATGAGCGCCTTCACACACTGCTTTGCCGCATCTTCCCCGTGGTGTGTTCTAATACGCATCACCTTTGAGTCGTGGGTACGCACGAGCACAGCACAGAAGCTAGAGGTAATGTGACGTTGCATGCCAACACCACTGGGTGCGAGTACGCTCTCAGTGTCCAACGCAACGACGTAGTTGTACAGCTGCATGTACTGTATTTTAGTAAACTCTACAAAATTTTTTCCCGGCTCGCAAAATTCCAACAGGATTTCGTTCACGTCCGTGCAAAGGCGTCGATGTTTCGCCATGCTCTCTTCCTTCACGAAAGAGCGTGTACAGCGTTCGCATACGAAATGGTTACTTCTTGTTGTCAACAAGCGTTCGAGGGACTTAATTCCAAAAAAATGCTCATCTACTTCCAACAAGTGAATTTTCTTTTCCCATTCTAGTTTTGGGGGTCGCGACACATGTACTCCCTGATCGACGTACGCGTACACGTAGACGGAAATCTTGTTTTGGTTTTCAAATTCGTCAAGATCAGAGAAGGATACAGGGAAGTGACTAGGCCACCAGTACTCTGTTGCATAATTTTCATATTTTTTCCATCGGTTCCTTTCCTGCGGGTGCAAGAGGGCAAGTGTATTGTATTTAAAGCACTCGCCCTCCTTACGCTCTGGTAAAGGGACATTCGTTAACACGTTTCTGCGTTTAGCCAGATTCGTGGGAAGTACCCCATTGCACCCGAATTTTTTAGTTTTCACAGCGGAAATACACAGTTGAACTTTTTGGACGTCAGTGGATACAAACCCACTACCCTCGCGCTGGTAATTTTCAATGCGCCCGGTAGACTCCTGAATCACATCCATCAAAGTATTTGCAATAGCTCCGTCGCTGTGGACTTCGCGAGCAAGCGCCATAAAATGAGCTATGTGTGCGGTTACATCCCCTCGATTTTCTTTCATCATTAGAACGTCAGAACAAATGCAAAACCTAAAGGGTATTCTTTGTGCTCGCAAAATAGCAATTATGTTGTGGAGGTGGTTCATTAAATATTGTCGCAAGTCCTCTACTCCCTGATCGTGAACAGATGCCAATAGCACAAACGCTTTGACGATACCTCGAAATGCGCTATCAGTTTGAAAGAAAGGCAGGAAGGAAATGTCCACATAGGGATGTGATCGCTCGACGTGAGCATGCAATGTGGCAGGTGAAATGTCTGGAGAAGATGGTGAATTCTCTTCCAATGGCTCATCATCCATGATATCATGAGGATCAAAAAAGCAGAACACGCATCTAGGCACTGAAAAAAAAGAAGAAACACTAAGAAAACGTGCACCACAGAGCGTGGATGAAAAATACTTACTTTTGAAGCGAGCTCCGCACACTCCCGAAGCGATGCGAAGACTGCTGCCTCTTTACACATCCTCCCCACTTATATAGCGGCGACCTCGCTGCATGCCCCAACATGCACGGGTGCGAGGAGTTGTCATAGCCTAAAAATAAACTTGCTCTGCATGTTCAAGGTCGCAGCTTGCCCTTGGCTTCACGTAATGCTCCGTCCGCCTACACCATTGCCGCACCTGAGCGCAAAGTTCGCGCTCTCATCACACGTCATTCCGACATGCAAGTCGCTTCCATGAGCATGCACACAACCGTCCCTTTTTGGCTGTGGAATTTCAATAATATTACTTAAAAGAAACAAACTGCAGTGAAATGCAGATTCATCTCAGACAGGAATTTCTACCCTCAGCGTTAAACCCTCAGATACCAGCATTTCTGCTCGAATAGCAAAATAGCTATGACTTCAAAAATTAAACACATGCTAAACAAACTACCATCAACTGCTATCAGATAATTATTGCATAATGCTACATACAGTCGCATTGCCCCTGCGTAAAGAAACCACAGGACAAGGGTACACAAATTCACTTAAGCGATGAGGGAAAAGGCTTAAGACCTCAGGTCACCACACATCGCCACGCGGCTAGCACAAGATAACAACAAGATACTAGCGGCGGGTAAAATGGTATCACTGCTAAACAAGTCCCAACATGCCATGATGACGTCACAAACCAAGAAAAAAGCACACACGCGCGCGCACACAGCAGCTCAGGAATGCACAAGGAGAGGTGCTCTATTGGAATTTCTACTCCTGGCTCAGACACCAACATTTCTGCTCAAATACCCATAACTGCAAGATTAAGTACTGCTTACTTCATCGAGCACCCAACAAAATCAAACAAACAAACAAACAAAAACAAACAAACCCACTTTCCATGATAGAACACTATTCAGCTTTACCAAGTGATTTTCTTCTGCTTTAGCAGTGAAAGAAAAAAAGAGCCATGAAAAATTAACACGTACTTTTGCTTGAATAGCTATAACTGCAAAAAAAAAAAAAAAACTGAAGCACATGCTAATAAACGGAGAAAAAGGCACCCATTTCTGCTATCAGATAATTATTGCATAATGCTACATACACAGTCGCATTGTCCCTGTGTAAAGAAAGCACAGGACAAGGGTACACAAATCGAATTGGGAAAATCACTTCTACTCGCGCAGCATAATACGATATCCGCTGATTTTTTTTACGGGCGAAAATTGCAATAAGAAGCCACTGCTATGCAAGTGCAACAACCCTTATTTTTAAACCAACATTTCATGCAATACCACATAAATTTATCACTCGAGTCACACGAAAAGGCATACACAATGTACTTACTGGTTAAGTGGGGTCACACACACACACACACACACACACAACACAGACACAACGAGCGACAGTGAAAAATAAGAAATTACACGCACTTCTGCTCGAATAGCAAAGTGTCAAGCATGACAAAACAGATTTTCTACCACCAGAAAATTATTAAACAGAATAACACAATATTCGCAAAAATTAAGCTTGTGTGGCAAACACACAACCTGAGGAACACACCTATTCACATCTGCTTTCTGAATTTGTTATACAGGCGTGAGCGATTCGATAAGAATATAAAGCACGCTGCTTGGAGAAAGCATATATCATGTGTAACGCAGTCTACTCTATTGAAAATGCGATAAACCTTATTTTTCAAACAAAAAAATCACAGTCGGCATAATATACGGCAATATCGGCTATATCACTGAAGTGAAACACAATGAACTTACTTGTCAAGTGGGGACCCAGCTGCACAAACGCGCACGCACACTCACACATTTTTAGTGCCTCACAACGAGCAAAAACCCAAGGTCTATTCACAGCCACATAAATTCATATTATTCCTCACGTCAATAATTATCCAACCATCGTCAAAACGGGGAACACGCATATGCCAATGCGAAACAATAGGCCTTCCCGCCGTATGTAATACGATATCGCCAGTCGACCGTCCCAAAGCAAAAAAGAAACACAGCATCTCAGGAATGCATGTTGCCTATACATCCAAGAACAGCGTGCAGCAATTATAACACAGAATGAGATTCATTTTCCTTGCCCTTTTGTTTTGCTTGCATAAAAATATTTCACAAGAAATATTAGAGAGTGAAAAAGGAGAACAGCATTCGCTACACCCTGTAGCTCTTATCATTTTTAAACAAACCAGTTTTCATAACCACACTACCATTCACTAAATAGGGGAGTCACTAATGATTCAAATAAGATAAAATATCATTCCATCATCATTGATTGCAAACTTCACGCAAGAATAAGCAACTGCTGCGTGTCGTATTTTTCTTATAAGAAACACCAAATCTCGCCCTGTTAAATACCAACAGCAACGATTTTTTTGAATTTTGTATTTATTTTTGTCCTTTCCAGCAGCTCATTACTTTGTGCGAGTCATCAAAAATTTAAAATTTCTGATCTGCTGACAAAACAGTGTACGGGGAAACGATAACGGAGCGCGCGTCATTGCGTCAAGCGTGTCCTAACTGCGTGAACGGGCCGGGATACGGCTCACGTGGGGGGGCACACTGTTTTGTCAGCAGATCAGAAATTTTAAATTTTTGATGACTCGCACAAAGTAATGAGCTGCTGGAAAGGACAAAAATAAATACAAAATTCAAAAAAATCGTTGCTGTTGGTATTTAACAGGGCGAGATTTGGTGTTTCTTATAAGAAAAATACGACACGCAGCAGTTGCTTATTCTTGCGTGAAGTTTGCAATCAATGATGATGGAATGATATTTTATCTTATTTGAATCATTAGTGACTCCCCTATTTAGTGAATGGTAGTGTGGTTATGAAAACTGGTTTGTTTAAAAATGATAAGAGCTACAGGGTGTAGCGAATGCTGTTCTCCTTTTTCACTCTCTAATATTTCTTGTGAAATATTTTTATGCAAGCAAAACAAAAGGGCAAGGAAAATGAATCTCATTCTGTGTTATAATTGCTGCACGCTGTTCTTGGATGTATAGGCAACATGCATTCCTGAGATGCTGTGTTTCTTTTTTGCTTTGGGACGGTCGACTGGCGATATCGTATTACATCCGGCGGGAAGGCCTATTGTTTCGCATTGGCATATGCGTGTTCCCCGTTTTGACGATGGTTGGATAATTATTGACGTGAGGAATAATATGAATTTATGTGGCTGTGAATAGACCTTGGGTTTTTGCTCGTTGTGAGGCACTAAAAATGTGTGAGTGTGCGTGCGCGTTTGTGCAGCTGGGTCCCCACTTGACAAGTAAGTTCATTGTGTTTCACTTCAGTGATATAGCCGATATTGCCGTATATTATGCCGACTGTGATTTTTTTGTTTGAAAAATAAGGTTTATCGCATTTTCAATAGAGTAGACTGCGTTACACATGATATATGCTTTCTCCAAGCAGCGTGCTTTATATTCTTATCGAATCGCTCACGCCTGTATAACAAATTCAGAAAGCAGATGTGAATAGGTGTGTTCCTCAGGTTGTGTGTTTGCCACACAAGCTTAATTTTTGCGAATATTGTGTTATTCTGTTTAATAATTTTCTGGTGGTAGAAAATCTGTTTTGTCATGCTTGACACTTTGCTATTCGAGCAGAAGTGCGTGTAATTTCTTATTTTTCACTGTCGCTCGTTGTGTCTGTGTTGTGTGTGTGTGTGTGTGTGTGTGTGACCCCACTTAACCAGTAAGTACATTGTGTATGCCTTTTCGTGTGACTCGAGTGATAAATTTATGTGGTATTGCATGAAATGTTGGTTTAAAAATAAGGGTTGTTGCACTTGCATAGCAGTGGCTTCTTATTGCAATTTTCGCCCGTAAAAAAAATCAGCGGATATCGTATTATGCTGCGCGAGTAGAAGTGATTTTCCCAATTCGATTTGTGTACCCTTGTCCTGTGCTTTCTTTACACAGGGACAATGCGACTGTGTATGTAGCATTATGCAATAATTATCTGATAGCAGAAATGGGTGCCTTTTTCTCCGTTTATTAGCATGTGCTTCAGTTTTTTTTTTTTTTTTTTGCAGTTATAGCTATTCAAGCAAAAGTACGTGTTAATTTTTCATGGCTCTTTTTTTCTTTCACTGCTAAAGCAGAAGAAAATCACTTGGTAAAGCTGAATAGTGTTCTATCATGGAAAGTGGGTTTGTTTGTTTTTGTTTGTTTGTTTGTTTGATTTTGTTGGGTGCTCGATGAAGTAAGCAGTACTTAATCTTGCAGTTATGGGTATTTGAGCAGAAATGTTGGTGTCTGAGCCAGGAGTAGAAATTCCAATAGAGCACCTCTCCTTGTGCATTCCTGAGCTGCTGTGTGCGCGCGCGTGTGTGCTTTTTTCTTGGTTTGTGACGTCATCATGGCATGTTGGGACTTGTTTAGCAGTGATACCATTTTACCCGCCGCTAGTATCTTGTTGTTATCTTGTGCTAGCCGCGTGGCGATGTGTGGTGACCTGAGGTCTTAAGCCTTTTCCCTCATCGCTTAAGTGAATTTGTGTACCCTTGTCCTGTGGTTTCTTTACGCAGGGGCAATGCGACTGTATGTAGCATTATGCAATAATTATCTGATAGCAGTTGATGGTAGTTTGTTTAGCATGTGTTTAATTTTTGAAGTCATAGCTATTTTGCTATTCGAGCAGAAATGCTGGTATCTGAGGGTTTAACGCTGAGGGTAGAAATTCCTGTCTGAGATGAATCTGCATTTCACTGCAGTTTGTTTCTTTTAAGTAATATTATTGAAATTCCACAGCCAAAAAGGGACGGTTGTGTGCATGCTCATGGAAGCGACTTGCATGTCGGAATGACGTGTGATGAGAGCGCGAACTTTGCGCTCAGGTGCGGCAATGGTGTAGGCGGACGGAGCATTACGTGAAGCCAAGGGCAAGCTGCGACCTTGAACATGCAGAGCAAGTTTATTTTTAGGCTATGACAACTCCTCGCACCCGTGCATGTTGGGGCATGCAGCGAGGTCGCCGCTATATAAGTGGGGAGGATGTGTAAAGAGGCAGCAGTCTTCGCATCGCTTCGGGAGTGTGCGGAGCTCGCTTCAAAAGTAAGTATTTTTCATCCACGCTCTGTGGTGCACGTTTTCTTAGTGTTTCTTCTTTTTTTTCAGTGCCTAGATGCGTGTTCTGCTTTTTTGATCCTCATGATATCATGGATGATGAGCCATTGGAAGAGAATTCACCATCTTCTCCAGACATTTCACCTGCCACATTGCATGCTCACGTCGAGCGATCACATCCCTATGTGGACATTTCCTTCCTGCCTTTCTTTCAAACTGATAGCGCATTTCGAGGTATCGTCAAAGCGTTTGTGCTATTGGCATCTGTTCACGATCAGGGAGTAGAGGACTTGCGACAATATTTAATGAACCACCTCCACAACATAATTGCTATTTTGCGAGCACAAAGAATACCCTTTAGGTTTTGCATTTGTTCTGACGTTCTAATGATGAAAGAAAATCGAGGGGATGTAACCGCACACATAGCTCATTTTATGGCGCTTGCTCGCGAAGTCCACAGCGACGGAGCTATTGCAAATACTTTGATGGATGTGATTCAGGAGTCTACCGGGCGCATTGAAAATTACCAGCGCGAGGGTAGTGGGTTTGTATCCACTGACGTCCAAAAAGTTCAACTGTGTATTTCCGCTGTGAAAACTAAAAAATTCGGGTGCAATGGGGTACTTCCCACGAATCTGGCTAAACGCAGAAACGTGTTAACGAATGTCCCTTTACCAGAGCGTAAGGAGGGCGAGTGCTTTAAATACAATACACTTGCCCTCTTGCACCCGCAGGAAAGGAACCGATGGAAAAAATATGAAAATTATGCAACAGAGTACTGGTGGCCTAGTCACTTCCCTGTATCCTTCTCTGATCTTGACGAATTTGAAAACCAAAACAAGATTTCCGTCTACGTGTACGCGTACGTCGATCAGGGAGTACATGTGTCGCGACCCCCAAAACTAGAATGGGAAAAGAAAATTCACTTGTTGGAAGTAGATGAGCATTTTTTTGGAATTAAGTCCCTCGAACGCTTGTTGACAACAAGAAGTAACCATTTCGTATGCGAACGCTGTACACGCTCTTTCGTGAAGGAAGAGAGCATGGCGAAACATCGACGCCTTTGCACGGACGTGAACGAAATCCTGTTGGAATTTTGCGAGCCGGGAAAAAATTTTGTAGAGTTTACTAAAATACAGTACATGCAGCTGTACAACTACGTCGTTGCGTTGGACACTGAGAGCGTACTCGCACCCAGTGGTGTTGGCATGCAACGTCACATTACCTCTAGCTTCTGTGCTGTGCTCGTGCGTACCCACGACTCAAAGGTGATGCGTATTAGAACACACCACGGGGAAGATGCGGCAAAGCAGTGTGTGAAGGCGCTCATGGAAATGCGTGATGAAATGATTGCCTTGAACGCCTGCCCCGCTGCGATGGTGCTGAGCGATGAACAACAAGCCAAGCACAGAGCTGCCACCCACTGTGCATACTGTAAACGGGAATTCGCGAAAGACCTACCTCGTGTCCGGCATCATGATCATTCGAAGCATTGTACTGCGGGTGAGACAAATTATATCGCGACACTGTGCAACCCCTGTAACGTCGCGTGCACTACCAGAGAAAAATTGCCGATCATGGTCCACAATTTGTCTTATGATTTGGCTGGACTGTTACGGGAATTTCACGTTCTCGGGTGGAAGCGACCTCCCTTCATTGTGGCCAGCTCCATGGAAAAAATTCGTTCGTTCGAAATTGGTACCTTCCTCTTCAGAGATACCATGCAGTACCTAAATTCATCACTTGGGGAGCTTGTGGAAACCGTGAAATCCATGGGGGGTGCAGAGGCGTTCCAATGCTTGAAGCAGGTATTTGGAGACGACTACAAAATTTTGCTTCGTAAAGGTGTGTTCCCTTACAGTTACCTTAGTTCTTTTGCAGTGTACGACGAGTTGAGTCTCCCAGAAAAATCCGCTTTTCGAAATGATCTAACTGGGGAAGATGTAAGCGATGAGGACTACCAGTACGCTGTGCATGTATTTGAACATTTTGGGTGCTCGAGTTTACGGGATTATAACACATTGTACCTGAAAACGGATGCCCTCTTACATGCAGACATAATGCAGCACTTCCGACGCCTGTGCTACAGCGCACGCGGATTGGAATTGCTTCATTGCGTTTCTCTGGCATCCTATTCGTGGCAATGCGCGTTAAATTATACGAATGCAAAATTGGAATTGATTACCGATGAGGAAATGTACAGAACCATCGAATCGGGCGTTAGAGGCGGGCTCTGTCAGGCGAGCAGGCGTCATTTGCGTGCCAATAACCCTCTGTGTAGCGGCTATGATCCTGATAAAGAGGAGGTGTACATATCATACATCGATTGCAACAATCTTTACGGATTTAGTATGATAAAGCACCTCCCTGTCGGTGATTTCGAATGGGTCGAGGATTTTAGCTCCGTGGATTTTATGCGTCACCCCACGGATTCGGAGGTGGGGTATGTGTACGTATGTGACTTGGAGTATCCAAAATCTATCCACGCTCTAACAAGGTACTTCCCCCTGGCTCCCGAGAAGGCAGTCGTCCCAAAGGAATGGCTCTCGCCATTCCAGCAAGGGCTTCTCGAAGAATTAATGTACCAGCCTGCTAACAGCAAAAAGCTGTTGCTCACGTGCAAGGACAAGGTCGAGTACGTCGTTCATTACGCGTTGCTCGCACTCTATTGTAGATTGGGCATGAGGGTGACGAAAATTCACCGAATTCTAAAATTTCGCCAGGCACCATTCCTGCGTCCCTACATCGAGGACAATGTTGCCAGACGCGTTGCCTCGAGCACGACGTTCGAAAAAAATTTCTATAAACTCTCAAATAATGCGGTATTCGGGAGAACGCTTTTAAATAAATTTAACATGCGGGACATTCGAGTAGCCTTCGATGAGGAGACGGCGAGTCGCCTCGGGAGTCGGGCGGAATGCGTGAGGATGGAAATTTTGTCCCCGGATTGTGTAATGTACGAAATGCGCAAAAGAAAAGTGCGATGCGATTTCCCGCTCCAGATTGGGTTTACGATTTTGGAACTGAGTAAATTAACCATGTACTCATTCTACTACGAAACCCTCTTGAGTAAGCTCACTTGTCCAGTGATTACCTGTTACTTTGACACGGATTCTCTGATCCTCGGCCTATTCTGCAAGGACTACGAAGATCAGTTACGAGCGATCGCCGACGACCACTTAGATTTGTCTTCCTTCGACCAGGATCATCCACTATACAGTGAAAAGAATCATGGGAGACTTGGGGCTTTCAAAAGCGAAACTGGTAGTGTACCTATCGAAGAAGTAATATGCTTGAAAGCTAAAATGTACTCCATCAAACTAGCTGGAGAAAAGCAAATTGCAAGAGCTAAAGGGGTAAAGAAAAATATTGTACGCAAGCACCTCCTCCATGAGACATACTGTGATACCTTATTCAACCACACGAGCGTATCGAATGAGCAAGTGTCAATAGTTGGAAAGAAACAGTGCATGTACACCATCAGAAACGTCAAAAGAAGTCTGATGGCATATGACGACAAGCGATACCTCTGCAATGACATCGAATCCTACCCTTTCGGAAGCTGTGAATATGGTAAGTTTAAATGGATGATGTAAATAGTGAAGCTCATAATGTTCTTTTTTCGCTCCAGAAGATGTGCAGGAAGAGAACTGATACTTCTGTGACATGCTGTTCTCGCGTGCGGTCTGGGACTGAGCCGTGGATGGAGAAGGACGAACGCTTGGGTGATCCACATGGTACTTATGTGAAAAACGCCATGGATGCAGGGCGGAAATGTCCAGTGTGCTGGAAGTGCTCCAGAGAGAACTGCAATCTCTCTGAGAACACCATGATGTGTCTAATAAATGTTGGAAACTATTTTCCGTGTTTTTCTATGTCCTTACTGTTCCGAAGCGTTGTCCTGGCTTAACTAGAAAGCGTCGCTCACCAGGAATGAATGGAATTGACCCACGAGTGGTTGTCTATGTTGCGGTTGAAATTATGAAGCAATATGCAGTTGAAAGCGTGTGACCGAGTGACTAGAGAGTGGAAATGACAAATGAGTCTATCGAGCATGTATGAAAGGCAGCCAATAGGCCAATCACTAGGTTTTAGAAATGAATGGAAGTGACCCCCCCCCCCCCCCAGACCAATAGACAGGTGAGTGATTTGGAAGCCTATGACTTAGAATTGAATAGAATAGATCATTTTGGTGTCTACGAGCGAGTGAGCAGATGTTGTGGCAATGAATGGTAGCCAATCACATAGAAATTAGATGGATCACCATGAAGGGGTGGAGCCTGGATCGGTCAATCAGAGTGAAGGAATGGAGCTGTGACCAACCAACCAGAGGACTTAGAAGTGGCTTGACCTGAATTAGAAATGGGTGGTGGATTAGAAATTCCTAGAACTGGATTAGAAAAAAGAGCGATTTGGAAGCCTATGAGCCGACTTAGAATTGAATAGAATAGCTAATTTGGTGTTTATGAGCGAGGGAGCAGATGTGGCAATGAAGGGTAGCCAATCACATAGAAATTGGATGGATCACCATGAAGGGGTGGAGCCTGGATTAGACCTGGCTTGACCTGGATTAGAAATGGGTGGTGGATTAGAAATTTCTACAACTGGATTAGAAAAAAGTGGCTGTTGTGCGTAACGGCTCTATACTACTGTTGTTGCGCTCTGACACCAAACTATAGGTGAACTATAACAAAACCGTGTCGTTGTTCCTTGTTCCGTGTCTTCGTCGTCCTCATCCTCACTTCTCAGCGTCAAGGAGATGCGGTACCTTCCTCAACAGATAGAGACTCACGTACACGAGAACTTCGGAAGTAAATCATTTACAAGTAACTAGTTACTGTAACTAATTACTCTTCCCAAAAACAACAACAAAATGAAATGATTTACGACTCATTCATGGCACATTTGAGGCGTCCTCTGATGGCTGTGCAGTTCAGGATGAAAAGATAACCGAATGAAGAAAAAAGCACCGAGGGTCGTCGGAAAAACAGAGTATAAGAGTAAAGCGTCTGGAGCATACAGGCAGTAGGAAGACAACAGAACACCTCTTTCAGCCTGCTGGTTATATGCAATCACCACGATAAAAGCGATGGAATTCAACGTAATTCAACTTGTGTTTTGTGTACCTGGCTGTCCTTTTTATCGTTCTGAAATTCGACGTAACACGAACGCAACACGCAGGAAGCATCGGTCGGTGTGTGTGCGCTTCGTGCACGTGCTTTTTTTGTGTTGTATGGTCTTTATAGCGCTTTTATCATGAGGTGATGGAACTCCATAACATCTCCATGAAATCGAAATGGAACTCGCATTTTTGAAGTTTAACGACTATACCGTCATAAGAAAAGAGGTAAGGAGGTACAGCGCGGTATACAGGGTAAGATACCTTTGATGTAACTATAATTATGTCTGACTCTCGGTGTTGTATACACCTTTGTTCATATCCTGGCGAGCCCATGGTGGCCGCAGGGGCGGCGCCGGGAGGAGGGGGGGAAGGGGGGTCGGTGGTTGAAACACCCCCGATGTGGTGCCTGGTGGTAGCGCAATTGGGAAATCAAAAACCTGGATGACGTCCTCCTATATGTAACGTTCCCATAGAACCTCTCCGAAAATATTTGTTTATGGCTATACGCTGTATGGTGGCCGTGGAAAGAGGTTAGGAAAGGGCCTTGAACTTCAGAGTAGTGACACAAAATAGGTCGCGTCAAGCGAGAGACGCCTATTTCCGCGATTCATAGTTCTGACGGGCGGCTACGACGTTAGATCTTTCTTATTCTGTTCTTCCGCCGATCTGCGTGAGATTGGATACGTCTATAGTGTTCCTATAGACACATGCCAACCGAAAGATACCCGGACAACTGAGGATCATAGGAAATGGCGTAATCGTTGATAGGAGTAAGTATAACGTCATCAAGAACGCGTGATCTCGGCTGCTTGTGCTTTTTCTTCTTACTGCAGAACAGCAAGCAGTAGCCCCAGTGTGTAAAATATAGCTCCGAACGAATAATAATTTAATGCGTGGATTCACTTCTCCGCGTGCAGAAACTATGAAGAGGCTAATCTTCATGTATTAGGGTTTAGTTCTCATGGATTAGGGTCTTTTATTACATGGACATCCCACAAAAGCAATATCTGTCGCGCAACTGCTTTTAATACTTCCATTATCCTGCACGGGTCAGCACTTACCCTACTTCCAAATCTCCCATCAGTCCTTTCACAATTACGTGACCCTCTGAGGTACTTGTCACAATTTCCGTTACGGAACCAGCATTTCTCCATCCATGCACACACACACACGCACACGGGACGAGTACGTTGCAACGCGGACTGTCAGTCGCACCAAGAAAACGTAATTACGTGAACGTCCTTCCCCCAGGCGATGTTGGACAAACGCCTCCCGAGCAGACTTTTCCAATCTTATTGGAATTCCTCATCTTTCCTCGTTCACTTTTTCAATTTTCTACGCGTGTTTTTCTTCTTGTTCTTTTTTTTTCTTCTTCTTCGCGTGTAATTTTCATACGGGGCGTCAGAGAAACGCCCTACCTGTAGAGATATCACTTTGGGCATATTCCGCGGAGGGGGTTGGCCGATACACCAGTGTCGAACCTGTCAAAATCTAGCGCTGGCAACGATGCTTGCCGAACGCTGAAGACAGATTTAGGGCTGTATACCATGCGAGAGCTAGTGGTGGGGAGGCAGGCGTGTGTCACGACGGCTCAAGCGTAACAGGATGTACGTAGTAGAATGAGAAATTTCGCGTGGCGGCTCCTCCAACAGGGCACCTGTCGCGCGCGCTCGTGTACACTCGGAACCCGCCGCGTACAACGCAGCTTGTCTTAGGGAGGAGGGCTTGTATTGCGGTGTTACTGTCAAGGGAAAAGGTGGTCTTGTGAGGGTAGAATTCGCAGGCAAAGTGTGAAAAGTGCAATTTACTAGATTGTTCAATAAATGTGCGCGTGACTGGAAGTGTAGGAGGTACAGGTTCGAGTAATGCAACCAGGGATTTCCCTACACCCCACACTCCTGGTGTTCTGCAACCCCCTGAAAATTTCGGAGATTGACAATACAGCTCTGCTACCAATATACACATAACCATGAACATATACCCCCCCCCCCCCTCCCTCGCCTTGGAGGCACGGCACGCCCTAGAGGTCGATCTCTGGGGTACTGAACGCAACTGGAGTCCACTGTATCCCAAGTCGTCACATGGTTTATTTGTAGCAGCTGTACAGATGTTCACAGCTTGTACCGCTTAACCCTTTGCCAATACCCCCAATTAGCATATATAGAGAGATAACACACACATAAAGAAATGATGTCGAGATGGGGCTGGTGCCATACATACATAGAGAGAAAACGTAGATAGAGAAAACGGAATCAAGGCAATTGATATAAATACAGTTCTGGGGGCATCTCCCGTTCCTGACCATCACAGTCCAAGAGTCTGACGCCGTAGCTCCTGCAGCCACCTTACCACTGACCAACATGAATGTCGATTAACAGCTCTATACGCCTGTGCTGTCAATGCAACTTTGACAGAGAGATTTAGGTTCCTGTACTTGTGCGAAATAGAATGGTCTAACAAATATTCTAAGAATGTGATAGTAGATTGGTAAAGTCACAGTACACAGTATTTCCCCCCCCCCCACACACACACTTTTCACCATGTAACAGGAGTGTCTTTCTAAATAAATGCCCCTTGTTATTCCGCATAGGCTCAACTGAAATGAGTAATCATGGTGTTGATACAGGTGTTTGCAAAACGCTCTCAAACAGTGATTAAATGGAATACAACGCCCTAAATTGGTGCTTTCTGCAGAATATGCCATTTGAAATTGTACTTCTTCACCGTTCACCGTTTAGAAGGGTATTTTACAGCCCTTCTGCGTTGTATGAAACTTACACCAAGAAGGTGTGTGCCATACGACAGGACATTTACACTTCAGTATAAACAGGCACAGTGTAACAAAAATCTTCCGCAAGTCCAGACGACGTATACGTTTGCTGACCTGCGTCTGTATGAGTACGAGAATGTGGGTTTCTTCGTGAACTCGTATTATTTTTTTGTATGAGAAAGTAGAAAGAGATAGACACCTTGAGTGTCCCGGTGTTGCGTAACGCAGCAACCCGAGAAGACAGTTAATGATCCGTCGCTGCCGTGCACTGGTGTTGTCCATTGTGCATATTGTGAAGTGGACGTTCGCTTGACCCCAAGAGACACGTAACGGTGACGTGATCAGGAAGACAATACCCTTGTCGCGAAGCGCAGTCAAACGACTCCCCTTGGTGGGCACCGCGGGTGCGTCTGAAGATGCCTCCAAGATGACATCATGCGCTTACCTTCCACAGGACCGCAGATTTACGCGTGCAGTTTCACAGTTTACCTTCTTTATGACGGTTCGTCATCGTTAAAAGTAACGACGAAGAGAACGTTGGTCAATATTTTGTGGGACACACATCATTGCAAGACATACAAATGTCGAATACGAGTATACACTCTTAAAACAAAGCTTCACCACACTCTTAAAGATGAATTTCACCACATAGCACGCTCCTAGCCAACCATCACCCCGAATGACAACGTTCTCGCCCCTGATTTGTTGAAAACGGGAGGAGCCTATTTTGTGCCATTATGCACGGCACAAAATAGGCTCCTCCTCCCGTTTTCAACAAATCAGGGGCGTGAACGTTGTCATTCGGGATGGTGGTTGGCTAGGAGCGTGCTATGTGGTGAAGTTCATTTTTAAGAGTGCACATAGCGGTGAATCACCTCATCCCATCGTCATTCATGCAGTTGCTGTTCACCACACAGCACGCTGAAGGCCATCCATTGTACAGTGTGACGCCTCTATCATTCTTGACTTGTGGAAAGCGCGGGCCGTACACCTTTTTGTGACAATTAACATTTCTGCATAAGTGTCACAAAAAGGCGTACGCCTCCCGTTTTCAAATCAGGGGAGAGAACGATATCATTCGGGATGACGGTTGGCTAGGAGCGTGCTATGTGGTGAAGCTCCTTTTAAACTCTCTTTCTGCAGAAGGCAGGTCTTGCTCAATGACCCATCTAATACTTTGCTCTCCCCGACGAACTCATGCACCCTCTACTCATCTCCATCCTTCATGCTCTATCCTCCATCCGTCCGTCCTTCTTTCTTTTCTTTTTTTGCTGTAGTCGTGACGACGTCCACTTCTGTGCGGCCAACAACGGCGAGCCGACCCTGCCATTGCCCCCCCTCCCCTCCCTCCCTCATTTTTAAGAGTGCGATATTATTTTGCTCTGCGTAATTATTCGCATAGCCCTGTTCCTCCGAAAGGTCCTTGTGATCTGCGGTATTTGTTAAATAGCAAATTCGTATTTCGTTCCAGACGCATATTAAATCCATTAAATCCATCCACTAAGGACAGTTGGTCAACGCAGAGATCGCATGTGCCATGCCTGCTCGTCACGGAGCCATTTCGAAGCCGTCATTCGGGAAGGCAATACTGAATGTCGAGAAGGTTTTATATCTCACAATCGCATGAGCTAACCCGCAGTGGTGGCTGTGTCATTTCGAGATGCAATCTATCAGGGGGCAGCTGACGGCACGCGAGTACCACCAGGTGTGGTACCCAAACAACCACATCATTATTCGAAATCAACTTTTTTCCGTCGTACCACAGTTTACGATATGGTCTCGATAACGAACCTACCTTCATCAATACATAGTGATCAGATTGGTGCCTACAATCAGATTTTTTGTAACGAAGGGGTGTGTTGCGGACAGTCACAGTCTGCAACACATCCCTTCGTTACAAAAAACGAGATCATTCCACTGTTTTGGACAACCTAGATATTTTTTCGTTTTCTTTTTCAATATCCCACATCCATTATCGAATAGAAGCAGGTAACCGCAGTCATCGGCAACTTGGGCAATCATAGCTGAAATGGGAGTTTGCTGCTACGAAGCACCATATAGGAGGTGAATTGAGAAAGAGTTCGGTGGCTCTGCTTACGAAGCGACATCAATGGAATGTCGAAACCGCCGGTGCGCTACGGACGTGTCGTGTAGGTTACTGTCACCCATGGATGCGCTTGATATTGAGCGATAATGACATGCGATAACACGTGTGACGCGGGAAAGACAAAGTAACGCACGGCATGACGAAAGAGGTTATGTCTATAGTACGGCATCATTTATGGGAGAACGCGGATCCAGGAAGGTTTATGAAGACGGCCTTGAAGGTGACCCCCCCCTGTGAGCTCATTGGGTCACCGCTGTTTATGAGGCAGCACGCGAAGCAGCTACGACGCAACGAGATTTCGCCCGAAGCAGTGAAAGCTCGAAGTGAAACGTGACAGAGATCGGTGACTGCGCTGTACGGTACTCGAACTGCCTTCGATTTTCCTGTTCAACAATGTGTTCCTTTTCCTCTCATCCGCATGAACGCCCACTGTATTAACCAGACTGATTCATGATCGCGGGTTCGATCCCGGCCGAGGACGGCAGGAATGTTGGGGAGGTAAATATTTACTTCCAGCGCCGTGTGTCGGATATTCCTGGTGCACGTCAAAGAGCCTATCGTCGAAACTATACCCGCAGTCCCACCGTTTGCGGAACGTGTAGCATGTCCCACACAAATATAAGCTCATCTTACACTCTAAAAGCAGAACTTCACCACATAGCACGCTCTGCGCCAACCATTGCTACGAACGATATGGTTATCGCTTCTGATTCAAAGAGACAGGAAGGCGTACGGCTTTTTGTGTCAATTATCATATATCCAAATTAACACAAATAGGTGTACGCCCCACTCTCTCTTTCGAATCAAAATCGATAACCCTATCATTCGTGGCAATGGTTGGTGCAGAGCGTGCTATGTGGTGAAGTTCTGTGCGGCCAAAAACGGCAAGCTACCTCGACGCCCCTCTGTTTTTAGAGTGTACACTCTTAGAAGTGAACTTCTCCGCATAGCACGCTCCTAGCCAACCATCATCTCGAACGACATCGTTGTCTGCCCTGATTTGTTGAAATCGGGAGGCGTACAACTTTTTGTGACGATTGTGAGCAGCATAAGTGTCACAAAAAAGGCGTACGCCTCCCATTTTCAACAAATCAGGGTAGATAACGCTATAATTCGAAATTCGTTGACTAGGAGCGTGCTTTGCGGTGAAGTTCATTTTTAAGAGAGTACTATTATTAAAAGAGCAAGGAGGTGACACTTAACATCGCTCAAAATCCTGCCTCGTCTGTCAAGCTGTCCTTGGAGTCACCATGCAAAATATTTTCGTTCTGCGGTGCCTTATTAGCTGTGCCATAGAATTTACAAAAAATAAAATTAAAAGAAAATAAACAGCCGGAGAGAGCAGCCGCGGACGGCCGACACGATGCGCTCGTGACGCGGCTCCGTGCCTTCTTTCTGTGCCGCAGTACGTCACTGGTCACGTGAGGGGAGTAGCATACATCACGACGTTCTGCGATGCGCTCCTTTCACGAGAAGGATTTCTCAAAGGTGTGCGGAACAGAGCCCTCGCGCTCGCTCTGTAGGTAACCTACGCTCATCGTTCTTTCGCAGGAACTCATTTTATTCGTTGGAGAACACTCTGCACAAAAAAAAAAAAAAAAAAAAAAAGGGGTCACCACAGTGCTCCTTTAAATGTGCGTCGCATTATCAAACTGTCAAATTGTCACCGAAATACATTCAGAGCAGGCGACGGGTAAGTAGATGCAAAATGTGAAGTGTTGTGTGTAAACGAAGGAGTGTGGCAGATGCAAAACGCTTGCGCCAGACAAAATTCAAATCACTCACCTACTCACAGATGCAAAATGCATGGTAAGTACAGGTTGGCACAATGTCCTTCTAATGAGCATGCATAGGGACATATAGTACTGGCCGGTAGCGTTCCATATGCCTTGACCGTTTACATGACATTAAGTAAATGAAAACGTAAGGGAACGTATAGTTTCCGATTATTAAGCGCCACCTGACCATTAAACGCAACCGAGTATTCGTAATCGTTCATAAAGCAATCACCCGTTCCGTAATTATACAGCCTCTAGCGCGCGATATATCAGGTTGTCCTCGCTGTCACTCGGAAGGCAAGGAGATTACAAGTAGATTACGAAAGGCCGCAGCTTAAAATATTGCGCAAGTTCGACCACGCCACACGCACGAGGACGAAATCTGTTTAAGGTAACGCGATAATAAGAGCAATAATGAAATATGACCGGAGATGGCTGGGCGGATTAAATGGGAGACTGTGCGGTGCACGTCGGCTGGTACAACAGCTTTTGCATTGGGCACGCTACGTATAATGACAGCAAGGAAGTGGTCGATGAGTGCAAATAAGGGTGAGGCCGAGCCAGGGCCACTCACTGGCTATGTGTACTGGGTACAGAAATAATTCGAGTCATCCGCGTACTCTGGTCCGTTATTTGTTTGTATTCCGTATTTATCTTCCTCTTTGACTGCTCAAAGATCGTATACATGAGAGCTAGAAAGTGTGTCATGTTTCTTTTTGGTTTTAATCCAATCCAAAGTGTGACAAAAAATAGCCTATATATAGTCAGGCACGTCACACCTTATGATATTATTGTGACGCTTTAGGTGGCAGTTTTAGAAAAAATATTTATCAGTGTGTTTGCGAGGTAGGAAAGCAACATAAATACTGTAAGAAAGATAAAGAAAATAGCACTTTTACTCCACTCGAAGAATTGCCGCAGTTATTATTCCCTTCGGGGACTAAATGCAAACGCAATGAAATATATGCGAAGTTTAGGGACTAACTGCGGTGCTGGGAGCTTTCTGCCGGTTCTGGTTTGAGTGTGTACGTGTATAAATCTACTCTCATTACCTGTTTTTTTTTCTTTTTCTTCTTTCCTACACTCTTAATAACGAGGGGGAAGGGGGTAACGGCAGGATCGGATCGGCGTTGTTGGCCACACAGAAGTGGGCGTCGTCACGACTATAGCCAAAAAAAAAAAAAGGAAAGAAAAAGAACACAAAACACAAAGAAAGGACGGACGGACGGATGGAGGATAGAGGAGGATGAAGGACGGGGATGTGGTGAGGGTGCACGAGTTCGTCGGGGAGAGCAAAGTATTAGATGGGTCGTTGAGCAAGGCCTGCCTTCTGCAGAAAGAGAATGAGTTTTCTTGCTTTGGTGGAACGTTTGGCAGAAGAACCACCGGGCTAGAGGATGTCCGCTAGCGTGCCCGAGGTGGAGCGAGGGAGATGGGCTTCGCGCGCAGAATGGTATGCTCGGCAGTCGCGCAAGATGTGCTCGCTCTTAATAATGAACTTCACCACATAGCACGCTCCTAGCCAACCATCATCCCGAGTGACATCGTTCACTACCCTGATTTGTTTGAAAACTGGAGGCGTGCGCCTTTTTTGTGACACTTATGCAGAAATGTTAATTGCCACACACACACAAAAAAAAAAAAGGCGTACGCCCCGTGCTTTCCACAAATCAAGATTGATAGAAGTATCACTCTGTGCAATGGTTGGCCTTCAGCTTGCTATGCGGTGAAGCTTTGGCGTAGAGTGTAGTTTCGTACTGGTTTTATCCGTGCCAACTTGTTTTCTCCTGTGTGCCAGCATTCCAG